>NC_065506.1:24054190-24388587 GCF_006386435.1 Epinephelus moara
ATCTGTCGAGACCTCCCCCTGCTGCGCCGCCACACCCATCTCAGCGCACCTCGGTTTGCCAAACTACCAAACTGAGCGCGCCTCGGGTTGCGCTGCTCGAAGCTAGCTCTGCACGGGGTTCGCCACCCTGCGCTGCGCCAGGAAACTAGAGCCCAAAGAGTGAAAGTCGGCATAAGGAGAGGAAACTAGAGCCCAAAGAGTGAAAGTCGGCATAAGGAGGCAGGTTGTGGTGATGAATGGGTTAAACAAACACAGGACTTTGCCCTACGAGACTGCTGTTCGAAACCAAGTTAACTTTGAGCTAATTTAACATACATCATCATGATGCCCAACAACATGTTTCTTTTCCTAAACCTAACCTACATAACTGTACGTTAAGTACGTAAGGTGACAACACCATTCATGAGGCGCTAATTTGTTAGATATCATACAGACTGTTGTATGGGGACACAGTGTACGCACACACACACACTCACCTAATCAAGCCTCATTTCTGGGTGTATCTACAGTCCAGATATAAAAACAAAGGTAGCTGAAGATGAAATAAGTACAGAAGTTGGATGTCCTCACATCTATGGCCACCACCAACACTAATACAACAGCCATTGTTTCATTGCAGGTTCTTAGAGAAACTGAAAAACAACACCATCTGTTTGGAAGGAAATACTATATGTTCAGTGTACATACAAATCTGGACAGTTTTCCTTTCGAACCTGCATTTATCAGAGTACCTTACACGTTAAATCATCAACAACAAGCATCAATAAACACACCTATAAACAACCACATATGTAAACAGTTACAGTCAAGGCGGTGGGAAATTATTCAGTCTGACCTCACTGCATTGTAAACTGCGAAAACACAAGGAAAAAACTGATAAAACTGATTAAATTAGTTGTGATTCAAGGCTAATTCGTGAGTCATTACTGTTGTATCCTCCTATAAGTGTGTTTATAGGCAGTGAATTTTATTATATGACACTGAAATCCCTGACAACAGCACATCAGGCACAGAGCTCAAAGAAGGCAGTGCTCACCAGAGAAGCTTTTGAACTCTAAACTAATAATTGTTCAGCACACTTGAGCATAAACTGGCCACTGCTGCTGTGTTGAGCTACATGGTTTGTTTGGCCAAAGGAATTCTGGGCAAAAGAGTTCAAACTGAGAAGGGGTGACGTGGGGACGCAGGAACAGCTGTGTTTGCTAGGACAAGGCAAAGACATGAGTTGAGTTTCTTCCCTCCAAAAACACCACAATGCTGAATTCTAGCCAGACTTGTTGCCCTACTGTTGAATGACTTGGACACACACAGAGAGAAAGCACTGGAGTTCCGTGGCGCATTTTAACAAGTGGAGACTTTTAGGAGTTTTTGGCCACCATGACACAGAGGAGCCCTGAGAGCACCTGCTTACATAGAGACACAGAGACACTCCAGTGGGACCAAACCTCAACACAACCCCTCACAGTTTGGGTTTTTCCACTGCAGAGAAGCGGACTGCGAACAGCAGTGTTTTTGCACAATAAATGGAGCAGTTCAGGAAGGCACAGATCATCTTTTCTTCACAAGATGTACCCTTCTGGTGTGTAACGTCTTCCAGTATGTGCATTAGTTTCCCCGTAATCAACACGTCATGTGAATTTATGTCATGGTTTCAGAGGGCTCCACTCTGGTCACTGGCAATGGATCTCTTGAATGTCAGATATGACAGAGCGAGTATTAAAATGTTGCGGTCTGGGCTCATTGAGAATACAGCTGGCGAACAGACATGTAGTCGTACAAGCAGAGAGGTTGTTGGTCTTTTTATCACACTGATGAGGATAATAAAATGTATGGAGAGATAAACAAGATATGAATGGCTTCCTAACTGCTTTCCTCAAAGGGAACTTTGTGTTGAACCCCAAAACAAAAATACATATTTTGTAGATCTATCTATCAATCTAGACTGTTTGATGTAAGTTGCCACGTGTGGAGAAATCAGCTGTAGAGATGTCTGCCTTCTCTCAGATATAATGGAACTAGATGTGTGTATCTGCTCATGGAGAAGAGGCTTGCGCTCGGGACAGCACAACTAATCTAAAGCAGTAAGTTGCAGGAAATGTAATGCCAAGCAAAAGAGGTTTTCTCAAAACACAATGAGGAAATGTTGCTGATTAACATTTTAGCAAGTTTAACAGTTAGCAAAAATTCTGATACACACTTCCTTCCTGCTCCTTTTTGGACGTGAAATATGCACATATGTTTCCGAGTTGTATTTCGTTGTTTGATTGTTTTTTGTTGTTGTTGTTTTTTTGTTTGTTTTTGTTTTCTTCAGTTTGTCTTTGTGACCTGCTGAATGGCTGACCTTTACTTTACGCAACTTGATTATTCATGTCTTTCATTTTTTATTTCTTTATTATTATATTTTTATTTTTTATTCTTTTTCTAACCAAAGCTTGTTTGTTTCTTTTAAACATGTCCGAATAAACATTATTCTATTCTATACTGAATGCATCAGCAAACTGTTCACTGACAATGTAGTTCGGTTGTTTTCCCCCAGAAGAGCCAACCAGTGTTGGGCAGTAACATGTACTACTTATGTATTACTTTTTCCAGTAACAAGTAGTGTAACTAATTACTAATACAGTTTCACTGATAATATTAGAGTTACCCCAAAACCAAACAACTCATTACAACATTACTTTTGTTATCACATCACTACTGACTCGAAATACAACTTCACATCAGTAGACTCATTTTCATTATCATTGCATGCTCACAACAAAGTCTTGGTTGAGTAACAGGGTCTTGATTTCTGTAAAAAGACATTGCTGTTGAGTTTTTCAAATGTAATTTTTTGGCCATCTAGTTCCACTATATTCAAGAGCAGGCAGACATCTTTATGGCCAATATCTCCAACACTCGACAACTCACACCAAAACAATCTAGATTAATAAATAGCACCACAGGTAAGAGGAAAAATATGTATTTTTGATTTAGGACTGAACTGTCCCTTTAAGGTTGTTGCCCAAGTCTTGAAACCCTAGTGTGGATAAGTGATAACACACACAACATTTGTAATCCATGTTAACAAACAGTTGTGTAGAAATTAAATTAGAGTCAGATGATATCCAAATTGGCCATGTCTAAGTTTCTATAAACTTTTCTCTGCCTCAGCAAATAACCTTTGGCTCTGGCTCACCTCTGATAACTCTGTCCTTGAGCAAACATACACAGTGTACAACCTGATGTGACTACCCGCCTCCTTTCAACACTTAACCAGCGCCAGCGTTAGATGGTCACCCCTGATTCTTGGACACTTCACAAGAAAAACAGAAGAAAAGCAAGAATTTATTAGCTACAGCGAACTTCGCCTTAATCCTATCTGGCACTTTTTTTAACTTGGAGCTACATTTGGCCAGATCTGTAAACGTCTGACCTTGTGCAAGAGAGTTTTATAATCAGATAAATTCCACACAAAAAGTGTCATATTCCACATTCAGGGATCATCTTTTAGTGATATCTTTTAAAGACTGCTTCAATGAAACGAGTACATTTGTTAGAGTTTGATAGTTTGGCACAGACTGCATTGCAGTTGAGGAAAATGCTTTCTGTACATCATCTGTCTTTTTCGAGCTGTCTCACACGGAACTTGACTTGAACTCGCCTCTAGTGTGGAACAAAATTTTCCACAAAGCCGAATATTAATTGTCAATCAGGCGTTTTTCCACGTGGGCCTCAAGGCTCGGGACCATCCAGGAGCTTATGCTGTCAGAATGAATCATCTTCTTGGTCTCATCTTCAAACAGATTTTATCGTAATGTTTATGTGGTAAAACCATTTTAGTTTTATGACTACTGTATTTGGATTGGACATGTTATTACTTTTTAATTCTATTTTGAATTCATGTCAGCCTTTTTACGGTGTTTCTGATCCTGCTGTCAAATTTTGTATTGTGCTAACTGGTTATGAACGTCTCTGAGGTGGCAGTAGCACCAGCAGGAGTATCTGTAATAGTAGCAGTGGCAATAGTATTGGAAACAGCAATAGGGGTGGTAGTGGTTGTTTATGCAGCTCAAAGGAGAAAAGCACTAAAACATGCAGTATCACTTAATAAATTCTTGGCCGAAAAATAAAAACAAATTCGCGGGAAATAAAACAACGTATTATCTGGATGGAGCAAAGTCACACTCAATTGTTTACTGCTTTCATTCCCCTGTTACATAATCACTTCAGAGACTCATTAATTCTAAAAAGGGGGACGATGATATGTGGCGCAGTGATAGAGCACATCCAAAACAGCAAAATCCACAAAAGTACAGAAGCTGCCAGAGCAAAGTAAAAGTTATGTTCTTTTTCCTGGGAAGGACTTACAGCTGGGGAGCAATGGAAAGACAAATGCAGGAAGACGATGACAGACGTTGAAAAACAGAGACATGGTGGGTTGACATGAGCAGAAAAATGTGTTCATCATGTGTGCATCACACTAGCGTGCGTGGCAACTCACCGCCTGCCTTTTTCAGAATCTGTATTTTACGGCTTTAGAGTTTCTTTTCCACTACATTTAGCGTCAGAGGTTTCTACAAATGACAAACTCCAGCTACAATACTGTAATTTTAAGAGGCTGGCTTGTGTCTCATCAAGTTCATGGAGGTGTAAAGATATTAAAGCACTTATGTTGCTTGGGGAAAGATGGAGACATTGGTCTGTCATTACCTCAACAAAGTGCTGCTTCAGAAAACTTTAATGTACCCCACCAGAAAAAGGGGCTTTGTTTCGGTTGTCAAACTCAAAGCTAATTGAAGGGCTTTCTAAATGGATTTTGAGATGAAGACATCTGATTGGCGTCCTCTGGGAAAAGAACAGGTTCATGACCTCCCAGATTCATTTTTATCTATGTATTTTTCCTGAACTTTATTTTGTCTTGGGTCATTTCAAACAGTTATTTCTCACCTCTCCTGTAGTTAAGTGCTACTGTCACTTCATCCAGTGTGGAGAAGCTCCATTCTGTCACCCACGATGTTTAATTTCTGCCTTTAGGCCTCCTAAGTAACCTCTTCCCGAGTCTCCTGTGCTCTTGATCCTCTGGTGAGACTTGGTATTAGTATGCTGTGTTCACACTACAAGCAACAAAGCAGCTGGCTACAAGTCGGTGACATGAAGCTACAAACTGACACTTGACACACCTGTGGACGGGCGTGATGCGCCACGCTTAGTTTAGCTGGCTTCATCTTTTATCAGTGCTCCAATGACATGGTGAAGCACCAATCTTATATTATTCTCTCTAGCTGTGGCACTGTTTTATTTAGCTTAGTTAGCTGACATTCCTCTGGCTTTATGTGCATAGCAGTGCACACAGGGATGCAACGGGGCAGAAAAATGTGATGTTAAAATCGGACTCGGGCAGTGATCAAAAGCAGAGATATTTTTTTGAGTACAAACTTTAGATGAAGTTCTCTCGAGTTGCTCTGTGGCAAGTAGCAAACACACACAAGCCTTACGTAACTATGTTAATGAGCGTTTGAGCAGCACTTAAACGGGGACTCAGCAATAAAGTAGCCGATCACACTGCTGCTGTGTCACTCATAGTGTGAACACAGCAGTAAAGTTACTGCCCATGACTCCACCTCTGCATTGGTCCGGTGTGAGTGCCATAGACCTGGTTAATTTCCTCTCTGTGGGAGAGGTGCTTTTTTGTTTTTGTGTGTGTGTGTGTGTGTGTGTGTGTGTGTGCACTACGGCAGTGAGACCAATGCCACAGAGAAACATATTGAAGGGGCTTTTAAACCAGGTTGATTTTTCTTCCCCTGCTTTAACGGCTGGAGTAAGTGTTATATTTTTTAGGACGAGGGACAGTTATGAACCAGCATTTTGTCTTTTGAGATATTCAGAGATATGCTACACTCTCCGCATGCTGTGTTTGGTTTCCTCATATTTTTTTTCAGCAACATCTGCACAAATGGTCTCATGCATCCACCACTTATATCATCAATATCTTTTTGCAATCAAATACACTACTGTAGTGCCGTTCAAAACATGCCTGTTTGAAAGGCCGATTGCTGAGCCTTGGTAGGATATTGCAGCTTTTTTGAGAACCTCTCGTTTAAACATCATACTTGCTCTTCCTTGGATCCTGAGCGATACATGTGCCATAACACAGATGCGTCACCTAGCAACGCTAGACTATACACATCATTTGCTAACAACAAGCTCTTTGGGGCCAGGCTATTTCTAGGAACAAAAGCATTCATTCTGAAAGTTACATTGCAGATGTTTGAAATGTTTGACTTTGCTGCAATGTGACATCTCTGGTCTCTCTTTCTTCATCTGTTCTTGAATGTATTGTAGCGAGCAACAAAGAGCGAGCTGTACTTAGCATGTCATTTGGCGGCGAAACAGTTATTAATAGTCCCCTGTCAATACAGTAAACAGTGTGTACATAATGCACTACTAACAAATACGTCTTGTAGATCTGAAGAGTTCGCATTTGACCTTGCACTTCCCTGGGTGCCTTGAGTTCAATCAGATAAATGGTTGTCGAGAAAATCGTAGGACGGACAGACAGAGACGAAGCCTTTTTCCATTCTAATGAGATGTTTTGTAAATAAAACAGTTGAGCAGACATTTTGTGTCTCTCCCTGTGGCCTAAAAGACAATTACTTTAACTACTGTCTCCTGTCTGCTCTCATCAAAGTCTTGAGGGTCACACTCAACAAGTTCAAGCTTGTTTATCTGGATTGTTAGTCTTTTCCAAGTCCTGGAAAGAGCATGTTAAACAGGTATGACAGATCCTACATACTATATGTCAAACATTGGCGTCCAGGCACCCAAAAAGCACTGTGCAGATTGGGCTCAGATGGTTTCTCGGCTTTGATCATTTTTATTAGCAGTTCCTCTGCTATTTCAGCTCCGTCACAGCTCATCTCAACCCCTCAACACAGCCTCTTTCTCATTTCTGAACTCATATTAGTTCACCCAGAGGCAGATGCCCTGCAGCAGTTCTTTCTCAACAACCTCCAGAACCAGGAGTTTCACCTTTATGCCTTCATCTTTCTCAGTCTCAGCCACACTGAGTGGAGAAACATGCAACACATCCCAGCAAGTTCTGGCTGTGAAGGAGACTGTGGAGGAATGAAAACACTAACTGAAGGAAACAACACCCTTGGCTCTAAATTAAGACTAAAAACAAAATGCTCAGAGGAATTTAGAGGCCATGTGAGGATGTGTGTGCAAATCAAACTTTTCCCCGAAAATGATTCCCATTTCAGAAACAGTCACAACTGTTGGGTATGTATCAAAGCTAACTTTATTTCCTCAGTCACATAGACAGACAGATTCTGCTGGGGAAAACACCATACTCTGGATGGACCCCTCCACCATGACGGCAGTATTTTGAAACCTGTTTGTCAGTTGGACACCAACTAATGACTTCCAGGAAACCATCCTGGCTGAAGCATCCATTGGTCCCTTGAAGTTGATGTGCGTAAGCAGGCCTGTCGGGGTGGCTTCAGTCTCATGTCAGCAGTCTGATCTCCTGTCACTGCTTACCGCGCACTGACAATGCCACAGCGAGTGAGTAAGTTGGTTAGCTCAGACGTCAAGGTCCAACCACCACTCCCAAAAACATAATTTATGGTTCTTAGAGAAACAGAAACAATATTTTTTTTTCATTCTCCCCCCTCAGACTGGTCGTCTGGACCAGATTTCAAATATAACTGCACTTGTAAATACAGCCATCCACCCACTATCATAATTAGTGACTATAAATTACTGAATGGAAAAAAGAAACACTTCTGGTTTATGTTTTATACCATGATAACATACTGGATGGCTCCCTTAACAAGAAACAGTACATGTCAAATGAAGTCCAGATACAGCTAGAGAAACATTCCTGTAGAGTGAAAGCTGTTCATACAAAGTCATGCATAATTACGCAGACAACAGCAAATGCGACAAACATTTATCACAGCTGTCTGAACCTTGTGTATAAACCTTAACAAAAGTAGCTATCAGTCTGAAATAAGGAAAACTGACAGCTGAATTGTTCAACAATGGCCCACATACTCATAAGCTCTGGAGTCCTTCACAGTTTGTGTAAAAGGAGACAAAATGTGGGGAATGTTAAATAAATTGCTAATAAAAAATGAGTGGTTTCTTTGCTGCACCCAGCAGTCAGCTGTTTAAATCTCCAGGGAAAAAGGCCACCAAGTAGTCTAGAAAACCTGTCTCACACTCAACGTGGCCTTTTCTGTCTGGGAACCAAACCTTTCCCAGAGCCCCCATGGTACCGTTGCGCAAAAGGCAACTTACAAGGGATTTTCAGAATCTACTATGATACAGTCAACTCTCGACCACAAGCTGGGACTTGGGCAGAGAGGCCCAGGCTGACATTTGTCTTGGCATGAGCAGTCGGTGCCAACGTTAGTGCAGATAGCCCACTGACATCAGTAACATGGGAAAAGTGGCCTCAGGGCATTCATTGAGATGCTGATTCCATTTGGCGCTATGAGAACCCATATTAATAACATAGCACTGGCAATGAACTCTATTTATAATGTTGCAGCTGCAGAGGATTTGTGTAAAGTGGAAGTTCTTTTTAACGCTGACACAAGCGACCAATTCCATTAGCAAATGTTGCAGCTACTTGTGCATAGTTTCGTTACATGGAATACATAACACATCCTACAGATATATGAAGCAGCTGCTGAGGCAGACGCGAGCACAACTCAAAACGATACAGTCAGAAAGCACCCAATGCAAAAACTGTTTATTACCACAAATGACTGGGTGATGTTCGATCCCACAGTTCTTCATCACCCATACTCCTCAGTGTTGTAGTGATAATAGAGTTTCTGCATTGGGAGCTTTCAGTGTGCAGACTGTATTGTTCTAGTTTATGCTACACACACAAAAAAAGATCATCTTCTATGACATGATTCAATACAGGGGACAGGTGACTTTTTTAATCTAATTCAATTCAATCTAATCTAATCTAATCTAATTTAATTTAATTTAATTTAATTTAATTTAATTTAATTTGATTTGATTTAATTTAATTTAATTTAATTTAATTTAATTTAATTTAATTTAATTTAAATTTAATTTAATTTAATTTAATTTAATTTAATTTAATTCAATTTAATTTAATTTATTTTTTTACTTTTCACATTCATGTATAGGCCCACATTTATCTGTGATCTTTTTTCATGTATTAATTAATTTATTATGTACTAATTTAGTTGTGTACACTATGTTTTTTCCCCCTATTTTTCCGCACCCTTTTTCATTAATATTTTTATTCATACTATAGAACTTGCTTTGATGTTCGTGATGTGCAGGCTGACTTAAGGGTGTGGTTGAAAGCACTGTGTTGTTGTTACATGTGAAAAAAGAAAGAAAGAAAGGGTTCAAGGGCTTAGGCGGTTTCTAGCTTTTTATTGTAACTGTTTTATTAGATCAGTCTCAGCTCCTCTAACCACTCAAAAAGTGCCCAAAGTTGACTTTCATCTTCTCTGTGTCAAATATTGACACATAAAAAACACAATTTGGTGACATGCAAATAAAAAAGATTTACCCCACTCAGTTGGCAGCTGTATATCACCAGTATTCAGGCATCATTTTCTAATTAAACTCTGCAGACAACAGATTTTCAGAGTCCAGTATTCTGACCTTCAGCAAAAATGCGGCAACCAGTTCATTCACCCCACTTTGAGCCATATCTGGAGTGGAAACTTGGTCTGAATTTATGGCCAGATTTCATATAATAACACGGACCTCCATGTGCCAACTGCGAGAGAGATCTCAGTATCATTAGATCACTGTACTGTATTCTCAATACATCCAAGCACGGTTATATAACCTGTGCAGACTTCGTCTTTTAAAGTCTTCTGTAAGCATGATGGATGCATCACATCTGTGCTGTATGTTCTATTGAGTATCCGAAAATTAATGGCCCATGCTAACTCGAGGTTAGCATTTACAGGTAGGGAATCCATTTTTCTCAGAATTTGGAAAGGCCGAATGAATCTGAGGTTTGTTTTCCATCCATCCTGGATGCAAGACTACTAATGCTCTTCATTTTCGAAGTGTTTTCATTCTTGAAAAGAGCTTGGACAGAGACAAGGGGCGGCTAGCCGGGACGATTTATGACCTTCCGCAAGATCCAACACATTGTTCTCTGCTGTATGTGACACGCAGACTGGGAGGCGGTGGGGTTATGTAAAGTATAGGAAAACAAAACTATGCTGACAACATACTGTAAGAACACCTGGAAAAATCAAGTTTAAAATGTGTGAAATATGTCACCATGTTAAAAACAAGTATTCTACTTTATACCTTCCAACACATGTCCTTCAGTCTCTTACCTTAAATTCTTTTTCTTTTGTCCTAAATAGTCATATTGTTGTGGCACTATGGCATTAACTACTGTGTAAAACTGGTTTCATTTAGAGTTAGTTGACTCCACAGCTCTAAATAGCAGTCTTGCATAAGAAAGACACACATTACAAAGAATATTGTTATTTTATCATTTTTTTTCTGAGCCTTTGTATGCCAGGACATTCATCTCACTCTGCACATTTATCTTGCGTTCGCTGGACACCCAGAAGATCAACACTGTCATCTGTCTGACATAAATACCTCAACAGTACAACACAACTGCTGAGGATACGTCTCTAAATCCTAAGTCTGGAGCATCTGCACTCCTTCTTAAATTCCTTTTCTCACAAAGAATACTTGCTTTCATGTCACATTCAGATTATGCACCACTGTTGTTACACCCAGCCTTCACTTCTACATTCGTAAATGTTTATGCATTGTTTTGATCGCTGCTGTCAGGACTTCAGAACTATTGGACAAACTGAGTGCCCATAGAAGGCCGGGGTCAGTTTCATCCAAACTCTCCGAGCCTCTCACAGAAAGAAAACTTCAACAAACTTTGCAGAAGCATCTTATTCCCTTCTCTTCTGCGGTTCACTGGTTGTGTACTAGCACAAACCCTCTGAGGATAGAGCTATTTAAACAGACAGCAACACTGGCCCTCAAGCCTTGTTTACTTCATCTTAACTTTCCACTTGTCTCGCCGCTTTTCTCACAACAAAGTGGCGACAAACTCCTCTGCTGCTCATTGGATTCATATGTTCACCACGCTGGGGCAATAACAGGCTGAGGAGGTACAAAAGAAGCAGCCAACCATTATCAGCATGTGATTATGTGTCGGCTCCAGTGTGTGATGCTGGAAAACAAAACTGGGCTTTGAGTATGCTTTTGTTATAATGTCAGTAACAAGGCTCTCTATATTTAGCCTGCTCTACTGACAGTTTAGAAAACAGTTTTTCATGCACACATCATTAGCCAAAGACTGGACTAATGGGTTTTTTCAGAGGAAAGTCGTGTGGAGGAGAGAATGAGAGCTCATCATTTAGGATCCTGTCATTATGAAACGCAACAGTGGAAAAAAATGTTTAAAAAAAAGGTTTGCTGCCAGGGCCTTTTCTATCCCCAGGAAATATTGCTAAACCCTTCAGTTTTTATTTATTATTTGCTAAAAGGATATGAGCTTATTACTCTACAGCTCTAAATAGCAGCCTTGCTTAAGAAGATGAAAGACACACATTACCAAAGAATATTATTATTTTGTAATTTTTTTCCAATGACGGAAAAAAATATTAGCTTCCAGGGCCTTTTCTGTCCCCAGAAAATATTGCCAAATTTTCCAAACCCCTCAGTTTTTACGTAATATGCCTAACATTTTTTCCAGTATACATAAAACCACAAGACACAGCCTACAGAAAATAAAAGTCATAAAAATAAATTCATAAAACTTTACAACTGCTCATTACTGCATTTGATGTGAATGTATGTACTGTACAGTGTGTGTGGGCTGCAATTCTGTGTGCAGTTTCTTTCACTGATTTATTAGCTTTGCTAGTAAGAGTGGCCATAGGCATGGCATTGTCAGTCTGTTTGTCAGTCCACCACTATAATCCATCCATCCATTTTCATCCGTTTATCCGAGGCCAGGTTGCTAGGGCAGCAGGCCAAGCAAAGCGCCCCAGACATCCCTCTACCAAGGGCGGCATCCTGATCAGATGCCCAAACCACCTCAACTGACCCCTTTTGACGCAAAGGAGCAGCGACTCTACTCTGAGCTCCCTCGGATGTCTGAGCTCCTCACCCTATCTCTAACGCTGAACCCAGCCACCCCACGGAGGAAATTCATTTTGGCCGCTTGTATCCGTGATCTCATTCTTTCAGTCGCTACCCAGAGGTCATGACCATAGGTGAGGTTTGGGATGTAGATGGACCAATAAATCGAAAGCTTAGCCTCCCGGCTCGGCTCCCTCTTCACCACGATGGACCGCTGCACCAATCAATCAAACAATCAATCAGAGGCTGCACGAAATCCACCACTTTGGTCCAGACTAAAAAATCTTAACAGCTACAGGTTGTCATCATGCAGCAACCTCCAGGGCTATAAAATGAAGCCAACGCTTCAAATATCTCCACCTCTACTACTTAACTTGGTATAATTTTTGATACAGACATTCATGGTTCACATGGTTCACCTTGTAACTTCAGTGATCACCTGACTTTTCCTCTTACACCACCATGAGGTTGACATATGTGGTCTTTAGTGAAATTAATATATGCATTTGTCTAACATTTGTTTTATGACCAAACACCTGCAAAACCAGTGACATTCCCATCTGCTTCAGCTGTGTTTCATGCTTTTTGCAATGTTAGCATGCTGACACACTACCTAAGATGGTTGACATATTAGTAAAGATTATATCCTCTTAGCATCTGCATGTCAACATTATTGTTACTATGAGCATGTTAGGATGCTGGTGTTACACATTTGAAGAATTTGCTGTGGTTTGAAGCACCTCTGCGCCTCAGCACAGCCTCACAAAACCACTAGCATGAGTTATTAACATTAACATGTATCAATAATTACTACACTAAGCTGCAGCTCATGAAAACTACATCACGCAAGGTAGGACTCTTAAACTGAAGATTAAAGTTTAACTCCTAATCTTAAAGTACAAGGCCCTGACACACCAAGCCAACTGTCGGCTGGTGGTCAATGTCTGGCAGTTGGTGAGCTTCTGTCACCCTAGTTTTTGCAGTGTGTCCCACACAGTTGGCACAAGTCAGCCCTTGTTGGCTTTTAATCGGCCAATACAGCATGTTGAATCAGCGTTGGGATGGCGGAGCCTGTCAGTGAAAGAAATCACTCCGATTGGCAGTGAAGGGAGGTGAGGAAAGCAAAGAAAAGCCTAAAGACAAGACGGCGTGAGATCAAAACAAACTTGTTATATAAGGTAAGATTATATTTTTAGCCACTAAGCTCTTTAGCAGAAATAGTTTGTAGTTGTTTGTGTTATTGATCATTTGCTCTTTAAACATCGGGTTGTGTTGTTGATATGCTTACTGGATAACTGGTTTTAAATCCGTCCTGTTGGTCTTTCAGTTTGCCTTTTTAAATGAGGAATACAGATGAGTGCCACCTGCTACTATGAAGAATTATTTCCTCTCATGCAGGTGCAGAACAGCCTTCTATTTTTTGGCCGATCAGACACAGGCAACATAAGGTGACGAAACAGTCCATCTTCATCACCACTCGTCCTTTGATGTCGGTTTGGTGTGTTTGGGAATTTAGAATCAGTTCATGCACAGTGTCAAATGCAAAAGAAAAACTGAATAGTTTCTCAGAATAGCAGCTGGACCAGCATCAGTTATCTAAAAATGAAAACTTGCAGTAAACACCATGTGTGCCCAAAGATCTTCGATGAGGACCTTCTGTTAGAAGGGAGTTTGATTTTTTTAAAGTCAAAGTTGAAGCGAGACAAAGTTTATCTCGGCACTTACTGACAGAAACACTTAAAGATGACTCTTTCTTCATCATCCTCCATGTAAATGTATTCATTCTTGAATAAGGACAAAAGCATGTCTTCAAAATAACATGGATTATGGTTTGCACCACAAAACGCTGACTGTTGAGTGGGGCGTACGTGCACACACTCTTGCGTTTGATCATTGGGTGGTGAATCTTCAGCACACTCTTCCCAGAATGGAAGTGCGTCACGAAGGGGAAAGAAAAACCGTCTGTGTGACTGTCAACACTGAGCTCACTGAGGTCTTATCGTTTCAGAATAATACATGGAGCCTATAGATGTACCGGGCAGCAAGGCTTTGTTTAACTGTTCCAGTCCGCATTGGTTGACTACACACCATCACCACAGATTCCTCATCATCTCTCTGACAAACAGCCTTTGTTCCCTCGCTTGGGGTTGCCTCCCTGTGGGCCAGAAATCACACAGAGTCCCGGGGGAATGCAGCCAGGGATTCACTGCGGTGGCTCTCATGCCAAGACAAAACGCAGAAGACTAAACCAAATAAAACAGTGATGGGGTTGCATTACAGCATCATCGTATGAAATTCCCTGAGTGGTTTGGCGGCACCAGTGCAGGATGTTGTCACGTATAATTCTGTGTTTTATGGCTTTGGTAATAAAAAAGTAAAACATTCAGTATTACATGACAGAGGAACATTTTGTATTACCATGTACAGAAAACAGGACTGTGCATGAACTTATTTTCCTCACCTACTTGTGCATTCCTTATAGGAAAAGTATTGGGAGACAGGGAGAGGAAACTAGGGATAAATGAACAAGACGAAAGAGTCTATAGCCACGTAAGCAGCTCTGTGAGGCTATACTTAACAGCAGCGCTAAATGCTGATATCAGCATGCTAACGTGTTGACCATGACAATGCTGACATCTAGGTATGTCACCCTGCTGCCTGGAGAAAGGTCAGGGGATCACCAAAATCTTGAGAATTTATCACCAGGGACCATGAATGTCTGTTCACAAAACTTTGCACCAATCCATCAAGCAGATGTAGAAAAAGTTTTCAATAGAGTAGCGAAAACTCCTCAGGATTGTCAAAGTTGTTAGTATTCACCCCCTGGGTACCATGAATATCTGTGATGAATGTCTTACTGATCCTTATGGTGCAAAAGTGGTGTTCTGACCAACAGGAAAGTGAGGATGAGGCGAGACTGAAAAATATGCTCATGTAAATCACCACTTAAGTAGAGAATTCAGAATCACATTTTCTTGACTATCAGTGCCCAGTTTAAAGCTTCTCTTAAGGAATATCAATGGCGTGGAATCGACCGCAGCACAGTTATGTGCTCATGGAACGGATTGGAAATTTAGAGCAATATCTATTACCTCCGCTTTCGTGCAACTTAAAATGAGACATTAGTTTTGCAAAGTCGTTTAAGATAAATCAGGTTTCAGTGGTTGTGGTATATTGTAGCATCCTCTCATTCTGTGTATATTTTGGTTTACATTATCTTGATTTAGCTCCTCACAGATGATATACAGGTACTGTATGTCATTAACGACAGGGCGCTCACACTAGGTAATCCACCACCTGCCTTGTATTCACTTTGGACAGAGGCCACACAAAAAATTACCTCAGATGCTCCCATGACTTGATGTGATTATTTAACAGTGAATAATGAGTAGAAAGCTAACCCAAGGCTGCACTGTAACCTTTAGATCACATAAAAATTATTGAGCAAAATTATGATAAAAGACATTCAAACCAATCAGTTCCAGATGCATCCCAAATATTCCTTTATGATGGATGGCTTTGGTAAAGCCTAGGTCCTCCTCTGGTTTCTACAAATCTTACCACATTCTTACGATGAACAGGCAGATCAGACAAAGTCCTGTCATAACAGCATCAGCCACATCTTTGCCTGTTTTGGAAGATGGTGCCTCTAATTCAAGTGTCTCTAAATCTAAAATTCCTCCACACAGGCTGGCCCATTCCAACTGGCCTTTTTGAAAACACGTGCTGTACTATAAGGCCTTGGCGGTCAGGGAAATATCATCACGATCCCAATTATATACTTTGGTCTCTTTTGTCCAGAGATCAAGATCCTGCCTGGAGTATATGAACTATACTGCAAGAAGTTCTCATCCAACCCTTCAAAACCCCATTAATTACATTCCCAATATTATATTCTGGCAATAATACCATATGCATAGCCACACACATGTGAGAGCACAGAGCAAGTCCCTTCATTGGTAGTTCAAATCTATCGGTGCCTTTGAGTGCCACATATTACTCTGATTTTCATTCCAGTTCATCCAAATCCATTTTTACACTCAACAAAATTTAATCCTGGATGTTTAAAAATCTATTCATTTTGAAACACTGCATGATTCAAGGACTGTCATCTCAACGTTACCATGCTGATCAGCTAGAGTCAGCAATTTATACAAGGCAGAGTCAAGACTGTCTCAAAACCACAACTGTCAACCTGCCTTTGTCATTAGAATTCATCTTCTGGGCTCCATGAACAGCTGCGACTGGAAATCTATGGTTGTCATGATAATTCACTAAAAAATAATAAGATCAACCTAATGGTGCCAAAGCGGTGTATGGACTGACATTGCGGTCCCTAGAATGAGAAAATGAAAATGAAGCAAGACTGAAAAATATGCTCACGTATACAGTATCATCACTGAAGTCGAGAATTCAGTTCCAGATCACATTTTTAGACAACTCAGGACTCATTTAAAGGTATTTCTTTTTATCCCTTTTAGATAACATAAAAACAATTACAAATAGTCAACTTCTTCTTCCTGTAAAACAAAATATGATGTGTGTTTATGTAAGCTTGCACCAACCAATTTCAACCAATAATATCTTAACATCCACCCATCAATTTATCTGCAACGTTTGCTGCACAGAGCTAAGATTAAGTTAGCTTGCTAGCAACAGCATGCTAAATCAGCATGTCTTTGTTTCCCCAAAATACTGTGGTTACAGGCTGCGGGCTAGAATTTATTCTCTTGAGGAGAGTCTCTTCAGCAACTAGCATTACATGGAGTATAAGACAGGCTTTGTCTCTGTTCTTCTGATGGATACTACGATCCTTATGGGGTTACACATCAGAGCCTCAGTGTTACGACACATCCATTCTCAACCACCAAAGGCTTTGACACCCCAAGTTGACGGTTGGCCATTGGTCAAAGTTTGGCTTTTGGTGATCATCCGCTGCCCTCATCAGTGCGGTGTGTCCCGCACTGTTGCCCCAGTCACTTTTTTCCCACCAATTCAGCATGGTGAATCAGCATCGGCAACAGTGGAGCCTGTCCGTGAATGAAATTATTCTTATTAGCACACAAGAAGAGAAACAGAAGTGAGGAACGTAAACAAACAGCTAAAGTCAAGAGGAAGCGAGACCAAAACAAACGAGTAAGATTTTTTATTCTTTTTGTCATTGAGCTCTTTCGCAGAAACGTTTTGCGATTGTTTGTGTTATTGTTCTCTGGCACATGGTAAATATGCTTTGTTCTTTCAACACTGGATTGTGTTGTTAATGTGCTAACTGGCTAACTAGCATCAAGATATCAAGATACTGTTCCAATTTCTCTTTTTGAATGAGCATCACAGACGACGCTGTCTGCTGGTGGAGAGAGTTATTTCCTGTCATGCAGGCACCATCACTGATTGACCATCGGCTGTCAGGCGGCGGTCAAAGGGGGGTGCCTTCGTAAACACAAGTTCTCTGAAGTCAGTTTGGTGAGTCTGGGCTTTAATTCATTCAGTCATGAACCTAATTTATTATCTCATTCATCTCTACCCCGTCCTCCTGCTGATCTAACTGTGAGGGAGGTGTGTGCAGAGCATAGACTGTAAAAATAACAGACATAGCTATCGTGACATCACCCACAGGTTTGTGTACTCCCGTTTTGAAGCATCGAGTTTGGCATTTTGGCTGTCGGTGTTTTGGTTTTTAGAGCCAGAAGCGACCATATTTGGCTGAGAGGCTGTCCCCCCACCCTCAGTACAGTTGTCATGAAGGGGAAGCCAGCAATGCACTGCAGCTCTGCTACACTCCAAATCCACCCATGTTTTAGCAGCCCAATCAGATGCAAAGGATCTGATTTAAGTTCCTTTTGCAACTCTACTCTGATCACATATTGTGTTTTACTGTGAAATGTGTCACAGTACAGAAGCTAAAGTCACTATAATTTCTGTTTCTCTGACAGTTTGTGGTCTGAATATCAATGATGTAGAATCAACCACAACTGTTTGTGTTGAATTTAATGGTGATGCATTTACTTCCTTATCACTTCCTTTGAGTGCTAATATATTACTCTGGTTCCAGCCAGTACATATAAGGTTATTGTGAAACACTGCATTACTAAATGACTGTCTCATTTTTGTGGTGCCCTGCAGTCTGACCTGATACCACTAATAATATGACCTCATGCTTAATTTATACCTAAAATAAAAAAGCTGTGGAAATGCTTGACAATCATTGCTCACCACACCTCTCAGAGCCTCAGTGACCAGATTCCAGAAGAAAATTACTACCGTGTCCTTTACGTTTCAGCATATACAGTATTTGGATACACGTGGTGATCTATATAAATTCAGTTAATTTCTTGAGATAGTCCTGCAGTGATAATGGTCCTCTAAGTCATGTTAGAAAATGAGATTGATCAGGTTCACCAGTGCAGCTGAAAGAGTTTTGACACCTTGTAGACTTTAATGACTACAACAAAAAGCAAATAAAACTTATCCGTTACTACCTTCTGAGTCCAATGTGATGCTGTTGTTGGACAACCAATACAATATGTTGTGCAAAGCATTTAAGGACAAGAAAGTTGGACACAGCCCCTGAGCTTTTTCTCTGAGGAGTCTGGGGATTTACAGGGTGAGTACAAATCTTTATCTCCATTGACAATGGGAGTAAAACACTCATCAGACAAGCCAGTTGCAGCTGTTTATCAATAAGGTGGCCAGAGACCTGTCCAGCCAGGGCTTAACTGAAACTGAACATCTGCCTCTAATAAAAGCCCTGGAGGCTTGAAGAATTATTAGCACTTACAAGGTTGCTAGGGTCGTCTCTCTCCTTTCCTCTTCTCATATCTCTCCCCCTTTCTCAGGGTTTAAGTAAATGAGGCATTTATTATTAATGGCGTATATACAGTGATCTTATCATCTCAGCGAGCTTGTCTCAAACAGCTGTTAAGTAACAAATGAGAACTTCAGCCCTGAGTGTGAAATGGGAAATTACAAGGTTGTGAAAATGTAGCCGAGTCTACAAAGTTTCCTCCTTTCTTCTGAAATCATTCTACCATAAGCCTAAACCCTATTGGCAGATTATGTACTGTATGTGGTCCTTGAGTAAAAACGATTGCTTCAATTTATTGTTCCACTTCACTCGGCATGTGCGTCTGCAAGAAGCAGAGCCAGGTTATGAACATGGTCAGTGATATTCTTCCAAAGATAACGGTCAGATCCTGGGTGGCCCTGGTCTAGATTTCATTCGTAATGCGTGACGTACAGATTGTATCCTGATGCGCTGGTCAAAGTGGATTTAATTAAGTTGTGAGATCATAACAGTTATATGGTTTTACTCATATTTGGTCACTTGATGCCCAAAGGATGCAGTAATCCAAGTACGTACTTGGGTAGGGCACTCTCACATGGGTGAAAGGCAAACACTGGATATCCTGTTTTGTTGATCTGTCTGGGGAGGCTGTGCAAAACATGACAGGGCAGTTCCCTGAAGTGCAATTAAACCATCAAGCACTAATACCAAACCTCAATAAAAAATAGAATTACCGCCTCGCAGTTGTATGCCTCCACAAACCAGTCAAGTTGCATTTACAGGTTACATCCATGTCTGTCCAGACTCATGTAGCCATGACAGCTGACAATGCTTCAAATATGGATGTTGCTGAAACAGAGCGACATATTCTAAAACATGGATGCTTCACACACACCTTCAAGCACAGAGGATCTATACAATCAGCACAACACCCAAGATTAGTGGCACCAATTCAGTGTTCGACCAAATGTTTCCCCTTCTGTTCCTGAGTTATGGTGTAGAATAATGGCCAAAAAGGTGTTTTTGCAAATTGTTATTATGGTACAGTGAAGTCGACCTTTGACCTTTGGATATAAAATGTAATCACTTCATCATTTTATTTTATCAGACAGTTGTGTGAAATTTTGTCATCATTAGCACATGAATTCTTGAGTTATGGTCAAAAACATGTTTTGTGAGGTCACAGTGACCTTTGGCTTTTGACCACTTAAATCTAAGCAGTTCATCGTTGAGTCAAAGTGGACGTTTGTGCCAAATTTAAGGAAATACTCTCAAGGTGTTCTTTAGGTATCACGTTCACAAGAATGAGACAGACAAGGTCATAGTGGTTGTACTTTCACCTTTAAACACCAAATCTGATCAGTTTGTTGTTGAGTCCAAGTGGACGTTTGTGCCAAATTTAAGGAAATTCCCTCAAGGCGTTATAAGGATATCACACTCATGAGAATGGGATGTACACATGGACGTCTGTACAGACAATCTGAACATTTAATGCCTCCGGCAAAGATAAAATTGGTTGATTTTTCCTCATGTTAAAATGACACTGTGGCCCAAAGTGTGTGCAAAATACACAAAGTAATCATGTACTCACTGGACACATCCTTTACTGAGACAGAAACAGGTGTTGTAGCATTGGCAAGTCATACTTTATTTTCCAATTGTGCAAAAAATACAGAACCCACCCTACACCTGTATAAAAACAAGAAAATTAAAATATATTCACACATTTTGATCATATCTTACTGCATTACGGATTATTCAAAAACAGACAAATCATAGTATTTACAGTTCCCATAACTTTACAAAATCTTTAGCATTGCCATAAAAATTCCCATATAGAAAAGACTTAAATGCCTAGCGTAGCGATAGGACTGAGGTAGAATACAAAGATAAAGATTCATTTTTTTTCTTGGCCAGGTATTTGTGATATTTTTACAGTTTCTTAAACAAACTCTTTCTGTTATCCTCAAGGAAACAAACGGAGTGACAAGGTTTAATGATACAACTGGACACCCCAGTCCTGAAGCACTAATTGGATTTTACATTTGTTTCATTAGTTGACATGAGGGATGCTTACTATGCTAAAATATCTTTTCAGAGACAGCAGAAACACTTTAGAGACCTAAACCAAGACAGGTGTACAGAGATAAAAACAACAAAATCATTTTTAATAATAGGAACTGCTTTAAGAAACGTGTTCAAATCATGGCTGTAACAATGGCAACAGTGCCTCATTCCAGTCTAGTGACAGACTTCACTGTGTCTGCGTCCTGCATGCACTGCATAGTGTTAACTGTTCCAAAGTTAACTGCAGTTAGATGATGAGAATCTTTAATGCATTCACACCTAAAAATAGGGTCTAGTCTCCACACATGAAGGTCTCTCTGTACCTGAAACATGTGACACATTCATCTGTCTTAGGTGGGGAGGGGACAAATTTAGCATTTTCATGTATTTTACAAAAACAAGAGAGATGAGAAAATGAGAAAAGCACTAAGCAATAATAAATATAAAATGACAAATGTTATTTTAACACCTACTGTCTCTGATTAATGTTTAATAAATCTACAACATCGCCACCATTCTGAGGATCCATCTGCACCAGCTCTCATATACTACACAGTCAACTTAGCAACATTATACCTCCGCTCAATCACCTCCACATATCTGGCAGTGAAGTGACACCAGCCTTCTTAAGGGAAACATAATCTATCTACAGCAGTGCCTGCTGCCTGTATACACTTCCATTTACCACACTGTTTCCTCTCTTTCTGTATCTGCTTGACAAGTTCTGGTCTACCCAGCCGAGAAAACATCCTCGCTCACAATGAGCGCACCATTTAACTTATAAATACAATTTAGACTTTAGTTTTGGTTTCACAGGCTAAATCCTCGAGAGCAAAAAGCAAAGATTGTCCAGGTGAGCAGAAGAAGGCAATAAAATAATACAAAATATCATAATAGACATAAAAATGTTAAACAAACCAAATATCATAGATTCTGTACACAATGATTAAATACAGTGTGATCAGTATACATTCCTGTGTATGAAAACCAATTTGAATTTGTAATAAGAGCATCAATGTAAACATAATACTTTCTGTAAAACATGTCTAACTCAAAACTTGCAGCACCAGCTGTTCAATGTATCATAATATATAAAAACATTCTGTATTCACAGATTGAGTAAGTATGTAGTAATATCTATATCTGGAGATAAAAGTTGAGAAAAAAAATAAAGGTCCATTAAAATATTGGACAACAACTTTTACTGGGCGGCTATTGTTTATGAACTAAGGGGGAAACGTGTCCATCAATCTGCTGGGATGTTCTGTTTCCACTGACGGCGCAGAGACAGATTAACAACCATGGTATCCAACCTGTGGGCACTTCCTGCTCCTCAAGAGCAGCTGAGGTGACTCTGTTGGTGTCTGGATTTCTGATCTGAAGTCTCACTCCCTCACAGCAAAGACTCGGAAGGAGCCTCCCTCGGTATTGCTTTTGCTGTAGACGGACAATACAGAAAACATGTTACATTTGGCAATCGCTAATACAGGTGCAGCACAGCAGCTTAGTATGTAACTTCCATAGTTGTAAGAAATAGATTTGAGAGGAATGGTAAAACTGAAGCAGTAGAGGCTGTGTTATCCTGAATTTTAATCCCTAGTGTAGGTCTCAATCATCACATATGACCCACTTGAAGTGTTTGGAGATGGATTTTTCTTCAGGGATTCACCCCTTTGTCTGTATTTTCTCATTTTCTTCTTATTTTCTGTGGTCAGGGCGTTTATGGGCATGTCCATCAACAGCGCTCAGATGAGGTCGGGGCTTTTTAAAAAGGTAGTGACCAAGTGCCGGACCGTAAGCAACAGGCATTCAAGAAGCAGAGCGCCGTAAAAATGCAAATATAGCAAGGTAAAATGCGAAATGAGAGTGAATCTAAGGTTGGCTATCACTTCTACTTGCTCTGGTAAGCATGTTTGCAAACAGTAACCAACAAGCCGGCATAGTATACCTTGAAATGTCTCACCGGCAGCAGTAAAAGTGATAGCCAACCTCAGATTCAATCTTATTTTGGAACAAGCTTTGTCCACTTGGGGTTTTGCCTTGCTATATTTGTGTTTTTTCTGAGCTGTGTTCCCAATTTCGTAGCCTCCTCAAGATAAAAAAACAACAACTGGCCAGCTGTCTTAGTGTAGTGACTCTTTGCCCCATCCTTGGAGAACACCTGAACTAACTACACAGAGCCTTAACTCAGTGCAGCCCACCCTAATTTTTGCCTCATTATCAGTGACTTTCGTAGTGTCCTCTTGGATGCGTCCTACTCAGGGTCTGGCACCTGGTTGCTACCTTTTTTATGATGTCCTGACCTCACCTGCACGTTGTATGCAGAGACACCCCAAACACAGCAATAAGCCGAGTCATGATTGAGAGAGATTACTTGATATGAGTTTTGCTTTGTTTTAGGAAAATCCCGCACACTATAACTTTAAGCTCAAAAAACACTGGATCCTTAATGCAACCGAACGCATCTTTCAGCAGACCTTGGTGACATCATGAGGGTTAACAAAAGAAAGCTCCCTCTAGAGCCACAGAGGAAATCACACAGCTGTGTTCACAGGCAGAGTAGTACTCCACATGATGAGTAAAGTGAAGTGTAAAATTTCCCTTTAAGTCAAATAAATATCTTTTGCGTGATGTTTGTTTTTGTGATACTTGGAAGTCTGTTTCTCAGTATTGTCCAAGTCCTCGCAGCAGCCAAGTCCATTAAAGAGCACACAATCACGGTGTTCAAAATATCTTAGGAAATGGCACATTGGCAGTATGACTCATTTTTGCCGTATTTCTGCGTCTGACCTTTTCCAGCTACCACATGTGTTAAATCTGATGACTTTGTAATTAGTTCATTGGTGGAGAGACCTTGAAGCTCTGCCATGATCAATAATCGTGATAGGCCTGCGCGATTGGTATCAGATCGCAGATAATTGGCAACATAGGAAAGCACTGACTAAGTGGCTGACAGCATTTCCATCCTCGAGTAATCAGATAGGCTGTGATTACTTCCCCAGAAACAGAGCCCGGTCCAAACTGCCCGCCCTGCCATGATGTTGGCACATGGCACGGACTCTCTCTCAGCCGTTTATTGACCTCCTATCCCAGTGCCCTGAGTGGGGCCTTCGCAGCTCTGCATTAGATTTCATAGTAGTCAGACTTGGATTATTTTGGCCATTCAGCACTTTGCACACTCAATTGAAATGCCTGAGTAAAGTAAGCAAAGATCCCATGTGTGGCCCATCCACACACCAAACCACACCATTACTCTTACAACCCCACATGCCAGCAAACTGCCCACAAGGGCTTCCTTGCCTAAGCGCAGTCCACTGGAGCCGGCCACAGCCATGAGAGTGATGTGAGAAACATGGTGTGCATGCAGGGAGCCCACTACATGCAGTATTACAGGAGACATAAATCAAGGTAGGGTGTAGTGAATAAAAGCACCTTTCTCAGGCATATTTTAGATTCTCTTGTCAAATTTACTTGTCTAATTTGACTACAAAATCCATGTTTTTATTTCAATTGTGTCTCAAGGTTTTCTTTACCACACTCCCACTGGTCTAAGATTAAAGCCTGAGCTGAGCAAAGTACTGAAGATAAATATTATTCTGTGTCTGTACATGACAGTATATAATCTCCAACATAAAATTCAGTTTTAAATTGACTTGAATTGGATTTTCTTTTTACACATGCACGATTATTCTGAACATAGTGAAACCTAGAGATTTGGTTTCAGACCTACTGATTTACTGCCCTGATCTCGAAGTTGTTCAACAGTTTAAATACATTTGGTGTTGTCTCCATGGACGGCTGTTTCTCACAGTTGGAAAAACTTTGATTAAGAATGGGGATGTCATCTTCCTACACAGCAAAATGTTCACTGACAATGTATTTCAGTTGTTTCCCACCAAAATAGGTAATACAGTATCCAATTGTAGTGACTACAGCATTTGTTTTTGTTACCTTTTTTCGTAACATTTAACCAAAATCAGGATCTTTCCGTAACTAAAGTGCTATTGTTGCCTAAACCTAAGACAATAGTTTGGACGTAAAAACCGAAGTTCTGGTGCATCACACCAGTGCTAGCATCACTGCACCGGCCTACCTACCAAATGCAGTATATTGCTGAACTTCTCTGCCCCTACTCCAACTCCCGACCTCTTAGATCCTCAGGACTTGTCTTGTAACTGTCCCACGATCGAGGCTGGTGTGTAAGGGAGATTGTGCCTTTGCAGTAGCTGCTCCAGAACTTTGGAATAGCCTTCTGCTCTCGCTCAAATGTTCCCCCTCCATTGACAATTTCAAGGCAAATCTTAAAATGTGCATGTTGGTTGGCCCTTGGTTGTTCCTAGTGGTTTTAATATTTCAATATTTTCTAGTCTTTTTAACGTATGTTATTGTTCTTACCTGTGTTATTCTGTTTTATATTTGTGTCCATGTTATATTGCTGTATATTTGTGTGTCATTCTTTTAATTTGTACAGCATGTTGGTCAACTGCAATTAAAATGCGCTATATAAATAAACTTGATTTGATATGATTTTGGTGTGGTGTTTCATGTCCTGAAAGAAATGTTGTCTATGAACATAATCCAGGCAGCGATTACGTTGCCACAAAAACATAATTAAGAAACCAGTCTATTAAAAAACAAATGTAATTTCTAGGAGACAGGGTTACACCTCTTAAATCAACATATTTCTGTCATCAAAGTGAAAAATGATGACGTATCTGCTTCTAGTAACTGCTATGGTAGCTTCGGCGTCATCTTCAAATGAATTTATCATGGCAAATCTGTCACTCCCTGCGATTGCTTAGGCCAAAACAAGCTGGCATGAACACAGTGTAAAGCTGAATGTACCCCACAAACAAAATCACTATTCAGTCTGACTTCTCTCCCTGACACACCAACTGAGCACCAACACAGGTGTTCTCAATCCTGCCTAATTAGACCTCTTCTCATGACTGTGTGGTTGTGTGCAGACTTGACTCTCCTGTTGGCTTTGTTGCACCTGTTTAGGTGGGACACCTTAGATTTTCATCATGCTTGTTAGTGCAGTGAGTTTGCTGACCTTGCATAAACCCCAGCATAATTCCAACCATCCAGAACAAATGAGGATTTGCAGGGTCTTTAAAGTCTGGTTGAGAGACCTTGCTTTGTTTTTTGCAAACACCATGTGGAATGTGCTTTGGGAAAATATTCTGACACTACCGGGGGATCCTAACCATCAAACCTTACGCACTACCTGACTCCTCTGAGACTTAAGCAGGTGGTAGAGTGCTTGTACATGTTATTAGTGATAAAATATTCCCACACTTTCCCGGGCTTTAACGCTGAACTGATAGCTTTCATTGCAACCGAGGAGGCTTTGCACTTTCACAGCTGCCAAAATGGCTGCTTGTTGATGGAAGCTGTCAAACACCACGTCTAAACATGAATGGTTGTTCTCATTTTCAGATAAAAAAAGCCTCTCTTAAATACTCTACAGCCAGACTGTTCGGAGCCAAATCTAAAAATATAGATTACTGTAACTCAAATTATCTCTAATGTCACTATGGTAACCTACAGCTATTTGACACGGTGCCTGATTCATCCATCTTTGTACCTTTTGTTATTGTGCAACAACCCTTATCTGGGAAAGATAATTACAGTAAAAATAGTTGACTAAAAAAAAAATCAAGCAGTACCTCTCAGACTGGATGCCGTTTTTCAGGACACCAGGATAGGTCTTTCTCTTGTCCAGTGGCAGAACATCCACATAACCGCCGTCTGGTTTGATTACCCCTGCATGGATGGCTGCTTTACAAATACTGGAGCTCTGTGTGGAGAAAGTGTGGCAAACAGGAGAAACGCTTTTATAACATGGTTTTGAATATCTTTGTAATTCCTTTATTTTGGAATACAGTACAAAATATATTGCAGTAATCCACAGAAACACACGCAGGCATTTGTTTCACAGTCTGAGCCAGCACAACAGACCGTAAGCTCTTATCAGCAGTCTGGAGCAGAATCATTCATTTCTAGTCTAAACACAGATCACGCTCTCCATACACCCCTACAGCATTTCTCACCAGATGGTTTATGTCTCATGTTTAACCAGCATCCAGCTTCTACACCACTGTAGAAACACATCTGGGTGCCTGAGATTGCAAAACATTCCTGGGCACATTTGCTATGAGACACAGTGCTGCCTTACTGTGAGATGTTAAGGGGAGCTGTGATGTGTGTACACCTGGACGTCATCTGAGGTCAATGTCCAAGGTAAAACCCCATGAAACACCACATCATCCACTGTGACTGTGCCAACTGTACGTCTGATAAATTTGTTTTAGAGGGTACTTTACGATGACTAATCTACCCTGAACATGATTTAGGTGTCATCCAAGCGATGACATAAACCAGCTTTCATGAAACCATATTCTGTCTGTATCTCCTATCTCTGAGGCACATGCACTTAGTCTGAGATAACACTTGAATAACCCTCTGAGTGGGCAAGCCCCAAGTTGGGTAATGCATCCCTGGCAGCCTTATGCTTAACGCACCATTACTCCTATTCTCCATGAGCCAGGTTCACACTGTGATTCAATGACTTTCCATAAAAACAGTGCAACACATCATTCACTGGAAACCACACCTACTGGAGGGGAAAACAATTAGCACCACAATATGCAACCAACGCCTAAAAATATTAGATTTCAGCATGTCAAAGGATGATTTTAGCACCCTGTGTCTACAAGAGAAGAAAAGCTATATTACCAAACTCAGTATTGTCGGTCTGTCTCTGTGTACCATCTCCTTCCCTTGCTTATTTTGGAGAAATGATCCCACTGGACGTCCAGAAGTGAACCTCTACAGCTTGTTTGGCCAAATTAGCAACTGTAACTTTTTTATGACTGTCAGGATCCCACAGTTTCCCATGTCTTCCTGCTGATGCCTCACATCCTGTCTCCACTTTTGCCCTCTTAAAAGCTGAGTTTTTCAAATCAGCAGCTTCTAAAAACTTAGCTCTGGGTTCTTTCCCCTGTTGGTAGTGCATCCCACAACACAACACCCTTTGGGGCATTTTCTGTCTTTTGCTAGCACACAGAATTGACAAGGAGGCACCTTCACACAATACAAAGTCAGTGGAAAGTGATGAATTGTCTTCCCCTCCGGTATGGACAGGACGTTATTGAGCTCTGTCTCTGTAGCTACAATGCATCACAAAGCCTGCAAAGTCACTCTAACTTAATCACATTGCAGATCTGGATGTCATTTTCTTTCTGTCTGGACTAATAGCACATAAATGAATAAAAATAAACAGCACAGAACTGGAGAACCAGTTTGTAAAAGTTCCCTCAAAACATGTATGACTTACATCTGCGTAGATGTTGTTTCCAATCACAGGTGACCAGTAGGAGGGCTGAGTCTTGCAGCTGGCCGGACAGAAGATTCTGAAAAACATTTTGGACATTAGTATGAATGTGCAGCATCAGATAGGGTGTCAGATTAATGGATATATTTTTCAATGATGGCTAACACATGACTTTAACACCCCCCATTTACCACTGATAAGCACTATACGATGCTTTAAACAGTTTATAACACAGTATATAAAAGGGTTGTAAGAAGATAGAAGGATATTTCAGAGTGATTACTGAAGTCCAGTATTTGTAACAGTGCTACTGTATTGTCATCCATTATCTGTTTATACACATGGGTGCCCACAGGAGGAGTTACTCCAAAGCAAAACCTGTAACTGGATAATTATTTCATGCTTTATAGAATGATGAGATGATGTGAGGAGGCACCTTGGACAGTTTGAGTTGGGCTTCTTGTAAGGGCAGATTTCAGCCACAGTGGTGTAGCAGTCAGCAGTTATTTCTGTCACAAAGAGAGAAGAGAAAACCACTTACTTTATATACTTCATATGGCTGACTGTGTGAATCTACATGTAATTATGACTCAAAGCTCTTCTTGAAAACTGTGCCTCACTTACCCTCCACTTTGGCCACCACAAAGGCATTACCAGCTTTGTATTTACTGTAAAAGACATCGTAGTATTTAGAAATCAGCACTCAGAAATCCAGAGTTGCACAAAATGTGAATCACTGAAGCAGGGGGATGTATTTCACAAGTGTTCAGCAGATGTGATTTCAAGCTATTAGGGAAATTGGTCAGAACACAAACACCTACCTGGACGACTCGATGCCGTTCTTAGTGGCTCTGACAAAGAACGGAAACTTTTCCATCCTTGTGATGTCGACCACTCCTCCGTTATTGTCAATGACACCAAAATGGATAGCAGCTCGGCAAATACTCGATTGCTGAAACAATAAAAAATGAGCGCTTATAAATATGCATTGAGAGTATAAATTGTTGCATGACGCAAGATGTTTGTTTCATGTTGGGTAGACTCACCACATCATAAAAGAGAGTTCCCCAAACCTTCCCTTTCTTGTTCACACAGTTAGCAGGACACTTATATCTGCAGAGTCAGAAATGGAGACAAGAGTGAGCTGATATTGGACAGGAAGTAAATTAGACTGAATAAAACATATTTTATGCACATCCTGACCTGTTGCAGGTTGCTCCTTTACACTTATCCCGCAGTCTAGTTTCACACTTAATGTTTTGAGCTGCAAAAACAAGACAAGAAATGAGTAAGGAAATGTAAAAACAAACAAACATGTAGGTTTAATTTTTTTTTTAATAATTCCCGTAGCTACCGAGAAAGGTGTTGCTGGGAGTCTTCGAGGGTGGGCTCCTGGGTGTGGCGGGCTTAGGAGTGGATGGTTTGGACGCTGGTTTCTTAGGAGGAGACGGTTTAGGTTTGGGGGCAGGTTTGGCGGTGGTACGAGGTGGCAGTGGAACCTGAGGTTTCTCCACCTCATTCATGTCCTCTGTCTCTGAGCGCTGGGAGTCTATAGATGAACAAACACACATGAGCTCAGGTTGACAATACATTGACATCATTCAGTGAAAACCATGTGCACTCACTCACCTTTGTAACACAGGTTATTCCTACATCCTCCTCCGTAGCTGGGAGGGCACTGAGAACAAGGCCGCCCGTTCTGGTATGGCGCCTCGCCGATCCAGTTGCCCCTGCAGAAGTGAACAGTAGACAGCTTGACTAAGGTGGAAATTAATCATCAGTCAAGCATCACTGAGCTCATGGCCTTGTAATTACTTCAGCACTTTTTTGTCCACAGTCAACACTCGTAATAGTCATTAATCCTGCAAACTAATAAAAACACTCCTCGTTGTCTCTCAGGCAATTACATCCTGTGGGCTGTCTGGAAAACAAGCGCCTGCTCTGCTCTTATTTTTCTTTCCCTATGCTTCATTATTATTTTTTTTATTATTCTGACTTCTGGAGGAATTTTAATGGCTCCAATCTGTCATACAAATGTATCGGACAACTAGCGCTACATATCTGGAGTGCAGCTATATTAGGAACACACACTGTGAAGAATGTAAACAAGAAGAGAGAGGAGGTGTGAGTGAACTGTGGAACATAGAGGGATACTGATCTTACTTTGGGGAGTAGTTGCACACAAGGTAAATGGCATTCTCCCATATTTCTCCCCACACGTTCATCCTTGGACACACGTGCACAGCGCAGCCCACTCTGCTAGTGGTCGCCCAGACCAGCTGTAAAGAGGGAAATAAAAGAATGGCCAAAGTTAGCACACAGACTTGCTGAATGAACCGACACATAGCAGAGTAAACTATTGAGCTTGTAGCCTCAGGTTTCCTGCCTCACTTTTCTCACAGCCCATTGCATTCATTCCAGAGGAAGCAACTAGATTGGCAGTCACGATTAATGGGGCCACTGGGACGTCCAGGAGTGCCGGGTCTGTTATTCTGCCCCAGTCAGATGCATGTCTTGTGTGAACCCAGTTTGCCCTCCGTGACACCATCATCCAGATAGAAGTGGAAATAAATGGCAGCTTTTAATATCTTAACTCTGCAGAAACCAGAAGTCAGCGTAGGCCCCCGAAACGGTCCAAGGTAAAATAAAACGGCTTATTAAACGGAAAGCTGCTGCAGTGGGGTTCCAGATGAATGATGTGCCATTTGACGGCAAATACAACACAGCATGTTCCATAACTCCTCCTCACTTTCCTCCCAAACTCTGAAACATGTGCGCTCTCCCTCCTCAGGAATGTTCATCTTTTTCCTGGTCCAGTTAGAAGCAACTGGAAGCAGTGAGTCAGCAGACAGACTGATGTGTGCTGAGTGCTGGTAGCTCAGCTCAATGTACTCAATAACTCCAGAGGGTCTAGCATTTCTCCGCAGTGGTAGTTATGGAGTATGACTGCCGGGAACTTCCAGCAAATGAAGGACAGAGACAAGGTGATGATGCTCAGATTTGGCACTGTCTACTCTGCAGCATCTTTAGAAGAATCCAGGTCAAGCAGTGAGGGGTGTCTGGTGTGTCTGGAAATGACTACCAGATGGCAGTGATCGGGTTTCAGGGTGAAGGCAGAGGGAGGAGTCTGGATGTTTCTTTAAACTCATCCCAGCAGCCACTAAGTAAAGTCTAGTGGAAGAGGAGACCAGCTCACCCACTTCTGTTTCCATTTGATTGATTTATTCATTCACTCGTCCACCCATCAACTATTCTTTCTGTACATTACTTGCCTCTGAATTTCTATTTATCCTTCACTGTCTATAATTTATTAATCCATACCTGTCAGTTAACCCCCCAGTCACCCCCACACTGCCCATAAGTGCTGTGAAATATCATACAGAGTGCACAAACCACATGCTGTAGCACAGCAGCACCTGTCAAGTCACATATGTTCCATATCACAGATAAAAGAAAGCACACAAGCTGATACTTCAGAGATTCAATCATAAATATAGCAGACATTAAAGTATAGGCTTCAAAAGGAAGTTTAAAAATATATTTCATCCATAAATGAAACCCACCATACTGTGTGCTAACCTTTTCATCTTGCAGTCACTGATCCAACTGAGAGTAAAACCACTGCAAACTAAGTGCTTTATTAAAGTACTCAGAGATATCCTCCTTTTTATTCCAAGCATTCCTCTTTCTCGTTAAACCTGGAGCCTACATTACCCACAATGCAACACAACTACTGACAACTTGGTCGCAGATTCAGTTGTGTCATGGTAGCGGCAGCTAATGTAGCAGAGATGAGGAGCGGGCTACAGAGGTCATTTTGTTTTGTTTTGTCTGTCTTAAAAGTTTCTCCTGAACTCGTTCACCCAACCTGATCTCACAGAAATACCTGAAATGACACAACCTCTTAACACCGCATTTTGTGGCGATTGCACGAAACGTGTCAAAATTACATACCAGTATGGTCACAATTTTAGACATGTGGTTAACATTGTGAAATGGTAGCAGTTTTGTTAGGTTTAAACACCAAAAGTACTTGGCTAGGTTCAAAAAAAGATCGTGGCTTCAGTTCAGATCAGTACGTGAACTTGATTTAAGTATGTTAAGTTGAAATAAGTCAACGCTGACGTTTCGTTTCACATGGGACATGACCAGCGGTCTCCTGAGTGAAAGTCCTGTGTTTGTTTGACCCATGCACTAACCCGACTTTCCTCCACATGCAGACTTTGTTGCTATTTATCAAGCGGCAACCTCAGAGGCTGAAAAACGAAGTGCTAAAAACTGCAGTACCTCGAATGGCCACTTGAGGCTGGCTTCAAAACAGCAGTAAATCCCAATAGACCTCCATAATGCCCAGCAGAAATAAACATGTTTACAGCCAGGTACAAAAAACACTTTTGGTCTCCATAGCTAATCTCAACATTCATGACTGTACAGATCTGTTTGCAGTTTATTAAGGCTTAAAGTTAAGCATATTTAAGGTGGGGGCGCGTGAGTGACAGGCTGCCTTTAAGGCGTCGCTATAGTCTGTGAGTCAGATCCACCCTTCGCCCCCCCACAGCTTCACCCTCTCGTCTAAGTATAGTCACTTCTGGCTCCAGAAAACCAAGATGGTGAACTTGAGGCTTCAAAACAGGAGTCCACAAACCAATAGGTGGCGTCACGGTGGCTACGTCCACTGTTATATACAGGCTATGCTCCTTAGACTACCGATGGGGTTGTAGCATTTACCACCTCCATTGGCATTGTTTCCGTGGTGGTGGCATGTAATTTAAACACATTATGTGTCACCACCACATAATGTGTTGTTAAAATGTCATCTTACCTGGGTGTAATGGGTGCACATGGGCCCGGAGCAGCGTTCTGGGCACCAGGGATTGCACTCCTGGGGGTAGGGATAGGTGTAGTCTTTCACCTCATCGTACCAGGTCTGGACATGGAAGGCAGGAGAGCGGTATCTGTAGGGTCCATGCGCGCACACACATACACAAACACACACAGAGAGACACACAGTAGGCTCAGTCACAGACCGTCCAGGTACCAAGGGCAAAAGGGAAATATCTGAGGGAGCTGCCAGGTGCTTTGGCCAGACTTGAGAAACACTGCATGAACCCCCCTGCCCCTCCTCCTCCCTTCAGCCCTCAAATGATGAGTCTGAATTTGACCTGGCACACAGACCGGCAGTCTGCTCCCCGTCCATAACAGGGGAAATCAAATCAGGTTGAAAAAAAAAAGAATCAGAGCAAACCTAAACATGGCTCCACGGCCCAACAAATCTGTTCAAGCTCCTGTTATAAACATCTCTTTTTACGGTATTGAAAAGTGCTGAGCTTATAAATGGAGAGAGTAGAGGGGGAGTGGAAAAAAAGGACTCCACATCAGGGTTTGTTGGCACAGGAAGAAAAGAAGGGAATAGGGAGGGAGGAAAGGGGCTGTGAGAATGGGAGCAGATTCCTGGAAGGGCACCTGCTGCGATAGCCATACTCTGTCATACACAGAGGCCTACTGTGTCTGGTGTCTGCTCAGACACACACACGCCCATTCACACAAACACCAACCTTAATGCACTAGCACTGACTAGCGCTTTTAACTACCCATGTTTGTGCCTCACACATATCAGTGGACCGAGACTGTGTTTTAAAGGAGCAGCACTCATCACTGTAGTTTATAGGGAGCTGCTTCATCCTGCAACAGTTGAGAAAATACTTACCCTAATAAAGAAAGAAGAAGTACATGTACAAGTACAGGAAGTCATTTTGATCTGCTGATTACGTAACACAATAACTCTGAACCTCTGTTGGTGCTTCTTCAGGCTGGGTATCAAAGCTCAATATTTTTGGGGTACATTGAGTAACGAAAACTGAAAAGTACCAATAATTGGCATCAAATGCAAATTCATATTTGTTGTCTCGATTACTTATTCCGCAATCAGGTGTTTACGTTTACTAATGTTCAGTAATAAGCCTTTATAAGAACAGCTTTTGGGTTGCCAGGTTGTGAACATGACTAAGGGTCCACAGCCGCACCATCTGCTCTGTACTGCTGTACTGTACATGGGCACAATGGTGCTTTGAGCTAAATGCTAAGGTCATGGAGGGGCTGCATATTGTTCTGACGGCGCAAAATTCTAAAGCCCCATTAGTCCCATTGGACCCAAAGCCCATTTCTTCAACAAAAAACAAACACCCATTTCTCCGAAGTCCCATTTCTCTGAAAATACACACTCCCTGCAGTTAGATAACTTAACTGCTGAAAAAATGTATGTTTTTGTAAACCACAGAGATGTTAAATTTGTGCATTATTTTGTAACTGGTATGTTGAAACTTCAGGCTCAAAACCACTTGGTTCAGATAAGATTATGTTTCAGCTTAAAACACCCATGACTGGTGGTACAAAAGTCGCTGGAGAAGCAGGGACCAGTCAGTGAAAATCTCTCGGGTTAGGTGGCTCAAACGCTGCAGAGAAACTGAATCTACTTGCAGGGAGTGTGTATTTTTGGTGAAATGGAGCAATGGTCATTTGTTTTGGGGTAATGGGCTGTCTGAGAAATGGGCTTACAGTCCAATGGGGCATTTTCTGAAGTAATGGGGCATCGAAATTTTGGGCCGTCAGAACAATGGCATAGCACAAACATGGGTTATAGTGAACAATCTAGCATGCAGATGCTAAGCAGGTATAATGTAACCATTTTCCCATCCTTATATCACCTTCTGTAAAAGGACTGTAGAGGATCTAGACCATAATCCTATTAATTAACAGTTTAGTAAGTATTTTATAATGAATTTCCAACAATTATAACTGCAGAAATGTCAACTAAACAGGACAAACACCAGACAGAGGGATGTGGTCTTATCTATTATATCATCTTGCAACTCATGTGTAAAGCATTAGTAAATGATTTATTAACCAATAATAAAGCAGATAACAAAAATGTATAAGCTCTTAATAAATGGCTCCCTAACAGAGGGTGGTGCTGATAAATAAGAAAAGAGTCTAGGAAAATGTATTACTCAAAAAGTTTGCTCCAGAAAATATTGTTTCCATATTGGTGCCAAATCAAATTCGTGATACTCCTCCCTTTTACTGGTGATGGTATTTATAAAATATGACTTGTGATTAATGATCAGAACAGACACAGATAAAGTTTCATTTTGACGCATAAGCTGACTGACTGTGTGTGTTACTGCATCTCACCTTCCCCAGTGAACAGCCAGGTTTTGTCCAATAGACATGAGCAGGTCCTGAGGTCCATGGTCCCACTGACACTGCTCCGCCCAGTGAGTAGCAGACCGCTCCAACTCATCATCCCAGACCTGCACACATAAAGTAAAACGAGTTTCATTCACCTGCTGCATCAGCTACAATATAAAACATTATAATCCACATCTTGTTCTGACTCAGTAGATACCTAACCGCAACTTGTTCAAGGCCTCCACTCCTGCACTTCCTTCCTTCCCAGTGTGCTGAAACTGAGCTGAATACAAGTACAACATTAACCTTTGACGGTGACATCTGAGTGGGGCAGCTGGCGCCTGGCCCTGGTCCACTACAAATCTCCAGCAATCACAGCTGAATTATCCACATTTCCTGAGTGGGTTTCTTTACAGTGGTGGAGAAGGGCGGAAAGCAGAGAAGACACCTGACTCCCACCGTGGAGGGGGCGCTGTGAGGGGAGGGAGGGAGGGAGGACTGCATACAGCACGGCCCCTCAAAGCACATTTCCTCAGTAAATTTCCAGCCTTTTGGTGGTCGCTAAAACATGCATACACAGACACCACTGTAACCCCAAACACCCATACACTAACACAAACACACACACTGCCTGTTCGCTGGAATTTGAGAGAGCACTGGGTTGAGTAAATCTTCAGACACTTTCCTTCCCGGCTATAACCGCACTCCAGAGACACCCAGGCCACCACTGCTTCTCTCAACTTTATGGACCTCGTGGTTTTCAATAACCTCCTGTGTGTCTCAACAATAATCCCTCTCCTAATTTACCCATTGATGTGCCACGTCGTCCCATGACTCTCCCTTTCTAGTCCTATTCTCTCTGTCCTCTGTTGACCCAGCCCTCCCTTGCTCTCCTGTCTTGTCTGAGCTGTCTGAGCAGGTAGGACAGAGTCAGAATTATTATCCTCCCTATTAAAGAGTAGCACAGCAGGCTGGCAAAAGCTCACCATCATGACTGCAAGTTTCCAGCAGAGAGAAAAGGCTGTTTTTATTACAGCAACACAGCTTTTCTGGGCAGAGTATAACCTTAAACGCTAATCACCAGCTGCTTCTCACAGGTTGCTGACACATCAAAATGAAGTTCTCAGTGAGGTGAAGCCAAATGTGATCACTTTCAATCATCTTTAAGAGTTAAAAAAAATAGGTAATTGGGTTATTGGGACATGTCTCACCATGAACTCCATGTTCGAGGATGTGGGGTAGACAGCACCCCTCAGCTTGTTGTGCAGCTGGACAATCTCCTCGCGGTCAGACCAGCGGATGGCCCGTCGGGTCCTACTGCCAGCTGTGTTGCTGGTGCTGTTCTGGTCCACCTCCTCCTCATAGCGGCTCAGCAGCTGTCTGAGCTCGTTGGAGTCGGGCAGGAAGAGGGAAGCTGAGTCCCTGACGCACAGCAGCAGGAGGGAGACGGAGAGGACAGGGAGCCAGGTCATGGCAGCGCAGGTCATTCTGACACTTCAGCTGTCTGGGTTCGGCTTTCAGACTGCAGGAGATGGCGGACTGTGTGTGTGAAGTCCCAGACACAACCTGCAGGGAGGAAACATTTAATGAGTGTTTCCCCACTGTGTGAGTCAACAAAGCAGAGATTACAAAACAAGGGTGTACGGATTACTAAACTAACGCGGAAGTCACTTTATATAACAAAGGTCACATCTTAATGAGGCTGGGATAAAATATTGATATGGAAATCTATAACTCTTCATTCTTTCTCTTGTGTGATGTTGTAGCTGATACTGGCACACGGGCTCCTGTGATGCTGAGGCAAAGCAAACTGAGAGTCTGCCTTCAACTCTAGACTTTTCTCTCTCAGCTCCTCTGCTTCCTGTCAGTTCAGCCTTTTGCCAGTTTGTGGCTGTTGCATAAAAACTATTACTCGTTTATCAGGCGCACTACTAAAATCTGATGCAATCTGATACAAGTGCACTGCAATAAGTCCTTCCCCTGAGAAGCTTTGGATGTTGAGCAATTGTTGATGTGTGGGTGACGTTGTAGTGGACTGAATCACATTTTTATTCCAAGTTATTATCTAAATTTAAGAGTTATGTTTTCTCCTTTTCTACGCAGATACTGTGATTTGTCATAGATGATTGACTTGCAGTATTACTGGGCATCCCAGAAGTGACCACATCATGATGCTGTCAATATCCTGTGCAACAGTGTGACATGATGTTGTTGCATTATCACTGTATGAGTGACCATCTAACTGCCAACCCCAGTTTCTGAGTATGCAACATTTCATATCTTATTTTGAACAGCATCAAATATTATCACATGGACACAAAATAAAATGAGCTTTACCACAATCAACCAACCAGTTAGCACCTGTTTCCAAAAGGTAAAATAAATTGAGCAATCAAGACTCAGCATAATTTCATTAAAAGCCCCCTAAAGAGCCTTTCTACCCAGTAGTAATATAGCTTTAATAGCACCTGTTATAAAGAGTGGTTTCACTATAATCAGTAACACTGGCTTGTTGCTCATTAGTTTTACTGAGATCTCCTCGTCAGCAGCAGGCGAGACACAGAGGAGGGAGACCTGAGTTCATGTTGACAAGCTTTCTAAACTGCAAAACACTACATTCCTGACACATCCAGGAGCAACACTCTGTAACTGACTGTCCATCTGACCTCATCCCTCTGAAGGCCAACAAGCTTCACGTCCAAGATCAGAGCTAAACCAAACATCACACAGTCACAAAGTCTTATAAAAGAGAGAGGAGAGCAGCCAGTCAGCGTGATCAGAGACGAAAGACAAAATAAACCAAGCTCCCAGCTCGCACTGGTTGCTCTCATCCTTGAATCCCTTCACCCCTCTCTCCCTCTGGCTAAAAAGGCGGCTTGAGGTCTGGCACCGGCTCTGTGTCAACACGCCGTGCCAGCTCTGGGCACTGTGAGCCAGCGGGCAGCTCAAGCACCACACCCTTCTCCTCTCCCCTGTTGCCCCCCTTTTCACACTCAACCTCCACCAGCTTCTCTGTCTGGGCCCTTCTCATGGCTCTCATGAATTTTATACCAGAGTGACAGACAGTGCAGACGATCTGGACACACGTACATATCCACATCTTGTCTATGGGAACTGAGACTTGTCTGCCACTGGTGGGCTCGTGTGTGATGTGAAGAGGGGCTGAGCTCCTCTTCGCCTCACCACGAGGTCGAATGTAAACACAGCTTATGTCATTATTCAAATTTTCTGATTCATATACATCCTCATAGATGCTTGCTCACTGTTTAATGCTCTTATGTAAGACACATTTTAATTTACTTTTTACAATAGTTTGTCCCTACAACTCTAAAATTAGTGTTTTTTTGAGGTGAAGTATGACCTTTTTTTTATTAATAACTTTAAATCTTGCAATAATTTTAAAATACTTTACCATTTTGCTCATAAGCTTACTGCCTGTATATACATTTTCCATGATGGTGCTCTCACATTGACATTTGCCTAGTGAAGCTGCAGACTCACAATGAATGACAGTATGTTGCCAACAGCCTCCTTCACAGTCACTTAAATCATATTAAAGTCACTCCTGTCATAACATTATATTGTCATATAAAACAAAAACAGGCTTAGTAAGACAGGTACAGCTTAAATTTACACAGCCATGTCAGTCCTAAGGTATTATAAAGTTATTTTTGCAGGATGCATTATAAATTATAGGTGAAATATGAGACTAAACAAAGTCTATCTAGTAAAACCCTGCTATACCACAGCATACCTGAAAGCTACAACACAACACTTTGCAAATAAATATGTGTAATGTCTCATCTGGCTCACCTCTATCTGTCTCACTGAGTATCCAGCTGAATATTTGGGAGCAGTTTCCTCTGCGCGCTGGAGAGCTGTATAATTCCCTTGTGAGAGGAGCGGGTCTGCTGCTGCTGCTTGTTGGCGGTGTTCCTGAAGCACACAGGAGCTGTGTAACTCCTGAGCAGCTCACAGAGCCTTATATAGAGAAGGAGACCCCTCAGGACCAGAGGAAAAAATTACTGTCTCTCCCCACTCCCCCCACTCGCCAGCCTCCCTCAAGTAGGCTATGTTCTTGGCAGAGCGCGCGCAGTGTGCGCACGCTGACGAGCAGCCTGATGTCAGGAAGAAAACTACAAATCTTGGAGCTGTCAGCCGAGTCAGCGGCAAGCAGTTAGATCATCATCTCTGAATCACGAGTGGTGACAGTTATTACTCAGATATGTATCTTCACAACCAGCTATAGACAAACATTTCAATAGACTAAACATGGGAAGCGGTGAACAGGGGGATTCCCAACAGACAGGGGAGAACTAAAATCACTACACCTAACTTAAAAAAAAAAAAAAAAATAATAATTGATTACTGAATTGTTATTGGTCCTAACATGTAGTACTACTTTCTAATGGAGCACCTTTTACAGCGGCTTTATTAATGATTAAAGAATCATTTACTTATGATTCATAGATTAGTTCTAAGGCATAAAATATTTAGAAAGTAGTTAAAATGTAGTTATAAGTGTTGATAATCCATTACCTATTATGATTTCTAATGAGCCATTAACTAAAGTTAACAGGTCATTAATTGAGGGTTGTAGCCTAATCATCAAGTTGTTTTGTTATTTGGGTTTAATCCAGATCATCTGCAGCTCCTTCTCTGGGAAAAAAGTTGAATAGCAGTTTACACAATCTGGCAGCCCAGATGTTCACATCCTGCTGACTGACTGACAACTTTTGTTTGGTATGCATTTTTAATTTCTCCTTGCTCTTTAGGATCAGTAGGACCTGATAAGCATAAAGAACTAAACACTGTCAATGATAATCAAGTCCCAATGTCCTCAAATAAGATCTACGAAGTCTCAATGTCTTTAAATGAGTACTTCCTCATGTGCAGTGTCTTGTTGCTGTTGATAAAATTGGACCAATTTGTTGCCATATCAAACTACGAACATTATTAATAATGAATAAACACGTTTCAATCATAAAATGTGATCAAGTTTTGGACCTTGTCCACTTTTGTCTTTGGATCTGCTGCAGTCTGACTTGGCAGAGATGGCTGCCATCATGTTTTTACACTGATTAGTGTGTTGAGGTCTCACTATCATTAGATGGCACAAAAAATCGTCCATAAATGAGGACAACGGCTCTGAGTTAAGTAGAATGAAGTATAACTATCAATACAGTCATTAGTTAATTGATGCACCCTTTATAAAGAGTGGGGGTGGGGGAAAAAACTGATACAGCATAGTATCGTGATATTTTTGAATGGCAATATCGTATCGTCACATGGACACCAAGTATTGGATTTTGCCACTGTATGGTGGTGCAGTGGTTAGTATTGTCACCTCACAGCAAGTGGGTTCCGGATGGGGGAGCCCTTCTGTGCAGAGTTTGCATGTTCTCCCCGTGTCAGTGTGGGTTTTCTCCGGGTATCAGTGTGGGTTTTCTCCGGGTACTCCAGCTTCCTCCCACAGTCCAAAGACATGCAGGTTAATTGTGACTCTAAATTGGCCGTAGGTGTGAATGTGAGGGTGAATGGTTGTCCGTCTCTATGTGTCAGCCCTGTGATAGTCTGGCGACCTGTCCAGGATGTACCCCGCCTCTTGCCTAATGTCATTTGGGATGGGCTCTTTTTTGCAATTCAAAAAAGGTAAATTCAGCATATTGCAATACATTTAAAATTGCGATAATATTGTATCATGACTTAAGTATCATGATATCGTATTTTTGGGCCCTAATAAAAAGTGCGTTATTTGATGACTGCATTAACAATTGTTGTGATAATTTAGAAGATAAAATAGTGTTTCTATTTGTGATACATTAAAAAGATCCATCAGGCAGTGAGAGGATCATTTTTGTCACTGTGTTGCAAGATTTTGTTGATTTTACGGGTGAACTTTCCACATATTTGTTTGCCATATCCAGAATTTTCTTCAACCACACAGAGTAATACAGTTACACAACAAAGCAATCAGATCCTGCTGGTGTTTTAGTTGGTTGCAGCTACCATTACAGATCGATTATCCAAACATAAAGCCGTCCAAATGTCAGGAACAACAATGAAAGATTTTACATAATGTTTTACTCCTTACATACATCCTGTAGATTTAAAGGTGCAGTCAGTGATTTTCATGCAAAACACGTTTTGTCAAATTCAGCGAATATCTCCTTAACGTCTTCTCGCTGTCTGTTCTGTGTGTTTATACAAAGCCCTGGCTCTGTAGATAGGAAACAAATAAAGTGGCTGAGGCTGAACTGCACAACACTGTCAAGCCAATCGGCAACAGGGGTGTTCGTGCTCGTGCACAGGACGGCAAAAGGCCATGGATGTAACAAGAAAAAGGCAGTGTGAGCAGAGAGGGACGGTGAAACAGGGGCTTTGAACAAGCACTGACAGGTGGTGTGTATCGAGTTCAAATATCTCTCTGCAGAATCGCTGACTCCACCTTTAATGTCACAGGTGTAGGTGTGCTAATTAAGTGAAATCAGCTTTTGTAGTTTGTCTGCAGCACATGCTACGCCTCACAAACCTGTCAGGCGCCCACTAGCTCACCTAGTAAAGCAAACGCCCCATGTACAAAGGCTTTGTCCTTACTCCTTTACTCTGGATTTGTCCTGTCCAATAAATGCAAAAACACCAAAAAATAATCTTTAAATCAAACTTGTACAGTCGTCTTAGTTGGACTCAAACTTGACCTGATTTAGGGAACGCAGTAAACACATTTGAGGGCCCCTGCTGTTGAAACTAAACATCACCTTCATCACATGAACGTGTTATCAGTAAATACAGAATTAAAACACTTCACATAATTATAGGATCTGTGTAAGAGAGGATAATGAGGCGCAGAGAGATCTCCTGCTTTGGAAACAGAGTGAATCACGTGTCAGTCGTATCTCCGTGCTGCAAAGACAGCTAGCTGTATTATGACCTAAATAGTGAACATTTTATTCCATCGTGAACTTGATTTCTGTCTGAAACATCTCAGATATTTACAAGAGCACAGCCACTCAGAAGGAATGCCAGTTCGGTCTCCGCACGCAGTCAAAATACATGTTTAGCAGGAAGTCTGGCTCATCATGCATCTGCTGTCTTTCTTAAACGTCCTGCAGAGAAGATGGCTAGCTAGGGCGGTTGATTTACATTTCATACAAGACAAGAAAAGCTAAAGATCAAGCTTATGGAATGACCTCATGGGATGCATCTTTATCACCAAGACAGCCTGGAAATACTTTATTACGCTTGGCTTCCCTCAGCTCAAACAGGGCTGCTCATTCAGTGCTGTATAGTTTTCGGGATATCAGAGCATTTCAATACAGTCAACCTCTTTAAGGGACTGTAATGTACCAATCCAGAGATTCTGTAAATGGTGATATTTGATCTAGTGATCAACATTAAGATTCATCCACACGTCTTATGCAGATCAGGGGCATTTTCTCCCAACAATAACACTGTGCAAAATTTGTTTTCTCCAGAACTGACACGGAGCCATTGCCCTCAGTAATTACACATCATAATCAGATCATGGCTATTGTTGAACTGGCTGCAGCCACCTTCACAGATCAATTATCCAAACATGAACCCATCCAGATGCAGAAACTAAGCTGTAATATAATACTACCTCTTGCATAAAGTTCTGTTTTCGTGCGTCAGTCTGGGTTTCCATAATACCCAGAATATGACGTTTACAAAGAACATGATGAGCCTTGCTATTTATGTCATTTTAGATGGTCATAACACTATCCAGACTTCCGATCATCTGTGTGCCTCAGATATTAAATATCTCAGCCACTTCTTTTTACCTCAGCAGTCGGGGACGAACAGTTTCTGGCTCTCTGAAGTCTGCTGAATTCGCCTGGAGGCAGAACTCAGCTCCTCCATCTGACGCAGCTCATCATGCTCTGCATCACTGAAGAATTTTTTGTGCTACTAACTAACTACTAAATAGCATGGGTAGACGGTACAGCTGCACACATATAGTGATCAGAAACCTGGGTAAGCCACATTCTCCTGGCTTCTATCAGAGGACTCCAGCTAGCCTATCACGGTTTCTGAATCCAGAATATGATGAAACAAATAGCTATGATAAACCAAAAACCATCCAAAAATATCAGCTTTATGGAGCTCATTTTGGGCAGTGGTTCCCAACTAGTGGGTCGTGGTCCAAAAGTGGGTCCCAGGTCCATTCTGTATGGACCACAAGTGACTTGCAAACATGTCACCTTTGTAAAAAAAAAAAAAAAAAAACACTTTAATTTGAAGGACAGTTAATTTCTGGCACAGAGCTTTTATTTTGAAGTGCTGTTTCCTGCTGTAGAGTGAGTGACTACTGGACAGCTACATAACAGAAGGCAAACTAGCTCGGTGACATGGCCAAATGCAAGTATGACGTTGAATATATTAACCTGTGTGGACACTGAACTGATGACGAAGGAGGAATCTGGACCCTGTGGCTGGACCAGTTGGGAAGCACTGCCCCAGGGTAACTGTAAAGGCTCCAAATTTATGGTGCTTTAAGACGTAAAAATGATTGATTATATTTTTTTCTTCTTGTGACTTAAACATGACCATCCACAAATACCAGACGCCAATTATCTGTGCTCTGAAACGTTTTTTTCACAGACCTTTCAAAACACAAATATGGCATTAAGCCGTGTACAACATCCTGAAGTCTTTTTCTGACACGCTGTAAATCCCAAGCACAAGTACATATCTACCTGTCTTGTACTTTGGAAAATACTTTTGCCAGACAATGATCTATGTTGTGATTAAATGGATTTTCCAGATTATGATTTTTAGTTTTTTTGTTTTGTTTTGCAGATGCTCAAATAACCAAACCTCGACCTGTATTTCCCGGTCCTGGGCGGCCCCTTGTGACAAACATTCGTAATCATGTTACTCACAATTGATGACTGTATTCTAATAGCCAGGGGACCAGTGTTGTCTTCTCAGAAGTGTTATTCACCTCTCAGCTGCATCAACCGGGATACATAATTTATAGCAGGCCAAATGGAAACTGGAAACTCGCAGCTCTGCATCAGCCTCAGATGAAGACAACAGGAGGATTACACAGCACAAACATCCTTTTTTTTGCTTACTTCTCGACATAAAATAATCTTGAGCAGGTGGGACTCTAGTTTTTCATTTTGTAAAGCTCAAGAGGGAACCACCATCCGCCACACACACTGCAGGGCTGTTCGCCACACATAAAAGCTGAGAGGTGGTTTATTTGGACAGGGGCTCGTGGAGGTCCTTGAAACTCTGGTCGCCCTGTTTACTTTCCTTAGAAACTGTGAAGCGCTGGTGGACCTCTAAACACGACGTACAAAAATGAAATGCAGAGGAGGTCGAACTGGGGGAGACTGAATGAAAAGACCATATGGTGTACGAGGCTGATTGAAATGGAACAGGAAATGCACAAAGATCACTCCTACGAGGATAAAGAGGTGGTGGAGGGCCAGATTAGAAAACGCAGACACATGACGAGCATGCTGGATAAGGAAACCGGTAGCTTTTGTGGTTTGTAGCAGCTTGAATGGAGGATTGGCACAGATGGAGTACATGCCACACATTCCAACTTCAAGGGCAGCAGTTTCACCAAGAAACTTCAGAGTCGACAGTCATGGCAGAAGTAACTGCTACTTACTGCACGCAGAGGGAAAGTGACAGTGATGTGTATTTTGGCTCAAGACCCCTTAAAACAAAGCAGTAACTTCTTGTGACCCATCAGTTTGGACACGAGCGGTGCCACCAAGGGGAGATGTTTTTTCTTCCTACATTGTTTAAGGTATGAATATGTAAATGCAGTGTTTCTCAAATAAGGGTACACATACCCCTAGGGGCACTTTGGAGTACTGCAGGGGGTTAGTGAGATTTTTTTAAATGTTAATTTTAAAAATATCAGCTGTGCATACTTCCTCAAATAATTAAATCAATAAATAATATTTGCACCTTATAAAAAAAAAGATGCAGTTCAATGTAACCACAATGTGGCCTTAGTGCTACTGCATGATGACAAAACATTGTTAGTGATGGATTATTTGAAATACAGCCTTTTAGTATTTTTCAGTTACAAGGTTGTTGTTGTTAAGCAAATCAAATACTGATGGCGCTGTGCTGTGTTGGACCTCTTTATAGAGGCTTCAGCTTTATTCCACCAGGTGGCTTCCTTACCAGGCTCCAAGCGTTCACACTGAGCGGGGAAAAAACACTATTTAAAAAAATTCTACCCCCCTTTTAAAGTCCATGTAACTTAGAAATGCAATCATTTTTTTGAGCCCGTTTTGGTCACTTAATTGTGTGATGATTGTATTTCCTGTCTGTTGTGTTTTATTTCTATTTAACCCTTTGAAACCTGAAGCAACATCACTTTCCGTGTGCTGCTTTCAAAAGCCTTTAGTAGGTATTTAAACCTTCAAACTCTGGGCAAATTGGTTTAGTTTCTTTCAGAAACATGGGGAAAAAAAGGTAATGAGCAAGTTGATACGAATTGTCCCACCAATTGCAATTTTTTTAAATTTAATATTTATAAATTATATTTTATTTAACATTTAATATTTATAATTATCATAATTACATATGTACTTATTATGGTATACAATTATTAGAAGCACTCACTGCCTTCTTCCCATGGAAATCAAACCAATTTGCTCAGGTTTCGAAGGGCTCAGGTTTTGATCACGACATTCAGCATTTGACAAGAATAAAAAAAGGAAAAATGAGAATTAAAGCAAAAAGAAATAACATTTTTGGATAAATTTCATCAATATTGTTATATTCTTGCAATGCTTCTGATTCGTCTAATGCCATTTGGGTGTCCTGGCACCCAGGACGCAAACCACTTCTGTCATGGAACAAGAACGCTTTAAAGCCACTGAGACCTCAAAATAAGTGAAAAGAGCTACGGAAATATTAACAATGACCAACTTCATTATCTGTATCCAGAAGCCATTAAATGAACCACATCTCAAGGTTCCACCACTCCACTTAGTATTGAGCTGTGGTGGGTGCTGCTCAGTTAAAGGAATACATCACCGACAAAATGACCAAAAAATCAGCTTCTAATGCTGTGTTAACCTTGAATTAATGGAGAAAACTATTACACAGAACTTGTGCTGTATAATCCAAGTCTCAAGGGTCATTTTCTCGGTAATTCCCAAACATGCATTTCCACTGAAACATTATTTAAAACTGAACTGAAAATGATTTTTTTTTTTAATGCTGTCTCTGAAGCCAGACTCCAATGCGAAGGTTGTGTTTTTTAAAAGCAAAAATGCATGCGTTTGTGAAGTATGGAACATTTGAATGGATAAATAAGACTTGGATTATACAGCACAAGTTGTGTTTGAGTTTGTGAGCGCATGGCCCCAAGTAATCAATACGTTCATGTTTTCAATGGAAGCTTGAAAAACAAAAAAGTCTTCATGAATTCAAGGTAACACGCAATGACTAACTTATGTACAGAGTCATTTAGTGGGTGGGTTAGTCCTTTAAGTACAGGGCTTAATGGTTGTCTCCTGTCTATTATTTCATGACTCATATGTTGATTGTAGAGCAGACAGGCATACAGATGTGACAGGACCCCATTGTTCTCATCCACAGCTACACGTGCTTTGACCCTGTTGGTTTGGTCATCTCCACTCTGAGTAATTATTTTGATCCTCAGCACAATAATCATCTCAACAGCACAATTACATGCTCATATTACAGAACACTAACATGCAACCCCATCATGTTGCTCCTTGTTCTGTGCTGCAACACTGTGACCATAAAAATTACCGGCTTAGGTTGAAAAATACATATGTCCTATGCATTTTCAACAAACCACTCAAAAGCCTTAAAAAAAGGGGCCCGCAAGGAGCAGGCTAACACACACATCCACCATCATCCCTGAAGTACGGCTGAAGGAGACACTTGTGAGTATAGGTGGTCTATCAGTGGGTGTCCAAACATGTAATTTACCCTTCAGGCTGCGGGCCTGTAAAAAAAGATCTCTTGTAGTTGCCTTCTGACATTAACAAGGAAAATACTCCGCTTGATTGTAAGTTTGAGTGCAAAGCCGCAATTCAGCGGACGGCCAGGCTATAGTAAGGGAGGAATAAATAGTAAGGAATACTAAAAGGGCAGAAAAACCTTACTGGGCAAATTTTTCAATGATGGGTTCTGCTTCCCATTAAAGCAAACAGAGGCGAGCTGAGCCGCGGCCTTAAGGAGAGCAGTGCGGGCACCGAGGCAGCCAGCTAGACCACAGGAGGGGGAGATACAACATACTACAAATACTACACATAGTATATGTTGACATGCAGGCACAAGAGAGCAATTAGCAGCGTGCGGTAGACCAAGACTCGGTGGATCGTTTTGTTGTTTTGGTTTATTGTGCACATTGTTCTGTGGGCCAGTCCAGGGTGTAGAGACTGCAGATGTTCTCAGTATTTACTGTATCATAAGAAAGCCAAGTAGTCTTCTGACTACACTTCATTAGCAAACTGCTTTTTGCACAATCCTTTATTGAACAATTAACAAAATAGAATGCTGGAGGCTTAAAATTAAAAGACAGTATAGATTGTTTTTTTTTGTTTGTTTTTCTTTTTAAGGTCAATATCCCAACAATTCCCAGCAGACAATAGTGTTAGGAGCACATACTGAAAAGAGAGACATTATTGAAGCATTTCACCAGCACATTTCCTGACCAGCCATGAGAGACTGAGATAAAACTGTACAACAGAAAGCTCAAGGTGTCCGTTCAAAGTCCCCACTCCCAAACATTCTTCAAAAAAGGGGAAAGAAAAGTATGCAAATTAACAATGTCACAATTTGTGCAGATATGACTACAAAGCCAGCAGCACAACTGAGCTATCATTAAAGTTAGAAGATGTGTGTCGACCGTCTAAATGGCATGCCTCCGTCTCCTGCGTGGAATGAGTCGTGGACATGGGAACAAGACCTCGGATGGAGAAGGCAAAAATAAAGTTTGGATATATATACTGGAGGAAAGGCAGCAGGGCCTATATTAATGTGTCCTTTGGTTTACCTGGGGAAGGTTTCCGACTTTGGAACCCACAAGAAAAAGTCGATTTCTCAATTGCACCACATAATGATGTTAAATTACACAGAGGCTAAAAATAATTTAAGGTGAAATTATGTTATTTTGAAAAATGACTTAAATTTCACTTGAAACTGGGACTGAACCTGGTCAGTCTTTGTGAAGTTACAACCAAGCACCGTATGGGACGTGTTAAATTAAACACAGGAAAATGGTTTTACACTGCACTATCTCTGATCTGAGGCAGGAAACTGGGGACCAACCACCTTCTCACCTGTGTACCTTCGTTAATTAACTATGCGTGAGACAAAAAGGAGGACTTTTGTACACAAGCCGTGTGGAAATACTTGAGCTGATTACATTTTGTAAAGTGTTAATACTGAGATTCTGACACTGGTGGTTGGAATGAAATGGGTCTTGAGCAAAATAAAAAAAAAAAAAAGGAAAAATATGACCAAAAGAAAAATAAAATAAAATGGAAATAAATATCAAGCAAAGAACTATTTCAATTTTATTCATTGTTGTGCTTTAGCCTGTGTAATTTCTTTTCAAACACCAATTCAAATGCAAGCATCTTTTTTTAATCTGAAGGGAGCGAGAGCATGGGGACATCCAATAAATGATCAATGACAAAAAGAAAAAACATCTTTTAGTAACTCAAAACAAAATCACAATCAATGAATGATCCAAAAAAAGAAAAAAAAAAAAATCAATATCTTCAACAAAAAGCAAACACTATCTCCTTTTGTGCACATGTCCGGGGTTGGTTTTATGCAGAGCTTAGCACAGATGTAGTCCCACTTCCCCTCAATGCTCAGTTTCCCTCGACTAGGAGGAAATGCTGAGCCACAAAAGAGTAAATACATAGGTGTCAGGTACATTCCCCTAACTCCTCACAGACATTAGACTTGCTGTTGGCGCCTGATTAGGGTTAGACTTGTACACTGAGTGGAAAAAACATCACACGTTGAACCTAAGGCAGCCCCCGCTTTCTGCTGAGTTGGGGGGTAAGAGGGGTGATGTGGCTCAAAACTACACTGATAAGCCACCTATACACAGGTGGAACCTTTAGACAAGTAAAGACAAAAAAAAGAATGGATAGAGAAGGAAATGTACAAAGTAAACAAGGGCAGGTTTTGCAGTGGAATCTGTCTTGATTGGTTGCCATCTCTCCAGTGCAATAACTGAGGCTAAAAACTAGCGCGGCCCTTTAGGACCCAAACAAGTTTTCAGTCAGCTAGATTTTATTTTATTTTTTTTTTTTTATATATTTTTTTTTTTACATTTTAATCTAAATATTTGCAAAATATGCATTTGCCTGTCATATCGTAATCATCAATCAGTTTATACTTTGTGCACAGAAGCTTATTTGTTATTAAATTCTAAAGCGCATTAATATTTTTTTTTAGATAGTCTTTCTAAATCTAAACCCAGATACCATAACAAGGATCTCTCAAACAAGGAAGCTGTTCAGTTCTCGATGTACTACCCATGTTTTTTTTTTTTCTCCTGTTGTTGATGGCTCAAGTTGTACCGAGATTTAAAAGCATCATAAAAGTGAGGAAATGGAGGAGTTGTTTGTGTTGGTGGCAAAGAAGACAATCTGGCCTTGGGAGGAGAGACTCGTGATAATGCTGGTGCTGGGCCTGTTCAATGCACGAGGGCAAATTCAAATAGGCTTTTAAACTGCTGCAAATTCATTAGGCCAACAGTTCCCCCTTTAATAAAAGGCAAACACTGATATTTCTAGGTCATTTCCTTAGAAAAGGTAATTCAAACAAGAGAAGTTACCCCAGCGGTCCACTTGCAGCCTGTGGTAGATAGTTCTTCCTGTGTGTGAGTCCACTGTTTGCTATCTGAGCCGAGCTGCGGGCTCAGCGAGAGGTGAGCCTCAGGTCCTAACCTGTAAACCTCAACCCCACCTCTGTCTGTTCAACAGTCCTTTCCTCGCTGCTTTAAAAGTAAAAACAAAAAAGGACAAAACAAAAAAAGAAAAAACAGCAGTGGTGCACAGAGAAGAGAGAGAGCAGTCACAGGGAAACCTTTGTGAATGCAGCCTGTTTCTCTTCCTCCAAAAAGAAAAGAGACAAGGAAAAAGGTGTCGGAAAAGCTGGTTCTCAGGAAAGCGGGGACAGGAGGGAAGAAGAGGAAAATCTTGCAAGAGAACAAGTTGGGCAGTGTTCCTGTTCATTAGTTTTATATGTGTGTTTGTGTCATGTGTGGATGTACTGTCCTGTCAACGAGTGCATTTGGAGCATGTATGTCTGGTGTGCGTTGGTGGGTATATTCGGGGTATTCTTGCGTGTGTGTTGGGATGTGGATGCATGTGTCTACAGCAGGTCGACGCGGCGGTAGTACAGCAGGTAGGCGGTGCGCTCTGCAGTCTGCTTCACCACCTGGTACTGGTTGATGACCTTCACTGTCTGGTCGTCAATGCGCAGCCAGCCGTTAAGACCAATGTGGAAGACATCCGTGGTGTAATGACCGCCTGTCGCGCTGTTCCCATGGTGATAGACAACTGGTTGGGTTGAGAGATGGGGAAAAAGACATGAGAGGAATGTGGGATATTATATTTAAAAGGCATTACTCATCCGTTACTTCAAAGTTGGACAGTGCAGTATCAGCAGTTTTTATAATGAACGCTTAAGCCCAGAGGTTTACCCACAATGCAGTGCAGCATAGCTTAAATAGTAGATATTATGCCTTACAAACTTATATTTAAATGATTTTATACACCAAATTAAAATTGTGTGCTTAATGCTTTTGTTTTCTAACCTTATAAACTCTCTATAAAATCTCACTGCTCTAAAGTATGGGACTAAAAGCAGGATCAAGCTCAACTGATGACTTTAATGATTAATTACAAAGAGCTTTTACTCCAGCTGTGGATGAATTGTTTCTTGGAAAACTTAGCAAAACAAATACTTGTTCCAAAAACGTTTTAATCTTTGATTATGATCCCAAAGTATTTCCTGATGAGAAATGAAAGGATGACTGTCAACCAGATGTATTCAGGTTTGACACACAGAGGGACAGCCATTCTTAAAAGCACTCTTGGCAGCGTCGTTGTTTTGGGCCACACTGTGGTGGATTTACAGTTCCCACAGTGACAGTAAGTTACAAAACCGACATAATTACGACCTCCCTAAAAGCAAATCTAACAGTGCGACTGAAGTGCATAAACAACAAAACACAAACACACCTGCAAAGAGCCTGTAAGTTCTTTGGCCTTTCACAACTTTGCTCCGCACTCCAGAGGACAAGAGATCTGAAAGGAAATAATGGTTAGGAAAATCCACTGATTAGTAAAGCAAGATTTAAACCATAGTTTAAAGGTGTACTATGCAGGAATTGTGGGTTAACATTACTGTTTGTAAACTGTATCGCCCACAAAAGCGAAAGCCAAATGTAGATTAACATTTCTCCTCACTGTATTTGGAAAATCCTGCACAGTATACCTTCAAACTCTGACTAAAAACAGAAGGTGTTGCACCATGTTCTGCTGCAGGTAAAGTGAAATGTACAACATCATAACAGGGCTCAGATTAAAAAACTTAATTTAAAATCATTTTATATACAGACTTCACTGCAACATTGTTATCCTTGATTCATTCTGAACCTGATCCCTCCAAAGATGACTACAGCTATCCTACTTGAGCTATGCAAGATAATGATTTTGCAACCTGATTCAATCAGTGCGTAATGTTCTATCATTTTCATGAGTCACTCCCACAAGCTGAGCAGAGAGATCATTGCCCTAGAGAAGAACCACACCACAATAATTCTGAATATCAAAATGATTAGTCTCCCTCTGGGGAACCAACTTTTTAGAGTACAAATCGTACCAACAATTGAGGTTAATCTGGCCAACTCATGGAATTAATCATCTGAAACTAAAACTGAGAAACATGTTGATGTGTGTTTGATAACTTTGGCCCTTACTTATTTTTCTTAACATGTTTGCCTGCAAACACATACACATAATCCTAAAAAAGGACCTTGATGAGTCCACACTATGGTAACGAAGATAGAGTATAGTGATAGAATTTTCTCTGTTGGAAAACTTGCCCATATTTGTATGTTTTTGGTCAGTGCTGGTAAATTGAATAATCAGTTTCTATACACAGGCACTGTGCACTGTTCATGAACTTGGTGCAGACACTACACTTTTGTAAACACTAAAAGGCAATGGGTCAAGTTAAAGGTCTGGCCTGGTCGTAGAGGTCCATACCTTTGCTGATTTCCAGATCAACGGGGTAATCAATGTTCTTGGTCAGCTTCTGGCAGCCTCCAGTCTTCTCAAAAACAAATCTCTTGAGATGGAGCACCAGCACAGGGGGGAGCTCCTCCAGAGTCACCCTCCGACTGATCTCAATCTGAGGACGTGGACAGAAAGACAAGGAGAAGTTCAGTGAGAAAAGGTTCCCTTATTGTAATAAAACAATACAAATATTTGTATATTGTGTTGACTTGGGATAAAACCCAATAAAACTTCTGATAAACAAAACAGTTCAGAGAACGGAACAACTACAGAACAAGCACTTTGTAAATACAACAGCGTGCTGGGCTCTTCCAAGTATTGACTCATAAATCATTTAGTTTCGGGGCTGTTAAAAGCACAAAAGAGAAGAGCTTGGCTGTAAAAAAAAATGTACTGTCTTTGAAATGACAAAAAACAGAATGATCGGTTACAAAAACAAAAGAAAAAGAAATCCAAAGATGCCCATTATACATCTGTAGAGCAGATTGTCCCTGCAGCAGCTGTTTTATTTTAATGTTCAATCACTGAACCATTTTAAGACAAGTGTTTTCTTCAGGAGTTTTGAGTTCTTGTGTTCTCAGAGCCAAGGAAATAATTAGAAATATTCAGAGAAAATTCACAGTTTAAATGAAGATTTACGCCATTTACCATGTGAAGCCGACAATACTCTTTATCTAAACGTAAAACCATCAGTCCACATGCCGAGAAAAGAGCAGGAGCATTTTACCACTTAAATTTCTTTGTAATTTGTTAACATGTGACACTAACTAATTAACTATACCACAGCCTGACAATGTACTGTATTCATACCTCCTGCTTGGTTTTTGTGGTGTAGCCCTGGACTGACTCTCTGGCCACCAAGGTCTCCAGAGCCTCCTGGACTGTGCGTATCTTCTCTGACTGGATGTCCAGCTGCAGGGTAAAGAAAGGCTGCAGAGTGGCCGACTCTTTAGAGTTTTGTTGATACACCACCGATCTGGCAAAGAAACAAAACACCAGGTTAGATATAAGAAGATACAAGAAATTAGCTTACTAGGAATAACCATTAGATTATTTATGATGCTGAATTTTACAATCCAGTCATTCAAAAAAGGAAACTTAAATCAAATGGTCAACACTGGTATCATCAAACGACTGGACCTTATTTATTATTACAAGCATATCCTGACTGCAGCATCTCACCTCCAAATTTGAAAGAAAAAAATCGAAATCTTATATTCTGACTGCTTCTGACAGACAAATGCTTCCCTTAAAAAGACTTCAATATTAAAAAATAATTTTCAAACTGTAAACGTGAATCACAAACTAAATACTTGTGCCTGAAATGCCCCTGGGTTACAGCCAGGCTCAGTAGGCGTACACACCACACTCTGTAAACATACACTCCTGTATTCCATTTCTCTCTGGTTGCAACCATTTCTGAGAAAATAATCCTTTAAGACACTGTGCGACCAGCGTAGACCAGGACTGTGCCAGACCAGAACCTCACAGAACATATCATTTCGGCAGGCTACATCCACACAGGTTCTTTCCAATTTGTCTGAAAGTTAAGACCTTTGTTTGTGAATGTGTGCCCCACGTCTTGCTGTCCAGACTTCAGACCACAAGCGGCACACAGTGGCTGTTATGCTGAAGGACTGTGGTGCTAGCTGGACAAAAGCTGAGGATGGCTGGTGGCAGAGTGATTTGTGACGCCAATGTGAACGGAGGTCAAAAACCTTGAATCAGATGCTGCATAACCAGCGCAGGGTGCACACATGAAGATGACAATTATCTCCTGGAGTTGGCGTACTGACTGGGAACAGAAGCCGTAACCATAAAGAGGATGAAGCTCTGTTATGACATATCTGAGAAACTATGTACAAAGAAATTAAACAACTCCAAAAAAAGGATGAAAACATATGTCAGTGTTATCTTGCGGGCACATACTTTCAGTTGTCAACACAGTGATATGCCAATTATTATTTTAGCAGATACTGTTGACGATTCATTGAAACATATCGATTCTCCATATTTGTTTTTTGGTACAATTGTACCTGCTGCACTTTCATTATCGAGACAACACTAATAGCAAATCATTCCTGAATCGCAAGAGGTGCATTTTCAGTTTCACAAATCAAATGTTCCTTCTACTATTCCTGTCTCTTGTGACAAAAGCACAACAGACTGTCTGAATAGGAGCAGGAAGTTGCTGTACCACGCCTAGGAAGGGAGACTATCACAGTAACACAGCTCCCATGGTAACGTGGACTTAGTTTTACACAACTGATTTACAAAGAATGCATCTCACGATATGACAACACAAATACATCATGTTTAAACTTGTGCATCCTTCCCTCCCATGTATTTGCATAGCATGTGCTTACATATAAAATCAAATGTTTTACAACGACGAGCCAGTAAATGATTACTGAGCTCACTTTACGCTAGAACCACCACGGGTTTAAACTGACCCATTTTTCTCTCATAAGTGTATGTAGCTCTTTTAATCATGACCCATTTATCATGCCAGCACTCTACTTTGTGCGAAACAGTGTTATTAAAACATATCCTAAGGTAACGTGGTTCTTGAGCAAAGAAGAAAAAAGTACTGTACAGGGAAATCCAACACGAGTGTAGCATCATGGAGCACTTTGTAAACTTATGAGAGCAAAAACTCATCACTTAGAAAACAGCACACAGGTTCACCAGCCATGAGAATTTCTTCATTTCTTCAGGTAATTATTTTCACTTCACACAAAAATGTGTTTCTGAAACACATCTCAACGATCTGTCAACGTACCTGATGTGCCCACCAAATATGTCAGTGATGGGTGTGCGGACAAAGTCAGCTTGGCGAGTGATGGAAGTCTTGTTTCTGGGGCCAACTTGCTCCCACTCGTCCTCACTACCTTCTTCCTCCTTATCAGCCACATCTTCCTCCACACCTGGCTGGGACTCCGGCCCATTGGGAGTGGGAGCTTCTGCTCAGAAACACACAGAAGAAAAAACACTTTAGAGGTCAAATGATCGAAGCACTTCAGACGGCTTTGAGGTAAGCAAAATGAACTCCTCTCCTGAATCCCATGTCCTTTTACAAGTTGCAGAAAATTCAAAAGCACTTCAGCTGATGTGACAATGACTGGAAGATGACAGAGGTTTCATTTTAAACCTGTAAACTACTTGTTAAAGCTGTCATTCGGACCTGTGTGGTGGAGTGCATATTAATCACAGTGTGACAGACTGTTGAGAAATGTTAGGTTTGTCAGGTCACATCTACTCTGTTGCAAGTGTTCATGTTAAACCAACAATAAACAGCACAAAAAACTTTACAAACTCAACAACAGATGCTCAGTTGACTTTGCTGCAGTTTGAGTCAACAGAAAGTAATTAAAAATTCATCTTAAACTTAAACACAGAGAAGCACAATGACATTCAACGAATACAGCCAATTAAATGATATCTGCAATGATCTCATCTTCCTTGTGATATGGTCTGGATATTAAAGTGGTAAAAGATGCTTACTCTCTTCCTGAGGCGAGATTAGTTTTTTCAAAGCCAGCATCTCCTCGTGCAGTCCATTGAGAGTGAAGCCAAGATACTCCTCCGCATCCTCTTGTCGACCCTGCAAGTGAAGCACCAGGACATCAACACGAATTAAAGTACTCTACCAAGAATGTTTACTGTCAAATAAAACACCAGTTTATTATGAATGTGCGTACACAGTCATTCAGTGAGGTAAACAGACAGGGAAGCATGTTTTACAATCGAGACAGGATGAGTGTAAGCCTCATTAAAGAGCAAAAGATAACTATCTCGCAATGTTTGTGTAATTTCATTCATTAAAACTGAATCAGAATCAACTCAGCATGTGAAACTGCCTTTATTCAGGTGAGTAGACAAATATTAAGCTGAAAAATGTGCATTAAAAAAAGGACAAGGACATTCGCTTCAAGAACTGTATGTTCCAGAGGAAGTGTGTTCAAAGAGTGTGATCATTAAAAAAACCTGCAACACCTTGACACATTGCTTTGCAGTGAATGTGTGTTTTATCCAGAGGCAGCATGGTTTACCTTCTCGGAGAGACTTGACTTGATGAGAGTGAGGAGTCTATAAATGTAGGTCGGTTCAAAAGGTACACCGGGCCGAATGTCTTTCATGACCTTATCACCAACAGCTGTGGACATAGATTAAAATCACATGAGTGATGCCGACAGAAAGCAAAACCAAATGTTCTTCGGCTGTCTAACAGAGGGGTGTCAAACTCATGTTAGTTCACGTTAAGTGCAATTTCAACAATATGTCAACGGTTTTTCACTGTTATTACATGTGTACTTTTCCATACATTTCCACTCCTGTGTAGTTATACTGCCATCACCACACCAACTACGGAGGAAGCTACTGAGGAAGCAGGTTAACTTATCCCCCACCTTACAAATTAGGATGCATTGATTGTGAAATTCTGGGTCAATACCAACTTAAAAAAGAACAACAACTTGGCAGATAGTTGATGCTGATTTCTTTGTTGTTGCTGTTTATTTTGTTATCATTGATTCATCCCTTTTGTGCCAGGGAAACAAGGAAATCTTCTTTATAAACAATAACTGAGCTGTTTTAAAGTCATTGAGCCCTCCATTACCTTTGAATAAGCACAAATTTCATCACACACATTTGTCAAACAACCTTTAAAATAACATTCTTTCATATAAAAACGTTTCTGACTTGATACATCATAATTACTTTCTCTAGTATCTTTTTTTTATATTGCTGGGAAAACAACATCAAAGTTCTCTCAAACAACTGTATTTATTCAAGTTTTACAAAATTACAACTGAACACATCATGAAAACGCTAAAATTTACCATGCCATTACTCATTTTAAACAAATAGCGCATGAACGCATCATAAAGCAACTCGATGCAATCTCTGTGAGCAGTTCGTTCTGGCCACTGGCTGCTAACCGCTAACCCTAACAAGCTCTCCTCCTGCTGATGGTAACACAGATTTGTAATTCACAATGTAGCATTCGGGTAAAATAAACAGGTGTATCCCCTGACGTGTCAATGGTGAGTTTACTGCATCCTTTTGTCTCAAAGGTGCCCTAGGTAAGAATGTGTTTCGGACAGACAGAAGTCTGTCCGAAACACATTTTCTATTGTCTCAAGGATGCCGTTTGTCTTAAACTCTGCTTTTTAGCCCGCCCAAATTCAATATGACGCAACAGAAAAACACTGACCACTGCCATTGGTGAATATCTTATTTGCGATAGGCTGATGACAGTCAATAAGGAGAATATCAGCCAATACCAATGTACAGCCAATGAAGTGGTGCATCCCTACAAAACATTTACAAATCAAAAGATTTAGCAAAAGGGCAAACATTAATATGTCTGATACAGATTATTTTTCACTAAAGCTGCTGTATGAAAATGTTTTGCACAATGTTCAGTATGTTCAACCATGACCACATTAGGTATTCTTAATTTTTTAAGACCCTCTATTGTGCTCAGGGTGGAAAGCAGCATTTTAAATTAAGCAGGCTACTCAGTGTTTAACTTGCCCCTGAAACTTGGCACTTTTTAGCCTTCTCAAGTGCATCAATATAAAGTGTGCAAAGTAATCCAGTGAGCCAGATTGGACCCTTTAGTGGGCCAGTTCTGGCTCCCGGGCCATATGTTTGACAGCCATTGTCTGATATCTTACCTTGCTGTTTGGCTTTAGATGGCACAGGCATGTTGTTGAACTCGTTCACCAGCCTTACGCTGTCAGAGATAAAGAAACAACTGTGATGTCTCTGAGCAAAACATGTTTTAACAATTTGATATCAGGTTGCAGAAATTCTACTTACAAGTTGTCCATCATGGGTGTGGAGGTGCACGGTCTCTGCGTTTCATTATGCAGAGGAATGGACTTCATCAGGTGATACATGGGAGGGCACGCAATCAGGGCCTGTAGGGTCTGAGTTTACAGAGTCAGGGAGGAAAGCAGTGTGGAGGAAAAGTTACATGACAAGCTGCTCTAATACTTTAGTTTGATACCAATGGATGAATATGGTCTAAGTTAATGGTGTTATTTTTTCCTAGACATTGAGGTCTTGAATTTGAGATTTTGTTATTTTTTCCAATCTAACCAAATCATATTTTTACCAGCCTCCCTAAAACACCACCATGATTATTAATGGACTACATGTTTTGAGCTTTCCTGAAAAGAAAAATTGCATTTTCCTGGCTTCAGAGGAAATTTCCAGGCAGAGCTGAAACTCACTCAGCAAGTGTGTGCCAAAGACAAACAAACACGTTTCACAATGGCACGGTATTTCTAAAACACATACCAGCCTGCCTGAGACTTGATAACATTTATCCTTTGTGCTATTTGGCTTGGCACCAACATGAGAGCGAGTTAGATTACCAACGACCAAACATAAATGTGTAAACGCAGTGCTGAGGGGTTAGGTATAGCAAAAAGGCAGAGTGAAAGGATACAGCGTTGATATAGCACCAGTTTCCCTTGTTGATCAGTCCTCTCGGCTGCAAAGACACTGGTTTATGTATCAACTTCACATTCTCAATAAGTTCTGGGGATTCAAACAGACACAATGTTCTTAAACAGGGTAGCTTTGTACAACTCCAACACACAATGACAACCCACGTCAGTAATGTCAGTCATTAACACAATGATACAGTGGTGAATTTTACATATATAGTCCTAAATCACAAGAAATACATTCTTATTTTCACAAATGTTCCTTCTGCTATTCCTGCCTCTTGTGACAACAGCACCAGAAACTGTGTGAATAGGAGCAGGAACTTGCTGTACCACGCCTAGGAAGGGAGACTGTCATTCAGTAACACAGCTCCCATGGTAACGTGGACTTTGTTTTACGCAACTGATCTATGGAAGAGAAAATCATTGATTTTTGTCTCTGTAGCTGTGACTGCAAGACCAACGACATACACACATTAGACAACACAAATAATAGATCATCAGTACGTTCAAGCATATGCATCTTTCCTCTGTACATATAGCATGTACTTATAGGTAAATAATTCAACTATCACTTCACAAAAACACTTCGGATTATCACAACAAGTCAGTAACAGGTGGGCTGATTACTAAACTCAATTTATAATGGCACCACCATGGTTTTGAAACGACCCATTTCACTTCTGTAAATGTATGACTGAACACATTCAAATAAAAATGGTTAAATGCACAGTATTCAAAACAGCCCGTAATCCCATCTGCCTGTAATCACATTGCGGATTACAGTCTATAGTCTCACTATGTTGCAGCACTCCCCAACAGAGCAAACAATTAAGAGTCTACAGGGTCAATACGGGTCACTGGCGCTTTTCAAAATGTCATTCCAGTGGATCTAGAGCTTTAAAATATCTAGAATTGACTGATGGCTGTCAAGCTAGGAAAATCATGTTCTGCAGATAAAGATACAGCCACAAGGTTTTCTGTGTCATATGCATGCATAAGATTTACATCTCTAAAAGAAACACACCGTTACAGTAAAAAGAATACTTTGCATACCAAATTACACCCTATAAGGGCTGGGCATCTAAGAAGAGAAGACAGTGTGCTGAAAATGTGCTTTTTTGATTAACAGGATTACGTTCAAAGTGGAGCTTCAAAGTCAAAGTGTGCGGGATAGACAAACAAAAAGAAGGTCCCCCGTCAGCAACCCAAACTTGTATATACATGCAGCATAATCAGATGTAACTAAAACAGACAAATACTGCACACTGCTTTTAAAAGACAGAAACCAAAATTTAAAAGAAACAGTTGAGTGACTTCACATGGCACAGCCAAACACTTTGTTTGCAAGTTCTTAAATAAATGAACCCAGAAGAGATCTCAAATCAAACTAAACCCTGCTTGTTTGTGTGTTCACTGCAACTGATCCTCCTCCACATGAAGCCAAACCATAATGGCTTGGCTTCGATTTATTTTGTAGCCTTACTTGATCAATGAGATGTTTCAAGAAATCCCTCTATCCTCTTTTGGCTAAAATTCTATTGTTTTTCTTGAATGAATGTTGAAGCTGTGATTCTGCAGACTCTACAGCATCAGTGCCAGTTTTGTGTTGTGTTGTGTTGTGTTAGGTTGTTATGTCCTCAAGATACACAAAAGAGTTTGACATCTCCCTTTCTCTTGGAGTTAAGCATCTCAAACTTTATCTAAAATGCAGCTAAAAGGAAAAGTTTGGCTATTCATTAATGGTATGTATGATATCTAAACTGCACCCTGACGTAATGGTCCAACAACCTCACCACAATGTGAAATATGAACCATACATTCGCACACAACATGCTGTATGTCCCTCTTTAAATATCACAATTAAGGGGACACATATACATACTGTCCAAACAAAGATAGTTCTAGAAGATCCAAGATAAAGAAACCATCCACCTTACTGCATTCACAAGGCTTGCTTATACTAGTGCTGGCTGATGAGATGAAGTGGGTTACACAAATGTGACTAATGACTTAACATCTGACAGCTATTCTAAATGTAGCACCACCATCTAGTGTTCATTTCTTGAATTTCTTGCACATGAGAGCAACATGTTTATAACATTTCCCTGTGGCAAGGAGTAATTGGGCAATTTGGGCAGCTCATATATGAATATATAGCATAATCAACAGCAGAATATTAAGTTTGGTTACTTATCACTTCTACTCTTTTCAAACAACATGTTTAAAACTTTATACTCACACAGGAACACAAAGAGTAGGAACAGTACAATTGTCTCAACATTGCCACCAAGTGGAGGGGGAGAAAATTTCGCATTAATGCACGTCTCTCGCTACAAAGCACTAAAAGCTTAAAAAACCCCATAAAAAAACCCCCAACATGATACAAGTAAGATGGGCTGGTTTAAAAGATACACAATGAGCATCATAATATAATACCTGCAAGTTTAGGGGCCATAGGATCCTCTGAAACGTGGACAGGGCCTTCTTTGACCTCCCCAACTTTCTCGGGCTGCTCTGGCGTAGCGAGGGAGGGAGACACAACTTCCACAACATTCTTTACCTCCACAAAGGCCTGAGGGCCCCCAGGCAGAGGCTTGGAGTTGTGGAAGAGGCTAGCCCAAGATTTGGGGAGGTTGGCAGTAGGTGCAGCTGGAATCACAGGCGAATGGGCCTGCTCTGTCACTACTGACTGGGCAGCGGAGTCTGGGCAGACCTGCTGAGCCTGTTCCCCACTCTCACAGTCTTCTTTGTGTTCATCTGCACTGACGGGAGTATCAGGCTCTGCTAACCCATTGGCCACCCCGCTGTCTGCTAGCTCCCTTCCCTCCAGTTCAGTAGTCGTAATGGAAGTGGTGACAGAGGGGGTGGCCACAGCAGCTGAAGGAGGAAGAGGGGATTTGGAGCGTGGGCTGTGTGGAGTATCTGAAAGTTCGGGGCTCTGTGGAGCCAAATGATCTGGCTGCTGATCTGCAGTCCTCGGTCCCTCTGTCATCCCTCTGCTTTGAGAGGAGGATGAAGAGGAGGAAGTTGCATTGTTGCCATCTGATAAAGAGGCAGCTCCACTTGTTAAGTCCAAAGAAGAGTCATCAGGGCTATCACAAGTCCTCTGATTGGCAGTGGATGTGGGGGCAAACTTGGCTGCTGCCACAGCAGCTGTAGATGTTGCCGTGGAGACAGGTCCAGGGGTGGAAAGTTCAGCCCCTGATAATGCCTTACCGTCCACATCTTCAGCAATGTGGTGTGGGCCGCCCATTGCATGTCCGTTCACCAGTGCTGTCACAGGCGTCCCATCTGCTGCACTGCTGCTGTTACTGCCCGTTGACGGGTCCAGGTAGTTGTAATACCCCGGCGGTCGCTTTTTCTTTTTCTTCCTCTCTCGCTGTCCCAGGCTGCCAGGGAGTCCGTCCATGTCCTGGCAGGCCTGGTGATTGTCCATGGCTGAGGCCTCAGAGTCAGGGCCATCCAGCGAGTTGAAGTCAGCTCCATCAGGGACATCAGCTGCTGGAGGAGCCGTCTGTTGAGCCTTCTGGGCCGGCTGGCAGCCCAGGATGAACTCTGGAGCCTGGGGGTTCAGGGTGCTCGACACCTTGAACAAAGGATCGTTCACCCCAACAGGCTTGGAGTCCATCACCTCGTCAACACCAAACTCAATGCGTTGATAGTCTTCTGCTGCAGATAACATTTCAATCAATTAGAAACACAAAGTTTTGGCTTCAAATTCAGTCTATAATTAAAACACACACTTTTGTATTTTACTCTCTGCTGAGGAGTTTGTTTCTAAGTCCTTATTTCTGAACAACTAAGCCATCATCCAACAGAGGTCGTGGGAGCTCAGTGACAGTATCAGACATACCACTAAAAAGAAACAAATCCTGATGGACCTATTTTTGGCTCCAACAACTACTGTTGTGTCTATGCTCCACTAAACCACAATCCTTCTGGGCTTATAAGAATCCCAGGAATGTTGCTAAAATATCCAGAATTGGGGCAATTCGACATTTAACTTTCATAATTAGACAGAGTGGGACAATATTGTTTTGGGCCTTGTGGGCTAATGACAGTAACAACGCACAGGGGGTTTACTGTAATGCTTTGCCATAAAAATTATCTTTAAAATCATTTAACAAAAAGGCAGGCTTGTTTAATTTTAATTGAACAGTAAGTATAGATTAACATGATGCAATACAGTGTACAAACAAAACAGAACAAGACAAATGATGGCACACTAGAAGGCCTACCTTGTACATTCCTGTAGGACATTACCCGCCTTCAAATATCAATCATGTTTTTTTTATACAATATTCTTTTATAGATGGCCAAATCTACTTCTAGAGGATTCTAAAACTTGAGAACTGGAGACTTTGAGGGAGTAGTTACTGTCAATCATTTTTTTATTTGGCAACCGGAGGCTTACAATCCCCTGCCAATCAAAAACTTATTTCACCAATAGTTTTTAATTCAGCCAATCACTTCACAGTATTATAAGGGCAATATCTTGCTTTGCAGATATTAACGTTATTTGGCTACTTCATATTTAATCAATTCAACCAGTTGTAATGATACAGCAGGCTAACAATACATATTTTAAGATTGTTATAGTAAAACTGTTAGCCTTGAGAACAACTCCCTGTTTAAAGTGGAGGTAGACAACTTTTCCACTAGCTAGTGCACTAGCTCACTAGCTACAACAAGCATAGCTTGCTAGCCTAGCTATAATAGCTAACACTGTCTGCTTATTAACTCCTTGATGATCAATCATGGTACAATATAACTTTCACTACTGCTCATTTTAGAGGGATCACCACAAAAAAAATCATTTTTATGGTTAAGATTATCAAACGAAGACAAAATGTTGATTAAAAACATTGCCCTCTGTTAATACTTTGACTAGGGTTAATGCTAGAATTGATGGTCAGGAATGACAGTCCACCTGTCCAGAGGGCAGGGGCACAAAAAAAGAGGACAAGTCGCCTGGCTCTGAGCCCCTAAGCAGCCTCCAGCAAACCCCACTGACTCCAGCTGTGCTCTGCTCTCCGCTAGAAGAACCAGCAGGAGGTCAGCAGGGTCTGTCAGCGTTCCTCCGGTGTCAACACAACCCTCAATGTGGAGCTGTGGACTTGCTGTGCTCCTTTTAAAATGAGCAGTGTTTCAGCTACTACCGTATAATCCATGATCATCAGGTAGTTGATAAACAGATGCTAGTTTAAAAGTTGACTATTACCACTACTGTGAAGTGACTGGCTGAATTAAAAATGATTGACAAGTGGTTCAGCCAGTGTATTGGTGAATTATGTTTTTGAGTGACAGGGGACTGTTAGCCTCTGACTGGCCAAATTAAAAATTATTGACAGTTACCCCACCCTTTAAAAGCCTTTGGTCTGCTGAGATAAAAACTTAAAATATTTCTAGGTTATTATCATTATTATTATTATCATTATTATTATTTTTATCATATTACTTTTATTGATTTGAGATCTTAAATTACACTCAATTTTTTTCTGTAAATCAACTATAACTGTAATTATCTAAAATATCTCTTATAATAGACTGCACATTAATGATGCACATTAACATGAATCATTTTTTAAAAACTGAGTACTTTTTATATTACCATTTTAAAGTGTCTCTTACTCCTTCAAATGTAGAACAATGAGCACAAACAATTGTAAGTCATCATTAAAAATCTTCATTGTTTAGTTAAAGTGTGTTGCATGGCAGCTTAAATAGTCAATTATTATGCAGAGGCGCAAAGTGAAAAAAGGTGAACAAACAGGAAACATTAGTAAGTGCAAATCAGAAAAATCATCCAAGTGGCTTTGACATGACACAGCTGACTGGTCACCCAAACTGTAAACCCTGATGTTCGGCAGGGGTTAAAGTGTATGAAAACAGCAGTTACTTCCTCTACTGGGATTAGAAGACCTTCTGTTAGTGTTACTGAAATCGTACTTCATGACTGTAAAAGGCATTCAGTAGCAAAACCTTAACAATGCAAGACTATATATGTACACACATGTTAGCAATCACATAAAACCATCACTATGCCCTTAGTACATAAGCTGTGATTGTTAAATCATACGAAAGTTCAGTCTGATTTTTAACTCAACTTGGAGCCCTGCAGTGGTGAAAATGCATTATATGCAAGAGAAGGTAAGATACTTCATAGTATCTTGAGCATGCAAAGCTCTACAGATTTTACCAACAGGCAAGAGAAAGAATACAGGCGCAAGGTTTAGAAAGCCACCAGTTTTTGAAACCTGGATTTTGAGTTTTACAGCAAACGTACAACAGCTAGTCAAGCCACAGGGTGTCAGACTCCTCAACTCACCGCAAACCTGCAGTCCCATAGACTCCATAATATAAGGTACAGCAGGAGTGCAGTAACTTCCTAAATAATCAATACAAATCAAGGTAAGGCAAATGTCATGTGCAAACGGGTACCATTTCAAAGACAGGTGGCTGCTATTACATTTTTTTTGGTGGCTCGAATTCTAAAAAATGAAAATGGCTGACGTATTCTTAAAATAATAAAATGGTCAAGAGCTACTGGGGTATTTATTCTAAACAATGTATACTTTATGTATAAATATAAGCAAAAATAATCACATGGAAAGTATCTCTCTCTTAAGCAGGTCAGATCAGTTGAGACTGGACTTCTATCTTACATTTATAAGACCTGCTTTGAAAAACTACAGTGATGCTGACTAAGAGAATGACAATAGTCAGCTCCTGAGAGAGGGTAGGGTATTTATGATGCTAGTAAAATTTCATAAGAAGAAAAAATGTAACATTATCTAGCAATCAAGTGTATGTAAAATGCACATACCAGAAGACTGAGTGACGCACGGGACTTTGTCGTTGAACGGAGGAAGCTGTGGAGGCAAAATGCAAAATTAGGAGTTAAAAAACAAACACACACACACATCTAAATTTCCAACAGTATTGAAGAATTAAGTTTTGAAGCATTGTCTACCAATGGTTAAATATGTAAGACGGTCATCTTCATCATTTGAGATGCAAAGAACGAAAACTGACAAATATATAACATGCTTTAAAAGCCATTTTAGGCACGGTGTTCATTTTGAAAGGGGCTACATTGAGCATTAAAGAGAATCATTGTCACCTAACACTGGTACCTTTGTAATAACATGTTTTTGCCTCAGTTCCAAAGTAATAATTTGAATTACAGTCCCCATGAAACCTGTTGCTTCCTGTTAAAGAAACCCATGTTACAATGATTTATTAAAGCAAAAACAAATATAATCCAGCTCCTTACCTCGACATAACATCGTGGAGTCACAAAAAACTGATTGATCTCATCAGGGCTGAATTCCCCGAAGATGTACTGTGGGAAAGAATCAATACAACCATTAGTTTAAAAGAAAGGCAATATTGTTAAAATCCCCTTTTCTCTAAATGTATTTTCCTGCTGTTGTGCAAATTCAAAATTAGGGAACTGATCTTGAAAAAACATTAAAGGAGTCACGAAGCTTGAGATCCTGCATCACTATAAAGAAAAGATCAAATCCAGGGGAAAGTACACAGTGGGCCACACACAGGACAGGGCCTTCACCCTCACAACTGGAACCGTTTCAAAGGGCGCTGTCACTGGATATCTAGGTACAAGGCCTCTTACTAGAGCCCATCATCACCCAGCCAAGAGTGCACTGCTAGCTTGTGCAAAGGTAAGGCACAACATGAAGTGATGAGTCATGCAGTGTTATACATAAACCATGCACACAAACAGCTCAGATCTGATTCCCCGACTGTTTGCTTTTAGAGAACAAGGTTTCTGAGTTGTTAACACAAGGCAACCTTATCCTCAAAACAAGCCAAAGTAGGGGTACATATGCTTCTAACTTTGTGTACATTTGTGACAGACAAACTAACGGTGCAGTCTCAGCCTCTTAGACAACAGAGAGACATCTGACTTGCATGCTTGTGATTTGAAAACAACATGATCCAGAGAGAGAAAGTCTGTTAACAAGTTCTCCTTATGTCAGCTGAAAATCTGGAGTGGAGCAGTAAATTGTCAATAATTAAATGATGAATCAATCACTTGAAAGACAAGCGCGTTGGTGGCTGATAGGTTGCACAATGAACAGTGCTGCATTTCTCAGAGACACCTCGAGATATTTGTTCAAATACACCACAAACAAAACATTTACAAAACTATTATTTACTGAAGGGGTACTATATCATAATTCCTATTTTGTAAACCACTTGTATTTATGTGGAGATAACCTGCTTTCTGACTACATTTAACTTCAGTCCAGTTATACTGCATTTACAAGAACTGTAGTTATTTTGGGTTTCTTTTTCTTAGCCACCGAATTACTGCAGTGTTTGCCTACATAATGCATATGCCATAGATCTACCGCAGCCACGAAAACTCTAGTATAAATGGATTTTTTTAGTGTAGGCAGAACGTCACATTACTGATTAGGGCTGTACCTGAGTTAGAATTATATCAGTCGAATCAGATTTGGCTGTTCAATACCAATATTCAACTACTTGTTACTTTTTTCCCATACAGAGTTTGAACGAGGATTAGCAGGATATTCAATGTCACAGTGGGATTCACGTAATAAAGTAAACAAGCCAAGCTAACGTGTGCTAACTCAGGTAGTAACGGATCAAAATGTGCAACACTTTATGCCAAAATTAGATATCAAAATAAAGCCAGAGACTTCATTTCATTGAGTTGCTGTGAGCTGTAAATTTGCCACTTCTAAGCAGAGGGCAGAAGATAATGTTATCTCGGAGCCTGACGAGGCAAAGCCTCTCTTCATCCAGGCAGCTGCCTCCGTCTCACGCAGACTCACCCTGCACTGAATTGCAGCATCAACATGAAAAGCGCTCACTCTGCAGCTAAATCTGGGGACAGAAACGTCCGAGACTGACCAAAAAACACGACTACTCAACTTGACGGAATCTCAATCGACTGAGGGGTCTCTGACTGATGGTTCGAATCTTAGGCTTTCAGGAGGCACCCCTATTACAAATGTCATATTTAGAGAGGTTTGATGAGGCCTTGAAGTTTCAGGAGCGTTTTTTAAAAAGAAACTTTGCTGACTTTCAACCAGCTCTGTGTTACTGCAGTGTGTGCTGATGAGCAGTGCAGGCAGAGGCCAAACACCATTCATTTACACATACTGCGATAACAAAGAGCTGACTGAAACTGGCAAAGATTCCCTTTAAGTATGTGTACAAAAGTATGCGGATCATGAGAAACGTGTTAGTTGATTATTATTCGGGACAAGGTAAGGCAGGTGACCTACATGCATGGTAAATCACTTACCTCTGGCTACAAACAACATTTAAATGGCCTGAGGGCTTTAGGCTCTCCTAACAGCTCCCCTCCCCCAAACACAGGCTATACATTCTGATTTTATCAAGTGCTTGTACCCAACAGAACTCACTTTGCACTTGGAAGTGTCTGTGTGGACAACGTTAATTAATGGGGTACCAATAAGCCCATCGACAGGCATTGGCACTGTAATTAATGGTGGGACATGGAAGAATCTCAAAGGTGAGCTCCTGACAGAAATGAAAAGAGCAGGATGCAATATCCCTTCTCTTCCATAGTTTATCATATTCATGTAGAATATTGTCTGTTACTGTTATTACTCCATACAACAGATATTAAATAATATTTCATATAAATAATTAACTGCAGTTGTGCTACACCCCCTGACAGATGACCTTTACACCTTCAGGGAAACCCAAGTGTCCACACGTGCATGCAAAACACAAAGCACCAGAGAAAAGGTGAAATGAACTCACTAGCCACGTCGTTAATCCTCTCAGTGCAATAAACAGTGGGACGTGAAAGGGGAGGCACAGAGAAAAGAAAGTGCAGCTAAAGCATATGTAACTCTTTGCAAACGAGGCCCCACGCGAGGGCCCACATTGCTGAAATGGCACTACAAGCGACAAACAGCCAGCCGTAATCCAACGGCCTCAGGATGGCTAATACAATCACAACAGAAAGAATGTCCCTTTGCCTCTTTCCGCAGGCGTGCCACACGTACCACACTAAGCTTCCCTTGCTGTTGGTTTGGACTGAGGATTACAACAAATTAGCCATCTGTATGATTTCAACACAGTTTAGTGACGACACTACACGCACAACAGGGATATAGGAAGGGTCTAACATAACAAAGGGCAGGGCCGGAATAATATTAGAATATGAAATGTATATTCTTAATAAGCCCTACTACCATTAACTAACTTTTAGTGATACTGTGTCTCGCAAGTTTCAAGTACGACGATGCAGAACAGGTGACCAGAGGTTGATTCTGGTGAATAAATGAACATCATTATTGATTATTTTTCAGTTATAATTGATAATCTATGTATGTGAGCCACTGAAAATAATCAGTGAACTAGAAAGTTTCTACCAGCTTTGTACACAATACGCATGAACTCCCTGAAACTGACTCTAGGGGCACAAAAAGGTCCCATCTGTGATCTCCAACATGTAAAAAGTCAATGCTGTGTTCGCATGTAATCAAGCACACCTTAGACGGCAAACCCGCTATTATTTTAGTGGACGTGAGCAGGATGGTAAAATTAGAGGAGACCGGCAGAGAATACTGCCAACTGCCATTAAAAGTTAAAATATTTTAGCTTTTTGCTATCCTCCACGACTAAATTCACAACAGGATGTTACGTTGGTCCTCCACAGGAGAAAACATGGGCCATATGCACTCCACATTACTAGAATAATTACATAAAATAATAAACACAAAATCATTTTATTTAAAAAAAAAAAAAAAAAAAACTCCATTCTTTGTAATCAAAGCAACATCCCCATCACAACATATCATCATACATGTTTCGTTTTAATGTCTTTCCATTCCGTCAGGTTTGTTTTTCCCGTGCCGTCTAGAAGGTGCTGTCCGTGTGCCATCTATCGTCTGCCAGATTCTATCAATCTTCTACATGACACCTGACGCACAAAGCAATTAACTTTCTGCATACCAATCACAAAATAAACACCTGGATGGTATTTTTAAAAAGTTCAACAGATAAAAAGATATAAGCACTTTTGATTTCCACAATAATCAGACTATCTGTTGTACGAACCACTTCTCTTCTGGCAAAATACCCCCAAAAAATATGAACACCACTTAAACAATCTGTGTAGTCCAACCGTAACAGGAGATAAAGCCAGCACTACTGTGCTTGTTCTCTTAAACTGGTATGCAGAGTTATTAATGGACAACTTGGCTGAGCGTGAAAATGCTGCAGTGCCACTACAAATAAGGTCAGACTAGTTTTGAATGAATCTCCGGAGCATGCCTGTGCCTGCATATTGGTGTGATGTAGTAATAGGATGACATATGAAGATTACAAAGCATGAAATAGAGAGGAGTATGACAGTGGAAGAAAGGAATCCTTGTTATTTATTCGGCTGGAAAACAGGTGCAAAAGCAACCGCTCAGCAATTCAACAATGAAGTAGCACCTTCATTTATTGATATGCCATAAAACAAAAGAGATAAAATAATGATAATGGAATGACAAATGTTATGCCCCGCCCCCCTGATAGTAGTCCCGAGGACATCAAGTACTGTTACATACATGTTAAACTTCTGCTGTTCCCTGTACTCAAACTCAGCCATTCCCCATTAACAACTATACACACTTCCACATTATTAGGAACACAATGCTAAAACTTATACAGCCTAATCGGGAGTCCTACAACACACACTACATTATTACAATTGTTTTGAAGAGGTGCTAATTCACATTTATAGTCAATTTAGAGCCTGTTATTTGTGTTCCTGTTGAATTTTATTGTTCTACACTGTGAGGCGTTTTTTATATTTAATCTTGTTAACATAAATAGCGTGGCTCATAAAGGATTCTCAGTTACCATTGTGTGGCATAATCAATGTTGTGAAGAGCTGCAAAGATTAAGTGATCAACAGAGCATTAATTATCAACTGTTTTGGTATCAACTAACTGTTTTGTTTGTTTTTAAAAAGGCAAAAATGCATTGTTTGAAGCTTCTCTTTTCCCACTCTACTGATAAACTGAGTATGTTTGGGTTAGGACAATAATTCAGACAAAACAAAACATCTCAAGACCTTGGGCTCTGGGAATTATCACTATTTTCTGACATTTTATAGACTGAATAATTAACTGAGGAAATACCTGGTAGACTTGTCGATAATGAAAATAATCATTAGTTGCAGCCCTAATTTTGTGTACAGCAACATTTAGGCAACAGCATGCTAGCATTTAGCATCTTAGCATGCTTACAGATAGAAAAATTGAATGTTAACAGTTAGCATGTTAGTGTGACATGCTAAGAGTAACATGTTGATCTCAAAGCACAGCTGAGGCTGCTGGGAATTCACTTATGGATTTTAAAGAAGTTTAGTTAATAATGGGTGTTGAAAATTGGGAAATATGATTTGTAGAAGATGAAAAATCAGGCAAAATGTTTACTACAGCAAACCTGAACGTCTGCCCCAAATTTAATGACAATCCAAGCAATAGTTGAGATATTTTAGTTTAAACCTAAGTGTAGTTTCACTTATGGAGCATTGTTTAGTGCATTTTCATTCTGTGTGCATTTGGCATGACTAAGCTGAATACTTTGGGCAACTTTAATGATAGTCTGATTTGTTTGCATACAGTGTATAGTTTCCCAAGGGAGGTGGAGAGGATTACTATGCCACTCACAGATTTATGCTTTGGCGAACACTGGGCTGAACTAAACAGAGACGTTAAAAAAAGAAGGAGGATGTCGCAATAATAGTTTAAAGTTGCAAAAGCTCTTATACCGTTGCCTTAGGTAACTTATTCCTTATTACAATGAACACAGCCGATGTGGTTTATTCTGAAACTTCTCTATGGCCGCATTTTAGATCCATGTCAGGCAGACATCTTTGTGCATGCACTGGGAATAAGCTCCCTGTTCACACCTCAGACATGTCACCTGAATGCAATGTATAGCCCCTTTGTGTTTTATAATAGTTTTTGGAAGGCAGCACATTTTTGGGCAATAAGCTATAACATGTTGTAGCTACACAGGCAACAAACAACACAGTGTCTTGATGAATGAACTAAACCAATAAGTTAAATGTTAATGAGGACATTTTTTCTTAAGTTGGTCAAGGCAACTTTAAAAAAAAGCCCAACATTCACACAAATTTCTGACAAACCTTTTCATGATCAACTGTCAAAACTAAACACAGTGAACAAATAACTGTTGTCATGCTTACATTAAACGTGATGTTTACAATACAGCTTTTAAGGATTGTTTTATTTGTTGTTATCATCTTAAAATCCTGCAAAGGCCTCCTTAAGTGTAAGGAAATATATTGATTTCTGTCTAAGCGTATCACTGAAACTTTATGGGACATTATTGCGACAAATCTACAAAAAAAAACAAAAAAAAACACATCGCTGACATAATTTATCCAGTCACTGTGGCTCAGCTTTAAAAATTAGTAAAAAATATTATAAATATGGATGTTAGCACTACTTTTAGGTGGCATATTTGCAAGATAATGCACTAATAAGATGAATACTACTGTCTTCTGTTGCACTTAGTTGTCAGATTAAATCTGTTTTTTCTGCAGATACAAAGCAGTACTGATAAGTTATTCCAGAACTACCTGTTTTGTTCATACTCCGAAGAGCAATGCTTTTTTTGCTGCTGGTATGTCTTGATCTGCCTCCGATCGTTCGGCTGCACCGCCTGCTCATCCACTTTTCTTCAGTTTGGATTTGTCCTGACATCTGCTGTCATGCTACTCTCTTGTGGAATGACTGAGTTTTATTTTTTCACTCCATTCACATACATATTTGTCATTTCCCACAGAGTAAATTAATGTGACAGCAACACCGCTGTTGATTATTTTACCCAAAGGGTGAGCCTTTAAAAGGAGTTTTTGTAACACTAGAAAAATGGTTGCTAAATGGGGCAACCAGACCAAATGAAATAGTTGACAAGGGTCCAAAACCAGTTGCCCCGGGGAAACTGGCCAACTGTCAATATAAAGCCCTGTCTGTCAAACAAACTTTTATATATTGCGCTACTCGTTCTGTGACATTTATACAGTATGTGATAATAAATTCCCCATCAGGGAAGGATAATTCAATATCAGTGGGTACATGTATGTGCAGGCCAAAGACATGAAAGAGCTGACAGCTGTGTTTGAAAGAAGCAAGGCGGGTTTTCTCCTCAAGCTTTCACTTTGCTGAACAGTGAGCCAATAGAAACACTCAATTTTGAGCACAGGAAGAAGTGTGAAAGCATGCCGAAATAAGTCTTCAACGAGGTTTCCCTTCCTTTGGTCGTTAGTCGTGTTCCGGTTCTTGAACAGTCAGCAGGAGTTTGAACCCACTGAAGCACATCTCCATGGTTTAAAGTTTCAATTTTATTGTGTGGATTTTCGTCATAAGTTGAACTTTACTTCAGTCAATAACTAGAAACTTCGGACCTGGCATGTCTCTGCATGCACAGCTAGACTGCAAAATGGGCCTTCCCACATGATACCTAACTTCCTCAGAAATGACACCTAACTTGCCAACTTATCTACAATCAAAGTCACACGGGAACCGGCGGTGAAGCTGCACTCTCGCTGTGTGCAAGCTCAGTCCTGCTTTTTAATTGTTTCCATATCACATAAATCTTCGCTAGCAACGAAGGCCCACACTGTCGCATTTGAATTTAGCTAACCAGCTAGCGGACTGCCTGCAAAGTGTAACCACACCATCTGTGCAGAGCTGTTAGCCTGCTACAAGCTAAGTCAACAGCAGGGCAGTGTTATACCCTGACTCACTACTACTAGGAAAAGGCAAATTATCTCACGCAAAACCTTCAACAAAAACCGTTATTATGCGTCCTGACTGCCCGGTGCAAAACTAATCTGCAGTTATTACCAGTTATGAAAATATGCGCTCGGGGAAGGCCTGTCGCAGCACTGAGCAGGTGGGCCATGCATACACGCAGCAGTTTTCTGTGTCGCTTTTACCCTGGGAAATAACACATGACACTAAATGGGCTCTCACACCAAAGCGTCACTAACATTAGCATAAGCACACTTTTGTGCTCTCTGGCTAAACGTGACTGTCATATCTTAAAAAACTGCAGCAGATAGTAGCGCTGTCTCATTTGAATGGAGGGACCTAGGGCCTGTTAGCTACCATGCTGGTGTGGTGTTTCAATGAGGCTTAGGGGGGGCATTAGCAAGCACTTTTCAGTTGTAACATTTTCAATGACACGACTAGCCAGATGTTTGAAATAACAACACGCACATGACCAAATGGCCACCACGGTATGGCACTATTTTAGGTCAGAAGGTTGTACAAACGAGGGGCGGTCGCGGGTCTATAAATAACGTTACACGCCGTGCAGCAGGAGTTGTTTTGCAGGCTAACGTTAGCCTGCTAGCTTAGCTACCTGGTTGCTGTAAGAAGCCATGCTCCCGGTGAGATTTTCTCTCCTCCGCTGACAAGATGAAAACTCTCCCGGGAAGGTGTTGTAGGTGTGTAATGACCGTCACAAAAGGTGTCCTACTTCGACGTCATTGTCATTTTCCCAACGTTGTCCTGGCAGTCGTGAGTTTTGATCCATGTAATGCATCAGCACTTCATGCTGCTCGCCTTGCCGTCACCGCCATTTCTGTCTAGCCTCTTCCTCGCTTGCTAGCCAACCCAGCGCGCGGTCGGTTGTAGTGGCAGCGTGAGCGCAAGGAATAGCGACAAACACTTCCGGTGGCGGTTTGATTCCGGACTTCACAATAAAAGTCTTGATCTTTAACCATAGATCCCCTCCAGTGATGTACTGTGGTTTGTGACTTCCGGAGTGCATGTGGAGCAAAACACATAGAACTTCTATACAGTTATTATCACATTATGTTTGCCCCTTTCTCATCACACTATGGGAGGAGTTTTATTGATCACATGAATTTAGGAATAAGTCAAACATAAGCACTGAAATAGAACATTCCTTGGCCAAGTATTTATGTGCACATAGAGGCAATCTCAATGATCTTGCACATTATATATACATATATATATATATATATATATATATATGGGATCAGCACAGTATCGCAGTATCTTAGCTGTTCCTAGGACTGCACTCCTCAGATGTTGTACCTAGAATTCGCTGGAGCCACTCTCCCTATTTGGGGGTCACAGCCCCTAAAACTTCTATTACCACTGGGACCACTTTGGACCTCATCTCTGACATCTTCCATTTGTTCCTTCAGCCACTGACACTTTCGATGATGTGACTGTCAGCTGAGACTGCCACATCTACCACAACTTCCCTCTTCTGCCCCTCGTCAACCACCACTATGTCTGGTTGGGCAGCTAGCAGCTGCTTGTCAGTCTGGCACTTGACGTCCCACAGGATCTTAGCCCTGTTTTTCTTAAGTACTTTCAGGACTTCTAGTCAGTACTCAGCAGAGATGGTCATGCAATGTGTGTGGGATCTATGGATCTATGGACCTACCTCCACACTGACCAAGAAGCACATATATATATATATACGCTGTTAAATGATAATTACTGCTAATAAAAATGAATTAATGCTGGATTACAGTATTTTGTATTATTTAATAGTGAAAGATTAAATGGTTGACTGTATGGATGATATAATTTTAACTGCCTAATTTCATTGTGTTTTTTAATGATACAATGACAATAAAATGCATTTTGATTCTGATAAGTAATTTAACTATTTTAGTGCCAAATCAAAGTAGTGGGACTTATTACATTTGAACACCTTTTTATTACTTTTCTCACACATTTCGTAACTGTGTAGTAAATCTTAAAAATGTCTCAGAATATTCTTTGCCAAGATAAAGCTTTCTTCCACAGTGAAAAGCTGCAAAGCAACAGAATTAATGTTTTATCCCACATTTAAGCGTTTTTACCTTGAAGTATATATTCAAATGTATCCCTTTGACTAGTAACTGTAATTTAATTGTATATATTTTCTCAGTAACTGTAAGTAATAACAGTTACATTAATTTTTAGGTTTAACTAGTTACATGTAAGGGCGGTGGTGTGGTGGTTAGCACTGTCGCCTCACAGCAAGAGGATTCCTGGTTCAATCCCAGGAGGGAGCCCTTCTGTGCGAAGTTTGCATGTTCTCCCTGTGTCAGAGTGGGTTTTCTCCAGGTACTCCAGCTTCCTCCCACAGTCCAAAGACATGCAGGTTAATTGGTGAGTCTAAATTGTCCATAGGTGTGAATGGTTGTCTGTCTCTATGTATCAGTCCTGTGATAGTCTGGAGACCTGCCCTGGGTGTACCCCGCCTCTCGCCCAATGTCAGATGGGATAGGCTCCAGCCCCCCCGTGACCCTCAAGAGGATAACGGTTACGAAAATGGATGGATGGATGGATAGTTACATGTAACTAGTTATTCCTCAACACTGTAGTAAGACAACAAAAGTGCAGAGTGCAAAATATGCTTAAGATTTTCAAGCTCAACACCTGACTCTATAAACTGACCTATTGTGTCAGTTAAAATTGTTTTTAATTAGTTATATTGCCCTTCCCAAAAAACTGAGAGTCAGCCCAGAGCCTCTGGGGCCCCGGAAGTCCTGAGACCCTGGGTCAGTTGCCTGTACTAGCAGGAAACCCAGCTTTGCTGCTGCAAAAACTATCTACCATATTCTGTGTGGGGTTATTATGATCACTGGTAATATACATTCATTGCTGGGTTCCTAAAGTAAGGTTAATCTTAGAGGAAATGGATACCTCCTTTCCCTTACAGCTTGAGCCTATCTCAACTAATAGCAGAAACCTTGCTCTTCAATTGAAACAGAAAATCTTTAACCTTCTTACGGTCATTACTTGTATCAGAGAGTTACATGAATAGACTCTATCAAGTCAATCTGTCTCATATAATTACAGGGTGTGGGTCTGAGAATGAACTCATTGACACTGAAGTCACTTTAAAGATACATTTATTTTGAAATATATTCATGCTTCGGAGGAAAAGCTGGAAGTAATGTCGCGGACTATCAGCACGAGCTTCACGATTGAAGCGTGGCCGCGTGCGCTCTGTGCGTTCACGTCCGGGTTGGGGCATGAGTCGCAAGATTTTTGTTTTTGGAAGTTGGGCACGATTGAAATAACAACTTTTAATATACTTTTCAGTTTAATATTGAACTCTAGTGAACCAACTTGTGTCCTGTGATGTTTGGGTCAAACGAAGCAGTGAATTAAACGTAGTTGTCTGGTTTAGTGTGTCATAAACAATAATAAAGTGCTTACAGTGTAATAAAGTATAACAATACATATGCATAATGTATGCCTCCAACACACTGTGATGTTAAACTACTACAAACTGGGGACACAAGCCCAAAACACATTATGTTAGCAGCAGAAATTTGACTTTTCTGTTTACAACGAGCTCTATAGTAGTGGGCGTGGCACAGCACAGGTGAGAGGCAGCAGCAGGAAATCTCAAACAGGAAGCTGAAAAAAACCTGGGCTGTTTTTTCTCTCGGCACAAACGACAACAAGATCACACGGAGTCCAAAGGTAGGAAATAATAGGCTGATATGTCTTTTATTACTAATGAGCCTAGATCTAATCACTTAGTAGAAACATGAAGCCAAAACACGACTTTATTTCGCAATCAGGAAGAGCGTTGCTATGAATTGTGGGCCTCTGTGGGCTCCCATGTTGAAGTAAAGCAGGCCTGATCATGTAAAAGTGTAATTTAGTTTGCTGGCTTGTGATCAGATTCATAAATCCTGCTGGAATCTCTGTGGGCCCCTGAATTACCACAACATATCTCCCTTCACAAGTGGAGACACCTCTCTGTCTGAGGTCCTGCACCTTCCCAGCCAGCCATTCATCTTCATTAAATAATCCTTCATGCTGCTTTACTGTCCACAGTGGCAGCTACAGCTACACAAGCCAACCATCCACTTTGTTTGTGAGGGTCTGTAATAGGATTCATGCCCATAATCTCCTTGTGTTTGCAGGTGAGGATGCCAGAGAGGGGACGACACCACCACCACAGGGGTGATGAGTATGACGAGTACAGGAGCAGGGACAGGGACTACTCAAACGACAGGGACCACGCTTCATACGATGGCAGGGGTCGCAACCAAAAGCCGAGGGACGTGGACGAGAGAGGCTCTGCTGGTGACAGGAGGGGCAGACAAAACAGACAGAGGGACGTGACACCTGTCTCTCACAACGAGCCATCTGCTTACAGAGACCACGAGCGTGAAGGACCCTCGAGACTGTACTGTATACTTACTGTCATGTCGTCCTCAAACACTTTTTTAACCATCTGTGGCATTTGTATGTAAGATGTTTGTAGAGAAAGAATTAATTCCATTGTATCAACCTTGTAGATCCAGAGACACCTCAGCGTATCACCCTGAAGGGGAGTATTATGAGCGACAACACAAACAAGCTCTGTACAATCTCAGATACCTCTTAACCAGCAGAGGCAAGTATAATTATTTTTTAGGTCTGTGAAATGTTTTATTTATTTTTATTTAACCTTTATTTACCACAAAAACCCTCTTTTACAAGAGTGTCCTGGCCAAGACAGGCAGCAACATAAATTACAGACAGAAAACGTGGCACAAAAATACAGAATAAAAATGTACAGTTCTAAATTACTACAAAGAAAATCCAAAAAGTTTGTTAATATATACTAGAGGTGAACTATATGACTACAAAGACCAGCTAAGATACACCGTGACATTGGCATATAGACGATTGTGTGCAAAAATCTTGCAACAGTGCTTTGAAACGGCCGAGAGGAACCACTGAGAGCAACTTTAAGTCCTTATGCAGAAGATTCCACATATAAGGAGCTGCATACATAAATGTTTGCTTGCCAAACTCTGTACGTACCCTTGCTACAGACAGTAAAAACATGTTATGTGAATGGATAGCATAGCCATTTTCAATTTTTTGCTTAATGTACACACATAAATATGCTGAAAGAAGGCAGAGAATAGCTTTGAAAACAAGGGAATGCCAATGAAAAAGTCTACGAAATTGTAAGGAGAGCCAGCCAACCTGAGCACACAGGATACAGTGATGAGTTAGTGGCCTACAGTTGGTAATAAACCTCAGTGCACCATGGTACATGGAGTCCAGAGGATGCACACACTGGATGGATGCATCCATATAATACATCGCCATGTTGGTTACAATCAAAGCATGTGCTCAACAGCATTTAAAAATTTCTAGAATTTATTAGAATGGCCCTCAGATACATTAGACAATGCAAAATGTAATATGGTTTTGTTGCATTTATCTCCACTTTTTAATCACTTATTAAACATGTTTTATAATTTATAAATTTATTTAACCTTTATTTTATCTGGAATGTTACCTCTGAGATTTAGAATCTCTTCTGCAAGGGAGTCCTTGACAAACAGCAGCATAAAGAGGGAACTGCAAATTACAAGCGGGCATCAAATATCCTCCTGAGACCCGGACTTTTGTTCAGTTCGCATTTTTAATTTCTCCCAGCTCTTTGGGATCAGAAGGACCTGATTAGTATAAAAAACTAAACATTGTCAATAATAATAAAGTCTCTACATCCTCAAACGAGACGATAATAAAGTTCCAAGGTCCTTCAATGAGCTGATGATAAATTCTTTATGTCCTCAAACGAGTACTTTCTAATTAACAGTGTCTTAGCTTGTTCCTGCGCTAAAATTTGTGGGGCCTATCAAACTACAAACCTTATTAATTATAAATAAACAAGTTTCAACCATCAAATGTGATCAGGTTTTGGACCTTGTCCACTTTTGTGTCGGCTGCCATCTTGTTTTTACATGGATTGGGCACAAAAGAAGTGTCCACGAATGAGGACAACAGGTGTAAGTAGAATGAAGTATAAGGTCCAGTAAACCCAGAATGTGATGTCCTTGTATGAGGACACAGGGTGTCAGGAGGATATTTGTCAATTTTGCTTGAAAAAACATTTTTTGTTGACAAATAAACAATAAATTTAGTCATCCTTTCAGCCCTAGTCTCACCACGTTGCTTCACATTAACGTCAGTATTGTATTTGTTGCTGTGTCTCCCAGGTCTCTGCCAGCTGATGGAGCTGTTTTTGAATCTCCTTATTGTCATCTGTGCCGGAGTGCCATACAGCAACAAAGGGGGTTACCGTGACCTGGCCAGCCTTGGTGGGGTCTACCACTATCACTTTGGAGGAGCCCAGGCCTTCACCGGAGCCGATGCAGAGAGGGTGAAGGAGCTGGACCGGCTGTTCCATCAGCTCTCGCGTCCTCCGTACGTCTTTACCATGGCCTGCGGTGGGGTTCTGATGATCTATGTGTGTGCCATGCTAGCCCTGGGAATTTTTAGGGTCCCATACCGCTGGCCCCACGTGCTGCTGGGGGAGGCTCTGGTGAACTTCCTGATCGGCCTGGGCTACATCCCTGCGCTGGCCTTCTACTTCATTAAGCTGCAGGGGACCTACAACGACCCCATCTGTAAGGAGAGAGAGCAGATGTACAAGAGCAAAGGGCACAAGGGCTTCGAGTGCCAGTTCCACGGTGCGGATATCGCAGGAGGTCTCTTTGGGGTGGTGGGGGTGTTTGTTTTCATCTTCGGCGCAGTGTTAGCTGTCAGAGCGTTCAGGTCAGTGCGGGAGCTGAAGAAGCAAAGAGCAAATGAGGACAATAATTTTTGAGGCTTTACTCCGTGGCATATTTGAGCAATAATGGATCTCTTTGACATGGAAATATTTTTTTATTGTCATATTAGGTGTTACTATACATTCACTCTTGTTGAATGTGATCTGTGAATTAGCTTTTTATCCATTTTTTTACTCTGAACAAGCTTTTCAAATTGATTTTGTAGAATAATTTTTTATTCCTACCACTTATCCAGTTTACATACATGTGTACTGTGTCTGTTTTATTTTCTATAAATGTGTTGCTATAATAAAACACTTATACCTTTTTTATTACTACTTTTTTCATTAACTTTGTGTATAATAATACCCGCAAATTAAAAGGCAGGTTGAGAAACAGTTTGATCGGCAGAAATACTCCCAGAATATTAAGTCCTTCTTTCTAGAGGAGTCACCTGTGTGACTGAGACAAACAGCAACTTGCAACCAAGAATATCAGACGCTGCCAATGATTTTAAGAATTTCTGAGATGTTACCCAGGTACAGTACCCTGGGGTTTCATAGACCCAAATCTCTTTTAAAGTAAAATAATTTGTGTTCCAGATTGAAATTATTGTGCATTCCTTAGCTCTCAGCGAGTGAAGCTCAGTCTGTAGATAACTAATCCTGGCAGATGGATGTCGATACAGAGGGTTGGACTGAAAAGCTAATTCTGGAAACACAATGTCTCGAGCTCTTGAAACAGTGTCACATGTATTTTTCTGCATTACAGGAAACAAGTGTAGCACAGCCTCATTGCTTTCAGTGTTGTCCTACAACTTGGAAGTTTTTATTTTGTCTTAGTTTGTGTAAGTGAGGGCAACAAGTGACAGGATGGCTCCTCCATAGACTCAGTTTAAAAGAAGCAAAGAGTCTGACTTTGTTCCTCCTGAAAGGTCTTACATAATTTACAAGAAAAACAAATGATACCAGGACTTTTGTCACATTAAAGATGTGATATAGATATAATTTGCCTGCCATTATACCAGAGTGCAGGGTGTCATTCAGAGTTTCACCAATAGATGTCAGATCTATTGTGTTCAGGGATTTACTCATGACTTCAACACATGAGATTGACTGTGCATATCTCACAGCAGACAGTGTCTCTGTTTTTTTATGATTCTTTTTATAATTCTGAGTACTGCTTCTGTGCATTTACACCAGCCCTATTCAACTGGCAGCCTGTGGGCAAATCCTGTTCTGTTACAGATACATTTTTGGGAGTCAGTTCTGTTACAAATAAAAACAATTTTAAACCTGAAGAAAAAAAAATCACATGAGTGACGTACATTTTGCCACAATAAACCAGTTGAGCACTCCTGTGTTTTCAGTAAGAGCCAATCACCACATGCATTATTGATGAGGAAAGCCCTCCTCTGCATGTCCCTGTTGTTGCAAGCTTGCTGATGACTATGGTAAGTTTTGAAAATGTGGTGGCATGTTGTGTTGAGTGAACATACAGTATTGTCCGTCCCCTTGGCCCTGTGCTGTCTGATAATGTGGCCCCCTGAACAAAGTAGTTGATTAGCTCTGATTAAGGCTATCTGAGTAGGAGAAAAGGTCTATGGCAGTTTTTACTGGCAGTAAAAATGATTCACTGTGGGATTTTTTAAAAAGTTAAGAAGGTGACTGGGGTGCCCAGTAGCTCAGTGGTTAGGGCAGGTGTGCCATGTACAAAGGCAGTGTCCTTGATGTAGCGGCCGCAGGTTAGATTCCAGCCTGTGGCCATTTACTGTGTGTCATCCCCTCTCTTATTCCCCCCTTCATGCTTAATCTGTCCCATCAAATAAAGGCAAAAAATAATAATAGAGCGTACAGTTATACAAAAACAAACAAAAAGTGCCATGGGAGAATGTCCTGAACCCCCCGACAGAGGTCCAGGCCGAGGCCCGGGTGTTACAAAATCCTAGAAATGCCCCCTATCTTGCCTCCTCCAAGCATCTCTGGTCTGTGGAAACTAAGGGAAATATATCAATAAACTCCTATTACATTATGGCAAAAACAAACTGTAGACATCATATCTTATATTAACCAAAAAGAGTCATTTTGATGATATTTATTGGCATGAAATCATCATAAAAACGATGAGCAAAATGGACACTGGACAAAAAAATTCACAGTAAAAAGTTTTATTGCTACTTGGCTTAAAGTTAATTTAAAAACAGCTCGTCTGCTCAAAACTAATGATAGCAGCATTTCAAATAAAAATAACGACCGTCTTCCACTCTCAAAGTTCAAGGGGAGTACAATTCTGTCTGATACACAGCAAAAGTGCTCATTGTTAGTCCTGTTCCTAAATAATACATCTTTTAATTATTCAACATAAAACTCAATTTTAGCATTAATCTGCATGCTAGAATAAAAACCTCAAAATATTAGATATGCTCCATTTTGTACAAATAAATCACATTTTGTATGTTCTCTATGCTTTTCTGATGATTTATATTTAGGGCATGCTTTCAACATTAAATACAGCTTTAATTAGTACCTTCAAATAAAGTACTGTGGTGAGTGACAGTTTTTCTGTAGAATACCAATCACTTTAAATTCTGTAGCGGAGAGGGAAATATAAATTTGCATGAAACAATGAAGTACAAAAATAAACATCGGCTTCTTGGCATCGAGAAAAAAAATATTCAAGCATTTCTAGAAAATAATGTACAGAAAGGAACCGTGAGATTAAACAATGGCTACTTTGGTCACATGTTAAACAACTGGAGCATCTTGGATCAGTTTCATTCACCATACCCACGCAGAATTACAGTCAGTCCATTGTTCACACGGGCATGCATACACTTACTGAACGTGTGCACTTAAACTTCATTTTACACGCAAACACAGACATTTTGCAACGTAGTTGTACAGGGAGCTTGTTAAGTTGTGCAGAGAGGAAATGATCCCTTACAGTTAAGAAATGAATCAGCAGTTAAAGAAAACAGACACTGTAGCCTACTCAAATACACACACCCTCTATTATGGTGCACGAAGGGGATTATGAGCATTTCACGACTGGACCCCCTCCACTAAAGAATTAAAGGGAATATCGTACACCAATGCACTGTGCCCTGTGCTCCCTCGTCCTGTAGCTACGCATACAGTTGGCATATGTACACGCACACTGATTAGTCTACTGATGGATCATTGTTATACTTCATGTTGAAAATGTATATCGGACAGGACAGTGAGTATACGGGTTAATCAGGAGACAGACTGTACGACTGTATGAAAAAACTGACCGAGGTGGTTTTGAAGAGCACTAAATGTAGCAGTGCAATGCAGTCCAAACAAAACTACGCTGTGAATGAGCCAAAGGAAGGGACGCACTCAAAAAAATAATCAGAGAAATGCAACTTACACACACAATCCCAATTTACACACATCACACATACACACATCAGTCATAATTCATTTTCAGACACATTGAGAAATAGGATTCTTGTAGATTTAGGTGATGGATGATCTGATACACATGATTTAATATATATACAGTTGACACTTTGCATATTTGTATGAGCGAATTCCCACCATTTTGTTTTAAACCTCAAGCAAAGTTCAGTCTCTCCTCTCCGAACGTGCTCAACAGTTCAGTCCTCCAGCTCGTTTCATATGTGTAATATTAATCACAATCATAATCTGTCTTATAGCTTTTCTAGCTCCTCCTGTGGCAGGTTACACCTGTAGCGCCCATCCATGTTCAGTCCATACAACAGGCATGAGTCCCAGGCGTTTGGCATCTCAGATACTGCACAGTCGGATCAATAAAGTGACTGGAAACAAACTCTTAGCCTCATCATTATAAAATATTGTTCACTATTGTTCATTTTAGAAAAAGTAAAATCCAAAACTTTAGTTTGAATCAGCCTCTGAATTCTAAATAAGCATAATAAGGATAATATCGTCTCGTTGCTGTGGATTATAGTAATTATCATCTTAGTCTATTGTTTTCAAAACATGTAATTATTGTAGAGGGATTTTAAAATCCATTTTCAGGTCTGCCTGTATATTTAGTAATCACTTAGCACAATGTTTCAACCAAATATCAACACTGGCCATGAATATCAAACAACAATAACTGTAATTCCTCATCTTCCGCCAGCAGGGGGCCCAATAATTCATATTTATATCAAGTAAGAGTGATGTTGGCAGATAGTGTTAGAGTAGCTAAGGAGTAGTGGTTAACATATATTATGCTGTTTGTGGTGCTGACGTTGAATTTTAAAGGAACAGTGTGTAAGATTTAGGGGGGATTCAGTGGTGAAGGCTGCAGATTACAACCAGCTGTAATTTCTCTTGGTTAGAATTCCTTCAGTGTTCATTGTTCAGGTTTTTTTTTTTACTAGGGCTGAATTATCCACAGAGGGCTCTTCCTCTCCAAAATAAATGCACCTGGTGATTTAAAGCAGTACAAACACTTTATGAAGCAGTTTCACACTAAAAAGTCAGTGTTTTTCTGACGTACTCATTGCAGAGAGGCTGCTAAAAAAGTGCCAAAAGTGCAGTTCAACAAACAGCCACTTGAGGCTGGCTCTAAAACGTAGTAAATCCCCATAGACACCCATGTTAAAATGCCAAACTTGGGGGGGGGGGGGGTTACATTTTATTAACACCCATTTCTAAGGTTGGGGCCACTTGAGTGACAGGCTGTCTGCAGATAGTGTCCTCAGCTTCCCAGTAAGATCCATCTATCACTCTTCCACAGCTCAAACCTCTTGTCCAAATATGGTCACATCTGGCTCCAAAAAACAAAGATGGCTACAGCCGAAATGCCGAACCTGAGGCTTAAAAATGGCAGTCGACAAACTAATGTGTGATGTTTCTACCTATGTCCATTATTTTTACTATGTAGCTGACATGAATACGAGAAAATGCGGTTGGCTCTATCTAAAATAATGTTTGGTCTGTCTGTTCTGGGCTACTGTAGAAACATGATGGTGCAACATGGCCATCTATGTGGATGAAAACCTGCTCTCTATGTAGATATCAATGGCTCATTCTAAGGTAACGAAAACACAATTCTAAATTTTCAGGTGATTATAAACTAAAGAAAACATATTATATTATATTCCATTTCTGCCAGTATATCCCCCCGAGTCCCACACACTGGACCTTTAAATATTATTCTGTAAAATTAAGACGTATTTGAAAGCAAACAGTAAAACAAGAAATGTTTGTCATATTAAAAACACACCAAAAAGTGAATGTATGTTGTGAATGAATTGCCATTATGTCACTTCATCATCATTTTTGTTGGCTATGTATTCGTAGACAAGAGGTGATATGTTGGACTGAGGGAAGCCACAATAATCCCAGCACGCTATGTTGAACAATATCTCATATATTAAACTCAAATATACATAACTCTGAATATCACTATTTTCTATTATATGTACAAAGTGCTTTTAACCGTGTGAGACAAAAACTTGCAAAGAAAAGATTCAGGCTCACACATCAATTAAGGCTTCATCACTGACTTCTCACTCATTCTTGAGGAGCAAAGAAAGGACAGAGGGGCTGCTTTAATAAACAACAACCCCCGAAGCACAAGACCTCAGTCACAAGCAGAGCATGAGTGGGATGAAACAAAGGGCCTCTCCTTTAAAAAAATACTGAGTAGTGTTTACTTTAAGGCTAAAAGGGAACACTGAAAGGTCCAGCTATGCAACAGCTGTGGAATGCCAGAACTGCACCACTACCAAATTGGAGTGGCAACCAAATATATACAACTAATGTAGTAATCACTGACATGAGCAATTACCCAGCTTTGGCCTTCTTACAACCACAGCAGCCCCGGCAGAGCTGCTTTCTCTTTTGGCACAAGGTGGGGAGGTTCAGGAAGGGGCAAACTGAGGTTTCCAGGGCTCCATAACATTTACCTGATAATTCAAATAATAATGTAGTTTTTACCAAATCACTTTCAGCTGAGATAAATATGACTGGTCCTAAAAATAATTTAAGAAATGATTGAAAGTTGATGATATCAACTGCTGAAGCACTGTATGACTTAAAGGAATACGTCACCCCCCAAGTGACCATGTGTATATCAATTACTCACCCCGTGTCATGCTGAATTTGTGAAGAAAACTTTGTTTTTCTCGCATTGCTCTGGTGAGCGAAGAATCCAAAAATGGAGAAAATTGATGATGAAATGACATCACAGGGGTCCACCTTTAACAACAGCCAAACTGTATCAGAACATCTGTTTATAAACTCACATGACTCATGCAGTATAATCCAAGTGTCATTTATCCAGTCATATGCTCAGTGCCCCCCAAACAGGCAGCCCTTTCTGACGGGGATCTTAACTGGAAGTGAAACTTATATATGCTATCTTTAAAGCCAGACTCCACCAACAAAAACAGCAATTTCTTTTGTTAAGATTATTTTTTTGGACTTTTTGCCTTTAAAGTAATACTTACCTTTCTGGAAATTTTACACTTTTCTTTGTTTAGAATGCTATTAATAAGCTGATGGCACACTAAAATGTAAGTGAATTCCACCAGAGATAAAAACTCATAATTGTATCATTCTCATATGGTTCTAAGAAAACTCCGACCAATTGGCTGAGCATACTTTCTGTCTTCCCGACGCATCCTGTCTGTCTTCCCCACGTGGAGGCCTCCGACTGTAATGTAACACTCTAATGTAACATAGACTGTCACATTATATATGACAACACAGCATTCAGTTGCTAACGGTTAGCCTACTGTTTGTTGCCAGTCACCAGTACTATCTAACGTTAGCGTCGTACGACGTAATGGTGGAGAGGGAAGTAGGCCTTTGGAGGGAGGTGGAGTTGTGGATGTGTCCAAACTAACCTTTCAAAATGTCAAAGAGGCAGTGGTAGACAAGCAACTCCCATGTTCAGTGAGGTAAAATGACTGTTTTTGTCAATGGAATCCGGCTTTGAAGAGAGCATGGATAAGGTTAACTTTCAGTTCAGTTCCGCATCTGAAAGGGCTGTCTGTTTGGGACATACTGAGCATACGATTGTTCAAAGACTTGGAATATACTGCATGAATTGTGTGACAGTTTGTAAACAGATGTTTTCATATAGTTTTGCTGTTGTTAAAAGCGGTCTCCATTTTTGGATTCTTCGTTTACCAGAGGCATGCAAGAAAAAAAAATTTTCTTCACAAATTCAGCACAACATGGGGTGAGTAACTGACAAAGTAACTGACAAAGTTCATGTTGCAGCACCTTACACTGCTCCTGCTGCACTGAAAACCATTTTTTCCATAAACTCTGGAATCTGAACTCTACAGAAGCATTGCCCGTTCAGGAAATGGTATGTATGTGATATGTGGGAGTGAAAAAGAGAAATATATCAAATATAGCAAGGCTTAATTTGTTTCTATATCCCAAATCTCTCTGCGTACTTGTAAAACTGTGGGTTAAACTTTGTGACATCTCATGTGCACAGACCAGATTGTACAAGAAAGTAGGGTTTTGGTTCTGTTCATAATTGGCCAAAATACCACACCCTGAAAGTCATCTGGATGTGTGGGCAGTGTATTGGAGAGCGAAGCTGAAAAAAAGATTGGCTAAGATGTAAGAAATGTCAATAACTGGATCTGCCTGCAGGACATGGATGGATGTTTACATATTTAAAAGGGTAGCAGCCTCCAAAGTTTGGATATACTAAAATGTACAATCTTAGTACCAGTGGACATGTATCATAACATACAGTACATACAAATACTGTATCTATCCTTCATCTCTCGACGGTACACTGTATAATTACTGATTCGCTTTTGTGCCTTGAGTGGTTTGTTCAAATGAAGAATGATGTCCAAACATCCTGGGGTCCAGTGACCATAAACTGACTAAATTTAAATTAAACTTTTATTTCCTATGTAGTTTTTAAGGAGATCATTTGATCATGCACTGTCACAGATTATAGTTATAAGGATTTTTTAACTCTACAACACATCCGCTCTGTACAGTTGAATGACTATGATATTATTTTGGACAGCTATTCAAAATGCATTGCTCTAAATAGCAATAGTTTTCAACCTCGGTGTCAGCAGCTCAAGCACACCACATCAGCTGGCTGCTAGTTTTTGAGTGTGTACTATACTGTATAGAATTAATTTACCCTATATAGAAGATTCTATACATATTGTGTGGGAACGCTAAAAATAAAACCCGACCACAGCATTCCCTGTGATGTAAATGCAGTTATTTTGTCTTCACATCTTCTAGTCCTATGTGCCTTACAAGCATTTATACTGTCTGATTTCCTTTGTAAGCCACAGAAAGAGGAGGAGAGCAGAAGCTGTGCCAGTGCTGGTCTCTTGGAGACACTGTCCCTCCTCCGAATTTAACTAACAAGCTCACATCCCCAAACACAGCCTGGATGTGGGGGAGCTCTAGGCTGAGTCGTCTGCAGTAGGCACTTTTTCAAGTTTCAGTCACAGGGCTTCTCTCCAGGACCTGAGAGACCACGGAGCCCCTGGAGAGGATATTCGACCTCACTGAAAACAATCTCCCGTACACACCCTCTAGATTGCTTGCTTTCCAAATAAAGGGAAATGTTGCTGACATGTTTTAACACATGAGATATCCCATCTCAAGTCAGGCTTTTTTGGTCTGTGATAGGCGGTCCTTTTCACAACGTCTTGTTATGAATTGGGATTTTGGTCGCCTGCATTTTGTTGATACTCAGACCGTGCACAGAAACCCTTTTTTACCTCTCATTAATGGCATAGCATCACTTAGTGACTATCAAGGTCCCACAGGTTTGTCTTGTCCTCACAAAATATCTGAATGGCAACTTGAATTAGAATATCCCCCATGTATGAGAAAAATCTCCTCTTCTTCCCTGGAATGGCACATTCACAGAATTCCAGTCACATGGCGCTGTGCTGTGTCCCCCATCTCTAGAGGGCAGTATCGTAGACTTCCTGCTGAAGGATGGGGGTCGGGCCTGGACCTGGGACCAGGTTGGAGGCAAATGCGGGGGGGTGTGGATGATCCCACACGGGGTCTTTTAAGGAAGGGGGTATGGATGGCAAGGGGGGGGCTGAGACTAGAGGGCTCTGGCCTCTTAGCTGCTCCCTGACTTCCTGCTCCAGACTAGGAGGCACAATGAGCTGGTCCTCAGGGTCCTGCTGTGCTGGGGCAGTGAAGTAGCCAGATTTCTTCTTAGGAGCCTCCAGGGCCACCTCGATGAGATTATGACTGTCCTCAGGGGCTACAACCGAGCCATTGGACAGCTTCTTCCCAAACAGACTCGATGTGGAAGGAGACTTTTTGAGGTCTGTAATCTCTCTCCCACATACAGCCAGTAGGCAGCCGTTCGTAGCAGAAACCACCACGCTGTTCTGTCTGCGCATTTTGCCATTGGGATAGTCAGAGCCTCGCTTTTCAAGGTCCAAGTCTTTGGGGCTCTCAGGGGCCCCTGACCGTAGTTGGAAAGCACAGCAGTGAATGTCTACCTCCACTTCTAACTTGCTGCCATTGGAGATTACACCCTCAAGCGGAGCTTCATCATCACTGTCCAAGCCGTTGTCAGAGTGGTTACTTGAGAATGTAGCAGAGGAGGGCTGCCGCTGAAATAGGCCTGGGTGGGTTCCTGCCACAACTGAGCCTGGCACCATGATCCCACACAGTGTTGTAGCAGGGTGTAGGCTACAGCGTCTCTCTGGACGGGCTGCGGGGCCAGAGGACGGGTGCTCATCTGAAGCGGTGGACCCCGCCTCGCTGCCCACCTCTGAGGCTGATGTCTCACTGTTGAACTCAGAGACAACCCCACTGCTGGATGAAAGAGTGGCTGGGTCACTAGGACCTGGGGTCACGGTCACAGGCACAGGCACAGGGGTGGGAGGGGGACCCCGTGGTTCAGTGGTGGAGACAGGTGGCTCACAGGTGCAGCTGTCCTCACCAATATGCAGGGATACCACTGCAGCCTCGATGTTGTCCTTGCAGCCATAACTCTGAGCGAGTGAACACAGCTTCTTGGCAGCAGCGCGAGGATCCCGCACAGCCTGTACAGTGCACACGGCCTCCTGGTAGGAGACCCGTTCAAACAGCGCTCGATTCCCCAGGATCAAGAACTCATCCTGGGAACAGAGAGGCTCAGTGTGTACCCAGGGCTTTGGAAGCACCCAGGGAGACAGATAAGAGCAGCCCAGCAGGCGAGAGCAGCATGTCACTCCACTCACTTTGTTATCCTATAAAACAGAAGTGCCATTAGAATTGTAGATGAGAGTATAGCCTCATAAAATATGCACCTCTGAATATGAAGCTGCACATTAACACTAGATCAAAAGTTCTACATCATGGCTCAAGTGTAAAAACAGGCATCAAACATACATAGATGCTGTGTGTTACCTCGGTAATGATGGCTTTACTGAGTTTAACCCTCTCCATCTCCTCAGTGCAGTTCTCCAAGCTGTAAACCTTGGAGAGAGGTACAGGTCTCCCATCCCGGCACAGCACTGCCTGGCAGGTACCCACATTGGCCACAGTGAGGCTGAAGTAGCCTCCTGGATCTGAAGGCTCATGGTGAATATAACACAGCAAGGCAGAAGCACCCAGTTTCTGGCCAGCCATTCCTAGTTTCCTGTCCAATACAAAAACAAACAGAGCTGCTGACAAACTCTTTAAGTCAATTATCTGTTTATTTAGTACAAAAAAAGGTATTAATAAAGACTTAAAAAATATCTGTCTAACCTGTGTGAGGTGATGAAAGTGTTGCACATGTACACATTGTCAATACTGGAGTGCTGCAGTTCCTCGCACAGCACATCTCCCATGGTGCACTGCAGCAGTCGAGGCACTTCCTCGTTGCGGTCTCCGTCAAAGATGCCATAACATGCTTCCACACCGTCTCCAAATCGGTCTACAGCCAGCACAGACACACACAACCTGCCCCAAAAAACAGATCCACATTAACAAACAGATGACTCCCACACAGAGGTAAACCTCATACATACTTAAGCATGCGACACATCAGCTCCAGATCAGGGGGTGACATATGATAAAAGACACAGCTGTGTGGGCCCCTGTGGCGGCCATGACCCTGGAGGAGCAGCCAGGCTTGCCGGGGCTCTCAACACTGATGCACTTAACATAGTTACAGATATTAAATCCAATAAAACTGTTAGGCTCTACTGCGCCTGCTACTCTTAAAAAGGTGCATTGACTGCCCTGGTGCCAGTGCTAGGCGCCTGCCAGTGATTCAGATATTGACTCAGTGGTAGACACCTGCTCTGTGCTTGTGCAGCAACACCCAAACACACAGATGTACAGTATATCCAATGCACCAAAGCAACATTTGAAGAGTGATTCTGTGCTTGACAGCAGAGGACCCAAAGTAAAGCTGGCCACTTTATTCAGACTAGAAAGACTGGGGGAAGAGACTGAACTATCTTCATTTGTAAAACAGATCTGGTAAAACTTTACTTGAAGGTATCTACATAAGGGTGACGTGACACTGTCATAACTATGACATGACACTGTCATGAACCTGTCATAAACATTATGTACATGTCATAAACGTTTATGACTGCTGTCATTAAGTTTCATTCGGTTTTTGTAATGACAAGTTGACATTGTTTGGGTTGTTTTGATTATGACAACTTGACATTAATTAAAGTGACATTACCAGAAGGTGTCTTTGTCATGACAAGTTGACTTTAAATTTGTTTGGGATGTCCTTATAATGACAACTTGACATTAACCAGGATAGGTAGGTAGGTAGGTAGGTAGGTTTATTTGACAACAATTAAAAAACATACATGAGTAACTGCAGATGAGTTTCACATACATTAATTAAAAATCGTCGAGGATTAAAATACACAATAAAGCCCAAAGGCTTATTTCCATTGTGGTCCTCGATGACATTACCAGAAGATGTCTTTGTCATAACAACTTGACATTAACAAGAAGTGCACCTCTTTTTGTGTTTATGACAAGATGACATAATGATTATTATTGTCATGACAAACACATCTTCTGGTAATGTCATCCTGGTCAATGTCAAGTTGTCATAATAAGGACATCCCAAACAAATTTAATGTCAACTTGTCATGACAAAGACAACTTCTGGTAATGTCACTTTGATTAATGTCAAGTTGTCATAATCAAGACAACCCAAACAATGTCAACTTGTCAACAATGACACTTAATGACAGCAGTCATAAATGTTTATGACATGTACATAATGTTTATGACATGTTCATGACAGTGTCATGTCACCCTTATGTAGATACCTTCAAGTAAAGTGTTACCACAGATTTTTTACACAGTGAATACTTTACATGCTCACTAATATTCCACTATTATTCCAAATATGACAATATTCCAAATTTGATACTAATCATGTAAAAAGCATTTCTGTTTGGATATCTGAATCAGGCCTTTTTCAGAATTTTAAATTTTCTGATTAAGATGTGGATATGCTGGTATTATTCAGGCTTTAGGAGCGTTATTTGGGCATGTATAAAGCAAATGTGGAATATGTGTCTCAATTGGGGTTTGTACTGAAGTTTGCGGCTCACGGCGTCCTGCCTGTTTACAGTCAGCTCTGTTTGCTGTCCTGGATGCATTTTACACAAACCAACTAGCCAACAGTTTGCAAAGCTGAGAGAGATGCATGCCCAGAAGAAAAGTCCACATTTCTGATCGGCAGGAGAAACACACCTACTTTTAAACATCACGAAACACTTCGATATCAACAAGTTTTTGGATATGTGCCAATATTGCAACAACAATCTTTTCAAAGTGGCTGAGGGAATGAAAGAGGGAGGCTATGTTTGCATGGTTGAACATGTCTGCCACCAGTGGAAAACTGAAAAAATCCTATTTTGATGCAACAAAGAAAAATGGCACTTGACACTTTTCCATATTTTGACATGATAAATGTTAGGGCATATTAATCGAAGTATGCGTGGCTGCATGTAAACTGGCTATGAGTGGAATATTTATTGTCATTAGCCCTGTTAACAGCTTAGTCGGAATATTGTCTTATAAGATAAGATAAGAGCAAGGGAACATTGTGTGCATGTAAACGTAGTCAGTGAGTACTTGTGTAGTCATTTGATTTACAAGTTTGGCGATTCAGATAGATACAGTTTGCAGCTGACAAAAATTAAGCTATTTATTTTCACAAATGAACATAGAAAACACACAGAAACACAAAGCAGCACTCACTTGTTCCTTTGGCCGCTCATTTCAGAGTAACCGTGTTTCCATGGAGTGGAGGCACTCTGTGAGTCTCCTGCTGTCGTGGAGGCTTTCTGGTCTAATTTCAGGGTGGTGATGTGACTAAAAAAAGAGGAGAAATACAGTAGAAGGAATTGCAGAAGGAGGTATACATATATGCGTCAGTTCCTCACACAGCTATGTTATATTCATATAGGTTTCACACATAAGAATGATGCCATATCCCTCCAGTATCCAGTAACTACAGAATCTAAAGCCAAGGTGTTGGTGCTTATATTTCATGCTTGACAAATTTCTGTGAGTTACCTGTAATTATTTTTGACTGCTCTGGGTTTAATGACTCACCTGAAGAGGTTGAGAGTTTTGTGTTCCAGGATCAAGCTGCTGTTGCCTGTCAGGTCCAGCTCTTGCAGAGTGGCAGGCAGCGAGTCGGGCAGCTGGATCTCAGTCAACTCATTACAGCTCAGATCGACAAGCTACAAATGTACAAAACACACATGAGCTGACACAGGCTGAGCATAATCACACACACACTGGTCAGGCAAATAAAACCAGAACAAGTCTGACCTTGATCTCGGGCAGGTTGAGGATCTCTGGGAAGACAGTAATGTGGTTGGAGTGTGCAATGAGGGTGTGCAGTCTCTTACAGCTGGACACAGTGGAGGGGATCGTCTTTAGCTTGTTGCCACTTAGATTTAGCTCCTCCAGCAGCTCCAGCTTACTCAGCTTACTAGAGACCCAAACAAAAAAATTCCAGTGAGCTAATCAAATCGACTACAAATTATAATGAACACTGATGGACAGGAAGGCAAATGTAACACACCTGGCAGGGAAGGAGAGCAACTGGTTGTAGGCGATGTGAAGGACCCGCAGGTTCTGGTGTCCAACCAACAGAGCACCGCAGTTCTCATTCAGGATGTTCCCCGTCAGGTAGAGCTCCTGCAGCGTGCTGAGGCTCTCCTCTGATGGGCTGCTGGGAGGAATACTTTCCAATGCATTGGCTGACACATTTAAGTATTTTAGGCTGTGAGGGAAGACAAGTTAAAAAACAGATACATTAGTTTAAAAAAGTGTATGCAGATATCCACCCTGCCAATTACTGCATCCAATGACACCCAATCCTGCCCATTTACAGTGGATTTTAAGAAGCTGAAGCTAATTTTCTGAGCAGAAAGTTTTGTCGTTACGGCTGATATTTATGTCCAAAATACTTAAGAGTTTCATAGACTCCTCTAGGGTTCGGGAAAATATTACATATTTTGTACAAAATAGTACCAAATAAAACAAATAATGTTATCAAATGTAACTTTTTCTATACAATTTAGGAGGCCTTTCCCTCCCCATGCCCTTTCCACTATAGAATGTATACAAACAGCAAACATTTTAGGTCAGAAATTGAAAGTCCACCTATTTCTGTCTGCCGACATGACATTTGATCACAATGTCACTATTACTGTAACAAAGTGAATCATGAAGAAAAAATGCAAATACAATTTGACTGAAAGCTGGAGTAATCAAGTTTTGTCCCCCCCCGAGCAGTGAAGAGTAATTACACAAACACTGTCATGTTCGCTTATGACGTATGCCTGCAGGTGAGCTCGCTTTATCTCCCTGCCCCCAGGTGTGCTCTCTTCAAGTCTTATTTTGACTTTTATCCTCACTCTGAACACAGAGTAAGCATCCACTCTAGAAACTTTTCTTGGATGTTTCATAGGATTTTCCACCATGCTACTAGCTGCTGCTCCATCACTACGGTCTCTCCCCTCTTCCTGCCCCATTTAGCTCTGGCTGGTTGACATAAAACTCATCATTTCCCCTGCGGCAGCGCAGGAAAGTCACCACAGACACCCGACAACACGACTCTGGCATACTGCAACACACAGAGAGCTTTCCCTGGCGGCGATAAGTTTGATCGGCATTGTGTAAGGTTGTTTGGAAAGGGCTTGAATTTAATAGACATTAATTTAAATGTGAAAGTTATTTACATATAAGTAAGTATGCACATAAATACTTCATTATCTTGTCTTTGTGCTTTAATTTTGTCTGAAGTACTTCAGGACATTTCTTAAGAGCAGGCAGTGGGGGTTCATTTAAATATTTACTGGAGAGCTTACAAACTACAACCTCTAATTTACATATCAGTAAGCAAAGGGTATTTCCAATTAAGATGAGATTCAGTAGTATGTAGCAGCATGATTAACATTACATCATTCCAACAACAGCTGCAGAAATGTACCATATTGGTAGCACTATAACAATGTGATGTGCAAGTGTTAAAGTGCAGGCCAGCTATTATGTACAGAATACAGGACATGTTGTGATGTAAATGCAAGAATAATTGTAGGTTGTTGAATTGTGGGTTTAATGTTGATTATTTTTCCCCCTCTCATTTCCACCCTTATTCTTATTGAACCGAAGACGATACCTTTGAACAAAACTGTTAATTCATCCCTGCAAGTGGAGCATTGATTTATATGCTGTTGAACCTGCACTGAGAGGAGGGACAGTAATTTGAGCTCCACTGATTCTTATGTAATTGATGTTGTTAAGTCATTGTCTGTGCGTATCACATACTGAACAGTAATAAAACCTGTCCTTGTGACACATGAGGGAGTGAACCTTGTCACGCTGTTGTTTTAAAACAGAGTCCAAAGTGATTAAAGTGCAATGATACCTCTCTGCAAGCCACAAACATTACAAGAAGGCTGACACCTCACTGGCTTTGTGGCTTACTGGAATTCTGCGTGTCTGTGAATGTGAATAGTGTTAATTATCAACTTAGTTTCTGTAGTCATATATTGTTTCTGTCAGTCCTGAGTGTAACTTTTTTCCTTTGTAAGCTGTGCAGCTTTTAGACAACATATCAGGAAACCCATCATGCATCAAGCAGTCACTGCCATTACGTCTCAGCCTTTGAGACAGTAAAGTACATTAGGCCATTTGAACTGCTAATGGGTGTTAAGTGATTTACCACACAGGAAACAGGAGAGCAAATTAAGCTCCAGTTACGTTTTGGAATGCTCCACTGATCTTTACCACAATCCCTACATAGAGTCAAGAAAAGAAAATATGAGCTGAAAACTGTAGTGCAACCACACTGCAGGGTTCAATGCAGGAAAACCGGCTGCTAAAGGACACAAGTGAAAGCATAAACAGTCTTGAGGACAGAATGACAAAGGAAACAGGAAGATCTGTAGAGAAGAGACTCACTTTAAGGCCTTGTAAAACAGACTCTCAGGGAGCTCGGCTAGCTTGTTGTGCTGGAGGTCTAGGGCTTCCAGAGGGATGTGGTCAAGTAGGTCAGGCACTCTCTGCAAATGATTGTTCCCCGCCAGCAGCTTTCTCAAACTCAAGCTGTTGAGCAGTCTGTCGGAGGCCAGAAGAGACATTAGAGAGCCAGATTAGGACAAGGAAAAAAGAACAGACCAACAAAAAGGCAACAAACCAAAGAACATCGTCTCCCTGTGCAGACTACTGACTGGGGGGGGGGGGGGGGGGGTTGTGAGGAACAGCAACCCATGCTAACTAATCCACCAATGACCTTTTCAGCTTGGCTGCCTGAACAGACCAGCACAGCGGCTTTTTATTCTCTCCTGAAACATCACAGAAGTCATGAGTGGGTACAGTGGATGGAAGAATATTATCTCATTTGCAAAAGCTTTTCTGACGTCTCATTCAAATGCAAATGCCTGTGTAGAGTGTTGAGGGCTGGCAGTGAGTGATGGTGACTCTGAGCCAAGCACTATAGGAAGGCAATATTTTACAGTTGCAACAAAAAGACACAGATATTGACTTTTACAGAGACGAATACCAGCTGTTATTGGTGCCTTGTTCTTTCCATGGTTCCAATGGTTCCACTACCATAACAAATGCTTAAGATGGACATTATGTAAAGCAGTTTGGCAACAGAGTGAGCATTTAAAAGGCATGACTGTGTGTAATGTGACACCTGATCTTCTAATTCTGGACACAAATGTTTATTACATGAGGCTGAATACATTCAAATTCAAAATAAACCATAACGTTTCAGCAGGAAGGGTTCAGGATTAGTGACAGAATAAGGTCACTAACCTGGAAGGAAGCTCAGACAGGAGGTTGTGCGTGACGTCCAGCATCTCAATTTTTCTGCAGTCACACACCCAGTCCGGAAGGTACTCCAAAAGGTTCCTGTCTCAACACACACACAGTCACACACGGAAAGACACACACGCAAACACTCAAACTGAGCGGAGTTGGCATTTTGCTTTTAATAGTACAAATGAGTAAACAGTTTTGAGACAGTGGTAAACAAGAGGCCAAAATAATATCCCCCAGGGTTATTCAAGCACACAAATGATCTCTATCTGCTTTTTAATAAAAACAGCTAGTGTCCGCAATCAGTACTGGAGGTTGACTGGAAAAAGGACATTTTACAGATGTTTTTTAAACTGGCAGGTGTTCAGAAACATAAGCTTATATTCACCCCTGATATACCGTGATGTTTACTGTGCATAATCAGGCTTACAGCCAGCAGGTTATGAACATGCATCACAACAATTAAGGAGAGCAAAATTTAAAGAAAACTGTCAAGGGTGTGTGAGGTTCACTACCTTAAAATACATTTTTTTTTAAACTCTCAAATCTTTCACTGATGCAGCCTGAAAGGCACATACGTATCCATGCTGGCTAAGTCAATCGTTTTTAATAATAGTATTAAAAACTATGTACATCTTTACTTATACATGCATACAACTGAATAGATTCCACAGTGTTTGCTTTTGTTGGGTAGTGAATATTCAATTCAGTTACTTCATTTACACCTCCATTAAGCACTGCACAACTAGATTAATGAGCATTAAGATAAAGATACTATTTTTAGACATCAGAGCCTCTGTTAAAAAAATCAGTGAACACAGAGACCACAGCCACTTCTTATTCCCAGCCAGAACTCACTGTGATAGGTCCATGTGTGTCAGCTGGTTAGGGACTGGATAGATGTTGACTGTCGCAAGGCCTGTGGGCAGATAAAAGCAGCAATCAGCAGCTAAACATCTGGTCCATTCATATATGTGTCCATATAATGAATGTATCACAGTAAGGAGGGCCTGACCATACAGACAAACAGCCAGTGAGGCGATAATATCAGCGCTCTGTGTTACTCACGGTTGCTGCTGGCATGAAGCATGCGCAGTGTGAAACCGCTGAGCGTGAGTGTCCCCAGCTGGTTGCGCTGGCAGTGCAGAGTCTCCAGGTTGCAGACGGAGCTCAGGTCTAGTGAGCCCAAGCAATTGTCCCGTAAGTCCAGCTGGGTCACCTGGCTCACTGCCTCTAGACTCTCACTTTTCACCCAGCGCAGCCCGTTCAAACTGCAGTTAACAGGGAACACAAGAGATGAAATATTACTGGTTATCCCTTCTGGAGCAGAGGAGGAAGTCTTGATGAAGTGTTAAAAGGGACCTATTGTGCTTTTCCTTATTTTCTGTCATATATAAATATACATATATTGTTACAATGTCATTTCTTATATTCCTGCTGGAACATGTCTGAATGTGTTTAAATTCCTATATTGGTGATTTTTCACAATAAAAAGTGCTGCTATTCTCCGTCACAGTCATTACCAGCTAAAATTAAGGTGCAGAGACACAGAAATATGGAAGACCCAGAGATGCTGACTACTGAGAACAGACTGGGCTTTTCTTAGAGGGGAGCTTAAAGAGACAGGTGCTAAAACAGAGAGTTTCAGAAAGAGGGTGAACAGGTGTTCCAGCACAGACAGTATGAGGAAATAAAGTGTTTTGTTTTTTGTTTTTTACTTTAAAGCATGTAAATGTGTCGTACTTTCCCAAATTAAAATAGCAGTAGTGTGGTATTTAGGATTTTTGCCTGATTAGCCAACAATTTTTTTCAAAATATTCCAGCAGTGGCTATTTTAGACCACAGTGACAGATCATCAGCAAACGTTGTCATGAGAATGTCACAACATTTGTTAAATATAGGAATGATTAACAGTAATAAACATGTGTCCTCTAAATTTTCCACTGTGGAACATGTCAGTGCTGTTTCACATTTGGCCAAAATAAGCAATAGTATGGTAATTTCCTTAAGTCTTGTATTGTGGGGGGCATGCGAAAAATTAACAACCTTTTTAGCCATCTTTTAGGTCAATCAATTTTTGGACTGGGGGAACTTTTTCATAGGTCTAACAATCTAGTCCTAAGAATCCCCCTTTTTGTTGTGTCTGCACCGTAAGAACTAGGTATGATCGCAGTTCTTGGAACACTGTTTTGAGGGACTTTTTTCGGTCCACTGTCACTGTAGGTACTCTCCCAGCTCAAGGGGAACCATGAGTGACTAAAGTGTACAGTGACTGGGCCAACAGTAACAATTGCCATTTTCAAAAACCCCTTAGCCTTGTACACAACAGACAACTCAAAACGCAAACAACAGCTCGAAACAAGGCGAAAACACGGACAAATAGACAAACAATGAGGTCCAGGCTTTACTAAGCATATATGTAATGGTGGAAATACGACGTCACTTGGGCTTGTCAAAGCTCTGGCCGGCTTACAACACGCCACTTCAGCATTCCTTTTGGCAGTGCGAATGCAAACAGAAAAAAGCCCTTGAAGGTATGTAGTTCCCAGAGCAGTTTAGTTCAAAATGCCTCGTTTGAATTTTAAGAAAATAGATTAAAAACATTTAAGACACATCAATCACCCAGGTTTAATTAAAAATCTAACACTGACTTCTAAGATACTGTGTTTGTTGGAAAACAAACTGGAACCACTCCATTGTCTCGCCCTTTGTTTCACTGGGGGAAAACCTCTATTAACTTTCCTGTCAGATTTGTCTAAACTTGTTTAACTTCCAACCTATGAAAATGATTTGGACAATAATGAGTAAGGAAATTCTGAGTTCATGACTGTCAGGAAAGGCGCTGTGCTGAGATCCAGGCCCTCCATCCATGACCCCATCCATCCTGTTAATAAACAACAACTCCTCTTTTATGAGAGCTGCCAGCTCACTAATCCACCACAGATGCACCTTGCCCTTATAAATATAGTCTGCCATTGCCAAACCGCAACTTAACTCCCAAGGTTAAATTATTAGCTGGCTGTGGGTGGAGCAGCGGTTGCTGGTTTGATCCTCAGACTGGGAGGAAAAATCAATAGGTCGAGCTTTCCCTCATTACCCACAATAGAGGTCCCCTTGAGCAAGACACTTAGTCCCCTACTGTTCCTTTGGAGCTGCTAAGAGGCCAAAAAATATCTGCAACTGTAGTTCTAGGTAGCTCCCAGGTGTGAGGAAAGGCAAAGCAGAAAAAAGATCATTTGTATTCAGCAAACCTGGCGTCTAAAAATAAATGTTTAATGAAAAAAAGGTGAGGCTTAGAGGAGGGGTGAGGAAGGGAGGAATGGCTGAGGTTAAGACTAGTGTTTGTGTCATTTATTTTTCTTTCAATGCCAGAGGGAGGAAAAAAAGTTACTTATATTAACTAAATAACTTAAAGTGTATGGGGGGTCCCCTTCACATTACAATTTCCATATTGATCCAACAGAGAAAAAAGAGAGTGAAGAGACTGAGGAAGTGCAGAGGCAGAGAGCTGTTTATTCCCTGGCTGGCCTCTTACCGGAGGTCGATGTTTTTCAGGTGGCTCATTTTGGCCAGAGTACACAACTCCAGACTTTCCACTCTGTTCCCAGCCATAGCCAGCTTGTCCACTGCACTCAACCTCTCCAGCACAGCAGGGATGTGAGAGAAGTTGTTGAAGGAGAGCCCTAGGCTGTTGAGCTGGGACAGGCCACCCAGCTCTTCAGGCAGGGAGCTGAGGTGGTTTCCATCCAAAGAAAGCGTCTGCAGGCTACAAGATAGAGAGGAGAAAACAGTCCCGTTTTATTCTCTCGAATATAATAGAACTAGATGGCACTCAGCTTGTGGTACTTAAAGCACCCCCCCCCCCCAAAAAAATTTAAAAACTCAACAGCAATGTCTCTTTCCAGAAGTCATGACCCGGTTACTCAAAATAATCCACAGACCTTGTTGTGAGCAGTTTCATGTAGGAACTATTTTCATTCCACCAAACCATACCTGCCAACCATATCACCACACAGACAACAGCATGTCTCTACGGCTAGTTCTCCTAGCACTTCTGAAGAAGCTTACGTTACAGCTCAGCCGAGGACTACGCCATTAATGTTTAGATTTCACCGTATTATGTGCACAAGCTCCTCCATGAGTAGACGGACGTTTCCTTCTGCACTGTTATGGGGTTGGTGGGTGTAGTGCAGTAGAAAGAAAATAGTTACTACATGAAAATGCTCACATTAAGGTCTGTGGAATTTTTCTCCTTTATGCACTTTGAGCACCACAAGCCAAGCGCCATTTAGTACCATTGTATTCGAGAAAAAGCAGACATCTCTCTGGTTGATATCTCCAACACTGCAACTCACACCAAAACAATCTAGATAAATAGCTCTACAAGTAAAGAGAGAACAGAAATTCACAGTGTGGTTGTCTTTTGGATTTACTACTAACAGAAAAACTTGGCGTACTTTTCATGTGCTGCTCATGTGGTTCAAATAGAATTGTGTGCACTGTTTGTTCATATCCTAAGTAATGTATTCATGTACTGTGTGTATTGTTTGTACGTAGTGTATGTACATGTGTGTCACTGTGTCACACCTTTGAAGGTTGCCTATCTGCACAGGGACGGTGTGGAGACTGTTACAGGAGAGGTTGAGCTCAGTCAGAGTGAGGATCTCACACACACATTCGGGGAACACACCCAGACGATTGTGAGACAAGTTCAGGCTCTTCAGCTGAGAAAACCTAAAGAAAGAGAAAACAGCATGGAGGAAAAAATTGCCAACCACACTCATTTTGACACCTGCCCAGTTAATTTGCACATATATGATAACAGAAGTGCTGTAACTTTGAGTGAACACCAACATAGTGGGATGTACCTGGATGTGTCTGACATCACTTTACGATGACCTAAAACTGATCCAGTCCTGCACTGTGCAGAGGGTGAGTAACAAAAGTGATCAGAAATGAAAATGACTGCATTTTTAACATCTAAATCAGCTAATGTTATAAGGCCTAATAAGCCACCAAATTGTTTTTTATTGTGGCTGCCTATGACACAACCTTTGACCCCTAAAGTCACATCCAGCCAAATAACGGGACATCACTGATCAGACAACGATGTAGGTTAGGCTAGCTGCATCGTCGAGGGCCAAGTTATACATTTGGGGGAAGTTTGGTCTGATCAGAGACGGTAAAAATTATGTTGTCAGTGGCTTTACTGCTTGTAAAAAGTTTAAAGTGAGTGACTGTTTAACCAGTGTGTTTAATTACAGCTCACGGGACTTTTTCTAACAGGTTGAGGCAGGTCTGCATTTAACTTGGAGATAACAGGTAATAGGTCGGCACTGATCTGAGCGGGTTTCAAAACTGCACCTGTGCAGAACTCTGGGGTCCACTACCTGAGAAGGGTGCATAGATTAAAGGCAGTACTTGCATTTTTTCAACCAAACAGCAATCAAACGCTGCGGTTTACACTACAAGGAACATAAGACACTTTTTGTTTGTTGTTGCCTTCGACAGAAGACGACTGTGATGTTGAGAAAGAGCTGTTAAACACTGGAAGATTCAATGACACAGATGAGCAGCAGTATATTTGCTGGCCTGCCTGCTGTGGTCCACATTTTCAGTGCACTGTCTTGTCTGCAAAGCTACTTGTTGTGTCTCAGGAGAATGCAGTGGACAAGGAATGTGGATGAAAAGAAGATATATGGTACTAACTAACTAACAGCTGAGGCTGAACACCAATCGTTGAGGAAATTAGATACTGCAGATTCATTCCCCACAAGTCCACTGTGGGAGTTTTGTGCTGTTATTTGTGCCTTGGGCTTGCACCATGTTATTAAGATGGCTTTAAAGGCAGCTGGAAAAATCAGTCAGTGTCTCGGCATCCAAGGAAGGACAGTGTTCACATTGGAAAAGTATTCAAATCACCCCGTTGGTAGCATTAGTATTACCAGTATATGATGTTACCAGATTTAGCTCAGCCAGTCATATGTCTACTACGCTTGATGGGGATAGTTTGGAGTATGTGTTTGTTCATTCGTGGGATGTGTTTCAGCTGGCTGTTTAAAATAGAAAAACGTCTTATGCATCAATTCTGATTTGCGTGTAGACATTTGCAACACATGTCCGAGAGATTGGGCTGTGATGTATAAAGTGATGACATGCGGGTGCACAGTCAGATCTTCCACATTAACTCCACCTTCCTCTTGTTCCCCAGGGTGCTGTGAGCAGTGGAGGTGGCTGCTGTGAGTCACAACGCTGGTCAAAGTACAGACCGTTTCCTTTTATCCATGCATTCTCTTTCTAAATATACAAACCAAAAGGCTACAGCAACACAGGGTGCACAGGGAGAAATTAAAGGCATGTCTTGTTCACTAGATTTAGATCACTGTATATATTATTACAGTCATTTCTCCTGTGCTCAAAGAAAAAAAGAAAGAAACCAGAGAACGGAGCAAATGGTCAGCTACAAAATAGCACCCAAGAATGCATTAGAGTCTCTCTGTCGTGTAGAAACATATTTCAGCAAGGCAGACACTTTCCACCACAAGGCCATGACCCCTGCTAAATGATGGACTTCTACTGTCTCTCTGTTAGCAAATACTTGTGTAAAATTCTTCGGGTGAAGGATGGGTGATTACCTGGGGAGGTTAAGAAGGCCTCCAGGCCCCTGAAGGCTCATGAAGTTGTGTCTCAGGTTGAGGTGGGTGATATCCTGACAGTAAAATAGATATTCAGGCACTACTTCCAGACTGTAGCAGGACAGGTCCACCAAGCTGACTGTCTGAGACACCACCTACATGCACACACAAACACAGAGTTAAGACAAGAACCTTTATCTGTTTAAAGAGAGTATCAAAATTTTGGCTGACATCACATCACATAGCTCATACAGTATGAAATCTGAAAACTTTTACACATATGTTCTGTCAACATCTGCTGAGTTGGCTGCTGCTGTAGTGCAGGTAGAGTAAATTGCAATCAAAATTAAATCCATATTTCCTAAACTAAGAACTCTGCCACCTCGAGCAAATCGGTTTGACTTATAAGTTATCCTCTTTTTGTATGATATTGGACTAAAACTCAATTTCAGTGATATCCCCATAAGCATCAATCAAATCCAATCAAGAAAACCAGTATTCTCCCTTGGCCCATTATATCAAGACAATAAAGCTCCTTTCCTTCTTGCAGCCTTGCAATCCAAAGAGCATTGATCAGCACAATCAGGCGGCCACCGCCCTTCTGCCTCACGCCTTGTAATGAACTCCAACTTTAAATCCACCCAACAGTGGGGAGTATTTACCTTAAGTGAGCTGCGACAATGGACAGAGGAAGAAATAAAACTGGCCTCAGATTATGCAAGCAGCCAGCTGCCTTGCCAAGACATTACCTCAGACAGACAATGCCCCAGTTTCCAGTTCAATGGAGTTCATCTTCTAGGGAAACACAGTTGTCATGAATTAAGAGAGTGATAGATTAACTCCTTAATATGAGGACGTTACTGTCAGACCTTAGCAAACATGTGTAGACGTACACTGAGCTGCCAGTTCATTAGTTACACCTATTTAAAGGTAATGCTTAAAGGCTGTAGTTTGTGGTGCTGTTGCATTGTGTTGTGTTAGGCTAAGACAGAGTAAGTCCCCAGAGAATGACTATGTGACACACAATGTCCTCACAAGTACCACGGGAGGAGTGTGTGATTACATCTACATGTGTGATTTTGTGTTTGTTTTAGCTTAGTTCAAATCTTGGTCTACTCTCACTATTGTTACAGTACAGTTACACAGCTTCGTCTCACATTTTTCTTGTAAAAATGTAGCTGCACAGAATCCTCCATCATCTCAGAGATGACTGTTTACAGGCCGGGCCATCATTGCAAGCTACTCAGCAGTGCTCGCCCAGTCCAGTCTGAGGAAAGTCTCCTCCATTAACTACAGGGCTGCACACTGTGCAGCAACCCAGAAAATGGGACGGCTGCTCAGCAGAGCGTGACATTACGTCACTGCTTTTAGAGATGACAAAGACAAAACTGCTCATCTCCCACAAAACTACTCATCTGCCAGCCCCTTAAAAAAAACAATTCCTCTTTAACAAGAGTAATTAAATGACGTGAAAGCAGGATGACGGACATAGGTTGACAGAGAAGAGTTTAAAAGGGGTCAAAAGAAAATGAAAGAGTTTTGCTGTTTTAGATGATTTGCATAGCAATTTAAAATCGCGACTGTGAAACACTGTGAAGCAAGGTGATCAAATCAGAAGACGAGCAAAGACGACACCAAAAGAAAACAGCTGTTTTGGAAAGGACTAAAATAGCATGAATAGAAGTACAGTGACTTTTAACAGTTACTGTGGTCCTCTCAGTCCTTCATCAATAAGTCATTTCACATCGATTCAATCATTCATACATGCGATCAGATCATTTCTTATTGCTCTGAGAAACCAGGAACTGGTAGTCATATTTGACTACTAATGTGTATTTGGGTAAATATGCCATCACAGGTTAATATATCCATTAACCTTAAAACATGCTTACACCATATCTAGTCCAGTCAGGTTAGGTAGCACTTTGATTGGCATCTCCGTTCCTGTTGGCAGTCACACTTGAAATCTCATGATGCCACTGACAGAGACAAAATGTTGCAGTACTTCAGGCTCATCTGTGAAGCCTCTGACTTTTTAAACTGTAGAGGGTGTCCTTAATCTGGTGTGATGATTACTGAATAATCAGTTACACAATAAATATTATTCACTGAATTAATTAACTGCACAGACGGTTTTAGCTGATGTGTAGTCAGGAATGGACTTTTAATTCAATTTGTACATTATAGGGAAAGTTTACCCCAAAATCAAAAACACATATTTTTCCTCTTACCTGTAGTGCGATTTATCAGTCTAGATTGTTTTGTTGAGTTTGTAAGTGTGCAGATATTGACTGTAGAGATGTCTGCCTTCTCTCAAATATAATGGACGTTAATGGCACTCAGCTTGTGGTGCTTAAACAACTCACAACAACACTTAACAGCAACGTCTCTTTTCAGAAATCATGATCCAGTTACTCAAGATGATTCACAGACTAGTTTTATGTAGGGACTTTTTTCTTTCTACCGTACTACACCAGCTAACCCTATCACTGCACAGAAGGAAGCAAGCATCTACTGTTAGCTCACCTAACACCACAGAGCTAGCTAACATTACAGCTCACCTGAGGAGGACATCATTAATGTTTACATCTCGCGCTGTCACAAGCACGAGCCTCTAGTCCATGAGTAGATGCATGTTTATTAATTTGATTTTAGGGTGACCTGTCCCTTTAACAACTAATAAAAGACATAAAAGTGTTACTGGCAAGAGATTGCTGACACTATCTATGTTGTTATCCAAATTCCACCACCAATTTATAGCCTGAGTCTATAAAAGAGGACACATATTGCAAAATTAGACTGCAATTTATTACCGATAGTAACTGATTTTTATTGCATAATTACACAAGACCATAAATTACATGTTTACACAGCAGTCACTTTTCTTGCTTTAAAGAGAAACCTTTCTTTTATAGTTGTCCAGCAAACACTACTTTATCTTTTGTTATATATTAAAGTTCATATTTCCTAAATTGTAATAAAATGTACCAATTGTGAATGAACTGTAAAATTGGTGCATAATTATTTCAAAAATCAAACTAATCTACAATATATTTTACACAGTCTGACTTCCTATAAATATATTTATATCAATAATATATATTATTTCTATATTATACATTACAATTATAAATATACAAAAGTTGATATATTGCTCTATAATGTATCCCCGCGCTCCAGTATTCAGTCCTGTCCTGCAAGTGCACTCTGCGAGCACAAATGTACATGCTGACACACACTCTTACGATTTATGCAATGTAGCATAAACACTGGCCCAAATCCACCAAAAACCTTCATCAGTCATCATCCTCAGTCTCCATAGAAACCTCTCGTCTAAGTCTCAGCCTAAACACAGTGCACTAACAGGCTACTCTAACCCAGTAATCCATACCACCATGGTAGAGAGAGATCCTGGACTTAGCATGAATCTGCAACTAATTGGATTTTCTTTCTCTTTTTTTCAGTTGGCTTTCTCCTTCCATGGCTAATTGTATGCTGGCTCGGCCTCAGTGGAGGCTCTCACAGAGGCTGTTCAGCTCCAGGAAGGAGCTGTGGTACAATAGCCATTAATTAGGATATTAGAGACAAAGCAGGCTGAGCAGAACAGAAACAATGAATTTTTTGAAGAACAGCTGTGAAGACCTGGCAAGATTTTCTGACAGACACACAGCATACAACACAAATACAAAAATGTGTTTGGGTCATTTAGCATCTTCTGATCCACGGTGATTTATGTAACAAAAGCTCTACTGCTAAGGGCCTTTATGGCAAAAAAAAAAAAAAAAAAAAACCTCAATAAAAGTGCCCTCAGATAAAAGTAAAAAAGATAAACTCGTGAGTAGAGGTATGCTGCTCAATCAATGCCAGACACCGCTGAGAGTCTGCCTCTGTGGAGCCAATCAGACACACTCAGAGAGGCAGCGGTTTCTGATTGGACGGCTCAACAGGCAGAAGGCAACTGTAGTCCCAACATCTAATCTCTGATTTAAGTACAAGCCCAGAGGGACTAACTGGAAACAAACAAACTGCTGCGGAGAGAAAACATGGGAGACACAAACTGGGTCCTGCACACACAGTGACACACACTCTTTGTCTCTTGCTTACTTTTGATGCCTGCCGATGCCATCGCTGGTAGTCTGCGAGTGTGTCGAAGTTGACAAAGTATGTCTGGGCCTGTGATCCGGCTGAGCTGAACATCAGGCAGTGCTGCCTCCGCTTCACCTCCTCCACCTCAATATAAAGGAAATACACAGATACAATGAGGAGGACACACATTGAGAAAACACAAACGGAAAATGATGATTATCATGACTCATTATTGCAAGATATTGGTAAAAGACTAGATTTTCACAAAGTTATATACTAGTCAGCATTGTTTTTCTTACTGTTCCTCCATGATTTATTACTTAGATTTGATAGAAGACCCTCGACGGTACATGTGCTAACCTGTTCACTTCAACTGTGTGAGCCAGAGGGTTTGTGGACAAAAGTGAAGCGTTATAACTAATCTATTGTGAATGCACACCTGAGGTTTACCACTAAAAATCATATCTGATATCATATCAAAATCATTAAGTGAACATTTTGCTCTCAGTTGATACAAAGTGAGAGGAAATGGTGCCATGCTCTGTTGTACTGACGGCCTACTGGACCAAAAACCAATTTCTCCGACAGCCTGTTGTCCCAAAAACAAATACCCATTGCTCCAAAGTCATTTTTCTCCAAAAATACACACTTCCTGAAGCTAAGTTAAGTTTCTCAACTGAATTTGAGCCACTGATCCCTGGCGTTTTTAGTGACTCTTCGGGGCGTTTCCCACAGCATTGAGCCCGGTTTTCCAGTGGCTTTTTTTTCTACCAAACATAGATGTTTAAGCAAAAACATGATCTTTTCATAACCATAACTAGGTGTTGTTTTGCCTAAACCAAACCACACGTTCACCACAGCCTTAAAGCAAAGTTTCAATGCTACAAAATAATGTACAAGTGTACTGTATCCGTGGTTTACAGAAACGTACAATGTGAACATTTTTACTTGCAATTGGGTTGTGTAAATGCAGGGAGTGTGGTTGTTTTTTGGGTTTTTTGGAAAAACGGGACGAGAAGCAATGAGCATTTGTTTTGGGGGATAACAGCCTGTCACAGAAATGAGCTTTCAATCCAATGGGACATTTTTTGGACTAGATATTGGTTGTCGGAATGATGGGCAGTCCCCCAGGAACAAGGGAAGGGTGCCATGTTTATTTCTAGTTCATTTTTTCTGCACATATACATATATATATATAAAAAAAAAAGACAGTAAGAAATAACAAAAAAAGTTTAAACATTGTGCAAGAGAGGTTAGAAGCCAAATATGGTTTATGTAGATACCTCCCCTATTAGTTAGCAATAGTCATGCTTGAGGAAAGAAAAAAGATAAAAACACAGACTGCGTGATTCATCAACGTTTCAAGACTAAGCAGTAATATAAAATTAATAGAAATGTACAATTACCAAAGAGTTTGTTCACAAGTTGCATTACAATGAAATCCATGTAGTGTCATAAATCTTTGCTGATTAGAGTCCTCCAAGATGTTTTTTGAATAATGAGAATGTAGATGTTGATTGTTATGATGGAAGTAGGTTGTTCCAAAGAGATGGCACTCTGTATTTTAATGAATATTAATTAAGGCAAGTCTGCCAATAGTCCCTGTCTGAACACAAACTAGGGAAGTTGAAGTTACATAGCATGCATCTACCAGGCTGCATTAGATGGTGTGGAGATTTTAAAGCATTTTATGGTGGATTTCTTTCAAATTCAGCACAGGTATGGTAATGTGTACAAAGAATCTGCACTGTCTATAGCTTTAAAGCTTTGAGATCAGAGGTTCTCAACTATTTTCCATCACGGTATTCCAATAAAAAGATTATTTTTTATTGGTTTTCTGTCCGTGGTTCAAGGTAAATGTAAAATCAGCTGCTGTATTGTATTTAGTTGTATACATTCTGCGGCCTACACAGCATACAGTAAAGGCTTTTGCTTTAGACGATACATGTAAAGTAGTGCGTCATCTTTTTAACTAATCAGCACTATGCAGCCGTCCAACCCAGCTGTGTTGTTACAGTGTATCTACACACAGCCCGTAGTGTGGACTCTACCCAGGGGACAGTGAAAGGTTGACACCTCTTCAGGTTATCTGTTCTCCAAACACTGAACTCTTACCTTTCCCCCCACCAGGGGCAGGATGTGCATCTTTCCAGTCAGGCTGTCTTTGACGGAGGCCACGATTAAACAGGTGCCGCAGAGGATGACCTGCCGCTCTGCCCACTTGTGCAGCTGCGACTTGCCCTTCCTGACGCTGAATACGCCTTTCAGCAGGGTCCGCTCCTGCTGGTCTGCATTCACTGGACGCTCTGGAGGGAAAAGCCCACACACAGAGGTTAGTGTAGATCTTCAGACATTGATCTAATATGCAAGAACTCCTAAGTCCCCTGTGATAAACAAATTCAGCTAATTAACAGCAAATGTCAGGCAGTTACACATAAGCTGGAAACTTCCAGAAAATGAGGTCATACAGATACTCGCAGGTCAGTATGATATCACCTATGGATTAGTCAGCTCCTTAGCTTTGTAATTCCTGGAACTGATCTGTCATTGTCACTTAATATGGACACTGCCCTATTATCTCATATACTGTGGATAGATAACAAGTTTGATCTTAGAGTAAGGTGAGGAAAGTTTCTCCATTAAACTCCGTTATTATATACCCCACACCTTGCTGGGAACTGTGTTTGGGAATGGTTATATTCAAACTTCCTAAGAATTTAATCTCTTTCTCTCTCTGGCTGAGCCAATCATCTGCATTCATGTTTGTCATGTGTTGCAAGTAGATACACGAGAAGACAGAGTGCAGTAAGTTAACAGTCAGGATGAGGTTAAATAAAGCAAAACTATAGCTTTGGGTCAAGGGTTGGGTTAGGGGCCTCATTACAGAAACTTCCTGAGTCTGAAATCCTATCTTATCTCAATTTAGGATGACATTCAGGGTTTTTGGTATTACAGAAACATGATTCCTTATTGCATTTAGGGAAAAACACTATATTCTCTTGGGAAAGAAATTAAGCATTTACAGAACTGTCCTAACTTAGGGACTTTACTAGTTAGGAATTTTAAGTTAGGATGGCATTGACCCTGTCCTATTTCAAAATAACTGGCAAAAATGGCAGCACCACTTTTGTTGGGTCTGTATGGCAGTTCGGGCTGCAACTAATGATTATTTTTCAGTATCAATGCATCTGTCAGTTATTTTCTTGATTACTTAAGTAGTTGTTTGTGCTACAAAATGTCAGAAAATAGTAAAAATTTTCGATTGGTGTTTCCCAAAGCCCAGGATGACATCCTCTTTGTCGTGTTTTGTCAACAACCCAAAGATATTCAGTTTACTGTCATAAAAGAGTAAGGAAACCAGAAAATATTTACATTTAAGGGGCTGGAATCAGAGAATTTGACTTATTAGTTACCGATTAATTCAGTAGTTGACAACTAATCGCATAATCCTTGCAGCAGAGGATGGGAGACAACAGGAACACAGAAATATAAATCACAATTCAAACTGCATGGTGACACTTAAAATTTTCTGGACCATGGATTAATGGGTGTCTATTGACAGGCAAGATGATTCATTTTGAATTAGATCGATGTGCTATGAAGCTTACAAGGATGCATGCGGCTCTGCCAGTGGTCGTAAAGATGATAGATGCACTTTGGTTTTTTTGTTAAGGGTAACTTCCAGCCTGAAGCTGAAGGTCTGTCCTAAACATCTCAGAATTGCATGTCATGCGCCTCACAGAGGTCACCTGAGCAATCTGAACTCTGCTGCCCTCAAAAAATTGAACGCCACTCTTTTTTTTGTTCATGATGATGACAAGTGAGAACTGTTGATATTATGGCCTGTCCATCTCAAGTAGGTCCATTCTACACATTTTAAATATTGATGCAGGCATGACACAAGGAGTCCTGACTGAATTGAATTTACAGTTAGTCAGAACTTCGTGAAGGTATACTATGCAGGAGTTGTCTGTTACTGTAAAGTGAAAGTGAAAGACGGCCCCAGACTAACTCTCATTTTGGAACGAGCTTTGTCTGCTTGTTGTTTCGCCTTGCTACATAATTGCATTCTTTCAGCACTGTGTCTGGGATTTTCTAGAGTCCCAAGCTCACCTGGGTGCTGTGCCCATGGAACATCCTAAACACAGCAAAATAAGAAGAAAATAAGACTTTTTTTAAATACTGCATAGTAGGAGTAGATAGGAGTTCTGAGTTAGGATAGGGAGTAGGAATGAGTTTAAGAATTGCTTCTGTAATAGGAAGATAGGATCTGTCCTAGTTCTGAAACTTAAGATAAGATAAGCAGTTAAGATATTTTTCTTTAATGAGGCCCCAGGTCTAGGTTGGCAGTAGCAGTGAGGTTTAATCAGGTTGGTAGTTGAAGATGAGGATATGGGCAGATGTCAGTTTTAGGGCTAAACAGAGGTCTAAGCCACAGTGTCTCAATAAAAGATGCAGATAGATGGTGATGCCAGATTCAGGCCTGAGTTCACAGCCAGTGAATCCTTAATTGCAAATTGCTTTGCAATTAAGGATTCAAGCCCCTCTCTCTTTCCTCTCATTCGTCCTCCCTTTCTTTATAGATCAAACTTGGATCTGTGAAATCACCACACCCGTCAGTACATCAGAGCTAAGGTGCGGGAAACTATTAAGGTGTCCTATGACTGTTGTATGAACATGTATCTACCAATCTATCTCTTCCTCCTTTCTCTCTCTCACTCCATCGCTATCCTAACCTAGCAGAAGCACCAGTCATATTGATGAATGAGTCAGGGTTTTGTCACATTCAATTTCACTCTTTTCAATTAAATTATTCCAACTTGCACAGCAGGCAGCTTTAGCTGGCCAGTGCTGAAGGACGCATCAGACAGCAGTGCTAGTGTCTCTGCCAGGCTTCAAGTACACTCAGGTTAATGGCAGGTCAAATAAGCACGGAGGAGACACTGCCTCAGCCTCTTGTCCTCTGTTGTTAAATTTTTCTCAAACCAACTTATGCTGCCTCCCACTCAGAGGCTCTCATTGGCAATCCGCTCTCTCTCCCTCGTCCTGTCTGACTCGCTCTTCCTCTCCACCTTCCCTTTCACTTCACAAGGGCATCCAAATGAAATGAAAGGCTGCTCATGTTTTTCTTCGCCAGGGAAACTCATAATGAACAAGCCAAGTGCTTCTGACAACAAATTGGCTGGCTGGCGGATCAATAGTAGTGACTGATCCTTGGGCGTCCCCTCACTCAAAGAGAAAATTAGAGAGACAAACCCTCACAGGGTCATTGAGGGGTAGTATGGACCTGTGTGAAAGTGGGAAAACACCTGGACATGGAGCAAACCACAGTGCTTTTTTGATACGAACTGTGATGTCAGTTGGCAGTGAATGTTTGCTCAGATTTGTACTCTTTTATACTTACTTTTTGACAAGACCTTGACTTAAAATCATCGTTTTAGACTGTACTGTATTGAGGCAAAGTTTTTGTATGGCTGCTTGTGTTTTAACTCACTAATTTAACATTTGAGAAGATTATCTTGTTTAATAAAACAAAGAGTTTTGTTGGAAGAGTGTTTATTTTCTTCCATGAAAGGGATCAAAAAGCAATAAACATTTCAAACGACACCCCTCCCTCCTGCACAATTAGAAAGAAGTGTGATTTCTGTGTCATACCCTTCCTGTGTATCACTGCAAGGAGACAAGGAATTACTACCATGAACTGATGCTCAAATCCATGCAAGGAATCCACACACAAATCCCTTCTCTGTATGTCAAATACAAAAAAAATCATTGCATACTTCATTAGAGTATTTGTAATTGTAGTTTACTGTCAACAACATCAAAGGTTTACAAAATACAGCTGACAGCGGAGAGAGTAAATTAGAAGAAACCAAAAATAATATATTCATTAAAACGAGTAATTAAGCAAAACACTCGCCCACTGCAGTGCACACATCAATAAACTCGTCATCACGCACCCACTCGCAACGAACTGACACAGGTTGACAAGATGCTCTCAGTGGCTTCACAGTATAACACCAGAAACAAGCACACTTAGCTTTGTTACGTTGTCAGCGGGCTACACTCTTAAGAGCACTACCTGCAGGAGGCTAACAAACAGTCTGGTGTATAACTATAACTGGTCCATAATGTAAGAAAGAATCCTTAAATGACCCTAAAACCAGTAACAAGTGGTTTTGTTGAAGATTTTCGAAGTTATCTTCCATTTTTTCCACAAGTCATATCTTAATCTACTAGTTATAAACTCTTGTACCTTCATCCTTCTCTGACATTACACCACCTTATTATTACAAAGCTTATCTGGATTCCTATGTCACCGGTCATCTAACAATACGCATGGAACTATTTGAAAATTATCCTGGCCAAATAGTTACGATTCACCGTATTATCCCAATATTCATGAAAATATGTTTAAAAGTCTTAAATATGCACTAAAACAGAAGTGAAAGAAACAAATATTTTTATTGCATCACAGATAGGACACACACCTTTTTTGGCGAACATCCTTTTTAGTGTAATGGTGTGTTTGAAATGGCGTCTTTCAATATGAAATAAGCAAATGCTTGATGGAGATATGATTTTTTAAGGTTAGTGTATGGGCAGCCTGTTTTTGCAGAGTTTCGCCCAGAAGTCTATTTGGGTGCTGCTGGACATGATGTTCACAATTATCCCAATAATGGATATTCACTATGATCAACTAAGCAATTAAACCATATATTGTAGTATCCCTATGTAACAAAGAAACGTATGAAGCAGAACATCAATTATTTGTGCATCTGTGTGAAAATTAGCGTACAAATACAGCATCATACACTCACAACTCGAGTACACTTGAAGTACCTTTTGCTCACAAAAGAGTAGAGCTGAAATGATGGACTGAAAATTAATCTGCAACTTTCAATAATGGATTAATTGTTTGAGCCATTAAAAAAGCTACAATGTTTGTTCTCGCAAATACAACGTAAGGCTTTTCAGAGAAGTCCAAAGGACCAACAAAATTATACCTGAATCAAATGACTTGTCTGCTGGAGCAATGGGTGAGAAATATGCACATAATATACACACAAAAATGCACATTCTAATTCATGTTGTGATCGTACAGGCTTCCATGCATACATAAGGATGGAAATCGGAGGCGGTTCCAGTTGGGAACCGGCTCCAAATTGTCTGACCCATTGGAATCGTATGACTACAGGTTTATCAGTGCCTTTTTTATTGATGCTGTGATGTTTTTCTGACAGTTGCAAAATAATGACATCAAACATCAATGCGTCTACTCTGCTGAAAACTCGCAACAAGAAGGAGTCATGGCAGAGAGGAGAAAACAGACCAAAGCGTAGCTTCATTTCATGAAGAAAGATGACATCAGTGCGGCGTGTAATGTCTGTAAAATTATTATTTCAAATAAGATTGGAAACACCAGAAATATGCCGAAGCACTTTTCTACGCAACACGGGCTTAAAGTCCAGGAATGCCATGCATTAGTCACTTTATGCATGGATGTCAAGCTTCCCAACCGGGCAGCATGTCCGTTACAGAGGGTAAATATCCTACTTTATAATAATGCTGAAATCCTGTGTAGGCCTATTTTCTTCCACACAGAAAAACGATCAGGACTCAATAAAAGAATCGATGAGCAAAAACAGACCGATAAACAGAAACAATATAGTCAATGGTATCAATAAAAACATATCAACTCCCATCCCTTCACGTACACAACATATTGCCTTTTGCACGTCCATATTCAAACAGCCACCCATCTGAAAATCATTGGCCTCTTTACGCAATATCAAACAAGTTCCAGCCATAAAGAGCCAACTTTTAAAACAAACACACATGCTATCCCTCAAGGTCTGTGGGGCTATTAGTTGCTAGGGAGACAGGTTGTTCACAAAATCAAAGTCCAAACTGAGTTGGTAAACCTCCACACTGTCTCCAGCAACCTCTGGCTGCTCTGTGGAAAGCCGGCCAAATCAATCCCATCCCACTGATGACGAATAATGCTGACCATTCGCGGTGGCTCCAGAGGGGTTTGGTGACATGGTCGTAGGTGTTGTGTAACATTGTTTTCTGTTGCAGGATGTTTTTGTCCAAGCTACAGGAGTCTGGAGGAGCGGGGCCACGGAGAGCGAGGCCGTGTTGCCTCTACTAAACTAATCATCAACGTGTCAAGCAGCCTCCTTGGAGAGGCTGCCAAACCACAGGGACAGTGTGACAAGTGACAGATCAGAGAGTCGACTGTACAGCTTCTTGTCTCTCCTCTGTTCATCTCAAGTGTGGCAGCGGCCTTGACTTGCCAGCAAACTCAGTGACATCTCACTTCACATGGCATGCCAGATGAGCAACGGGGTCGCAACAGGTCAGATTCTGCCCCATTATCACAGAAGAATAAAAATGGACAGAGAAACAGATGGCAAGAGGAATAGGAGGGAGGAAAGAGGTGACAGAGAGACATGAAAGATGCAAGATAGGATGTGATTGGTAGATGAAAAGAAAGAGGGGAAGTGAACTGAGGAACTAGAACAGGGCGGAGTGCCGGAAAGAAATATGTAAAACTGAGCCCATTTTTTCAAAATAGTTCCTTATAGAAAAATAGAACTGGAGTAACTGCATGTCCTCATATTTATTACCATAACTATGAACTGATAAATTATTAATATTACATGTTTTATCCAATATTGGAGATTTGATAAGCTCACTGACAGGAAATTAATAGGCAACTCTTTACACAATTAGTAAAAATGAATGGTTGAAGTTACTTTTTTAAGTGAAAATGCCAAAAATTTGATATTTCCAGACTCTCAAATATAAGAATATCTAAAATACGAGAGAATATCCCATAACAAAAATGTCTATAAACTGCATACCGTTGGTTATCTTATTGTTGGTCAAACAAAAGGAGACATTAAATGGCATCACTTTGAGCACTAGGAAATTGTGATGAACATTCATGCTGTTTTTGGATGTTTTTTATTGATTAATTGAGATACTAATCTGCAGATCAACTAATTATAGAAAAAAAAAATCATAAAATGATCTGTTAGCTACAGCCCTCATTTGAATGACCAACAAGAGTAGTGATGTATAATTAAGAACAGCTGTTGTTAAACTGGATGACAGTATACATACTGTATGTTAGAAAATTCACCATCTCAGTAACTATGAAGACAGAGCACCACTCTGACTTTACCCAAAGTATCTGCTCTCTAATAAACCTCTTAAGAATAAAAGAACAACACATAATGCCTCATTTAAAATGATTCATCATTGTAGGAGGGATGATGAAAATTACACTCCCCACAAAACAGGTAAAGTGGCTGTTCTCTCTATGTTATCGTCTAAAGACAAAAGTCATTGTGCCAATTTCATGTCTTTTGTGTAATAGTTTTAGTCTGTGGCTCCTGATTTCCCTGGTCTGGAGGGTGTTTAGACATTTCTGAAACTGTTCTTAATCACATGATTTCAATACAATTGTGGAGCGCTCGGTTGAACACAATACTCCCTGTATCCCAGAGCTTTTTTGTCTTGCTCAAGATTGCATAGATTGTGTTAGCATGCAGTAGGGGGTCAGTGGAGGCGGAAACAGTCTGATTTGACTCAGAACAGCAAGCTCTTTTTGGCAGCAAATTCAAATTCAACCCACCACCCAGATGCCTCCTCTTGGTGGTCTGTGTTTACCTCTGTTTAAAAAAAGCCCTCTTATTTAAACTTTGTGCAAGAAATTCAATTCTGATATCAAATATAGCACAGATGGAAGATGCACAGCTCAATACTGCTTTTGAATGCAGATGACATTACATCAGACCATTAAAATAATGGATGTTTTTCAGCAGCAGTGAGCCATCTGACTTGAAAACTGACCATGAGTCTTTGGTTGAGGGAGAGTCTGTAGGTTTCAAATGAGAAAAGAGGAAATCCTTGGGAGAGACTGAGCTCCATCACAGAAACAGCATGTTACGAGGAGCTGTCAGGAAACCACGGAGCGCCTGCTCTCTGCAGAGCTCTGTTGCTTGGGGCAATTCTGTGGGAACCCGGATCTGAACAGAGTTTCATTTTTCTCTTAAATCTGACTGCTTCTCCGAGTTTTGTCTCTGTAAACCAATTCCTTCTGCCTTGATACCATAAATAAAGATGCAACCTTGTGCTTGGTGATTCATTGTGATTTTAGTCTTTCTGTAGCTCTAGGACACGATTACTATGACTCAGTGATAAACCACTGGGCCTCAAAGTTTCAGACACTGGTTTACCGTCCATGTCATCACGGTTTAGGACATCCGCAGTCTTCATTTAGGTCTAATTTCCATTTGTAAATCAGCACCAGCCGAATCAATAACTTATTAGGTGAGATCACTGCTCGCAGATGACTTATTTCCCTCTGCTCTGACACTGACAGTGGGTTTTACGTGAACTGTGCGCAGCAGCCTCAGGTCTCTAAGCTCAAAGATGTAAGACAGAGATCACCCAGGCAGAGGTGGAACAGGGCTCATGGGAGCTTACAGCAGGCCCCGTCTGTGCTGCAGCTGCATGAGCCAACAAAGAGAACCACTGGCCCTCAGGTCTCTGCCGTTGTTTTCACTAGGAGTGTTTTTTTATTAAGTCAGCATTTAGAAATGTTTACTCCCCTTTCTATGTTTGTTTTCATCTCATCTGTGCACCACTGCAGGAGGGTGTGTGGGAGAAGCAGGAGGGTGGAGAAGGTTCGAGATGAGTTTCCTGAACAAATAAGAGGACGGTGAAGTTTAATAAATTACCTGCTGCATCGCACTTTGAAACACTTCAGCAGCTTAAGAGAAAATAAGGCCATAAAACAGACAAATGCACAACCATGCCAATGAGCAAATGTGTACAACTACATATAAAATCGAAGTATGCCCTTGGATTTGCACGTAGACCACTGATTTATTACAACAAACCAATGTCTACTCGAAACCCAGTACCTCTGGTTGAATTCCTAACTGACTGTTTCATTTGCAAAATTTGTAGAAGCCTGAAGAGATAAACCTAACTTATATCCTTTTCCACCAAATTAGCATGTATCTGCAGGTTTTTAAATGCTGGAAAACCTGTTAGAAATGGGAGACAGACTGCTATCCCATTGCCAGTAGACCAGAGCCTTGTACACAGCTCTGCAGCAGACAAGTATGCCTTTCCGTTTTGTTTTTTTCTTCTAGTGTGCAACATTCAACATTACAGAAAACAGGTTAGCAAGCAGTGGTAAACAGCATAGAGCCCAGTGAAAATGTTACATTGGCTCTATTTCATATCTCTTAGTTATTCAGTCTCTCTCTCAAGTTTGGTGTAGACTAGATTTTGAGCTATGTTTGAGCGTTACTTGGACAGAGCAGAAGACATTTTGTGGCTGTGAATCATAGCATTGCACCAGCAAAGGGGCTAAGATTAGCATGTCCATCATCATCACTGCTGACTGGAGCCGATCAGAGCCAGAGCTGATAAATACCAGTGACTACTGCAAAGTTGAATGCCGATTGTAACCTTTCCCATTAAAGATAAAAGCCAGATGTCAGTGGGTGTTGGTGGGTTTTTGTCCAGTGGGAAAATGGCTTATTTCACAAGAAAAGAAGATGGGAAAAAGATCTGAAAATACAAACTCTTCATAGCACAAGTATGTTTGCAATATTGTTACAGGGTCAGTTCACCAAAATTGCAAAAAATGTGTTTCCTGTTATCAAATGTTTCAGAGGGAGTATTTCTTTGGCATAAAGACATTACGATGAAGACCGATGTGGTCTGTGGATTATTCAGATTATTCAGAAAAACCAAGACATTGTCAATGCAGAAAGACATGCTGCTGAGTGAGCGCAATAATATAGAAAAAATAATAATTCACCTCTAATGTACTGTGGTGGTGACAGATATCTCAGGGACAGTTATCTTAGTACCTGGGTACATAAAGCCAAATCTACATGGCTAGATAACCTTTAGTCAACTTGCATACCCTCAGGTTTATCTTACAACTGCTTCCAAGTTGAAAAGCAGTGTGTAGACTCTCAAAGCCTATTAAATGCAGCACTGACACATGCAGTGCACCACATCGGGTGGTTTTGTAGCGGCTGTAGTCTTTACTGATGGACCACAGTTTCCCTCGTCTGCTTAGTCAGATCATTACCCCTGACAACAGCTGTGAGACAAGCAAGCACCTGGGAGAGGGATCTCAGAACAAGGCTGTTGTTGTGTGTTTCAACAATGTATCACAGCCCACCTACAACACCACTGTGGGTGGGAATGAAAAACCAGGGTTACCTTGTGCCAGCCAAAAATTGAGGTGTACTGGTGAAGCTGTATGACAGGAGAGTTCCTGAACGACAGCACAGGGAGAGTGAGGGAACACACTGGGATAATTCAGCACAACCAACCACCAACCTGCAAATTATACTTCAAAACAAATACTTCTCACCACCTCCCCAGTTCTAAGTGCAGCAAATGGCCAAATGAAGTTGTGCTCTCAGCCTTGGCAGTCCATCAGAAGTGCTGGAGTACCAGTCATGCCTGGTCTCTGGTCCTCTTTTCCCATGAGCTGACAAAAGGAGGCAGGAAGTCTCCAAGGGGCCTGGCTAGACTCTGACCAATGTGGCCTGACTACTGATAGTAGCCAAGATCCGACCAGTTCTCAAGTTGGCAAGGGGGAAACAACAATAAAGCTTCCACTGGACACATAGAGACTAGGAATAAGACTGAGGCCACAGTGAGCTTAAGATCTGACAGCCTAACAAACAAATGTCAGTTGTATTACTAAAGCAGACAGAAAGAGAAAGTTGTATTCATTCTAAAGAGGCTGGCCAAAGTTAGAAAACCGTAACAGTTCTACTTATAAACCACATTTTGTTTTGATAAGTGATGATTATCAAGACTGTGCAGAGTCCTGCATCGGGTGGGTGTTTTGTCTTAATTTTGTTACTGGGTTCGGTTCTGGGTGATAAAAGAACATGCGAGTTGGACTGTGGGTGTTGGACGATAAATATATTAAAATACAATGAAGAGTAACAATAATTTGAATTAATTCCTAATTTGCTTCAATTACCCTAGTTTTGCTCCTTTTTTTGTTCTTGCTTTTGTTTCTTGTTGTTGTTATTGTTGGTATTTTCTTTTGTGACTTTTTGTTTCGTCTAGGAATTTAGCCTGCATGTCATTTGCTTGTGATTATGGCTAGGGGTGGAACTCTGTACAAGCCCGCATGGGCTTCGATCCCCCCTTGCACAGTTGTCTAGTTCAATTGTGCTAAATAAATAAATCAAATCAAATCAAAGTTTCAATGTTTTAATCCTCTGACTGCTGACCGTGTGTCGGCTCTCTCACGTGCAACAGCTGGAATATGAGAGCCGCTTCAATCAGGTGTGTTACTAACAGGCACGTTAACTGTGGAGATGTGCATCTCAATATTATGAGAATAAGCATAAAATGCTTTAAACTGTATTTCCTGCATTACCTTCATTTTACAATATATTATCTTAGTTCCACATGTATGAAATGACCCAAAACAATAACTCTGAACTTGCTGCCGAACCAAATTATTGGAACAACCCATGGTTATTATAAGATTTGTGGTTTCAGGGTGGGACGTGGACCTTGTGTCGGCAGGTCAGGTCGCAGAACTAATTGGTCCTATGCGCCGGTGGCTGGGTATTGCACATAGCCGTTTCAGTTCATTAGATGTTCTTGACAATCTGATGCATGCACGACTCTGCTGTGTAGTGTGTTTATAACAGATAAAACAGGACGGCATGATACACAAAAGTCTAGGATTAAAATTCTATGCTTCTAAACTAAGTATAAAAAATGTCTCAGAACTCTCACAATTAAATCAAAGATGTTATGTGGCCTTTCTGTGTGAAGTTTGCATGCTCTCGTCTAAATCTGTTGCTAAGTCTTCACAGTCAGTTAGAAATTTTAAAGTCTCCTCATGAGTCAGACCAGAGAATTTCAATACAAAGCTGTTGAGATTTGTGTTTAGCTTAAATTCTTATTCAGTGTGGCAGCACTGCATTTCAATGTAGGGAGGGTTGTGTACTTGATGTGGGAGGAATTACATGTGAGCCCTTTAGATGCTGTGTTTTGCTCAGTCTTTCTGTTCCTCTGGCACTGCAGCATGTGAGCAGTTCAGACCCCAAACATAAGGAGTTCCACTGACTCAGCAGGAACATCAGTCGGTTTATCAAGTGGAAACGCATTACAGAACATCATTCACCATTTACCCTTAATGGCAAATCCCTTAATGCTGCTACTGTAAGAGTATCATTAGAACAATGCGCAGACTGAAACGGGGAGAGCTCTGTGGGTTTATGTGAGCTGTATTAAGACACATGCAGGTATACAAATTCCTCATCCATTCTGCCACTGCATTAATAGATCACACTGACACAGGGACACTTAGTCACTTCAGTCCTGGGTTCATGGGAGCATGTTGACAGCAGCAGGTGAAAGGCAGCCCACATGGGGATGGAGAATCATCACAGGATGACGGATGGTCAGTCACTTATCATGAGGCCATGGTGGGCGTGTGTTTGTGTTACCCAGGCTACGCTGAATACTAGAGACAGCTTCAGAAACGCATCACTCTCTGGGAGCCTCAAACAACAACTGGCTTGACTCTGTCCTTGCTGCGAGCACACACGCTTTAATGTACACACAGACACAAGATCAAAAGCAGATGTGATAAAACTGTTTTGGAGAGTTTGACCTGCTGTAGCCTGTGTTTAGGCCTTCAGGTCAGTTTTCCTCCTGCCAGATCCCACTGAGCTGAACCAGATAGTGAAGATTGGGGATGATGGCCCCTGCGGGTCAGTACTCACCACTGTAGAAACGGATCAAACAGCTGAGGTCTGAGTTGGCTGCTTCTTGCTGCACTCGTACAGGCTCTGCATAGCCCATTGCTGCCAGGTAGTCGAACACCATCTGGAGTGGACGCTCAGAGGGGTCCAGCCTCCTACAGGACAAAAGACAGGAGAAGTGGTGTAACAATGCCCGCCACAAATTAGTTACACCAGTGTCTTTCGCTAAGTATAAGGGTGGGACACATACGTTGAAGTGTTAACATCAAACTAAAGGTGGACTGTTTTCTCTAGTCTAGAGAGACTCTAACCCCTGAGAGAAAAACTCCAAAGGTATAAATATACAGCACATCAAATATGAATATACAGCACTACAAATTTTAAAAGCTTTAATGGCAGATGACCTGGCCCAGCTGAAAGCACCACTGCCACGAACTGAACCGTGGTTCCTGTGGTGGTAAGTGCTGTTTTTTTTTGGTGTTTGGTGGAGTTTTGTTAAAATAAGAAATGCCCAGAGAGGTTTGACGGAGCTTTGGGTGGTCATTTGGAACCACAAACGTACCAAACCAGAAACTGGAAAAATGCACTTGTGCATAATCCCAAAAAGTGATTGGTACTGCTTCTGCAACTTCAATAGTTTGGGTCTGCACAACAGTAGATAAATGAGTAATCACTGCATTGCATTTGCACCCCTCAGGATATTTCACATAATTGGAAAAACTGCATTTCTCACTATGATTAGTAAAAAGAACTAAACTAGGAACATATTCATACTTATTTTCTCAAGTAAAACCCAAATGAATCTGTTGAAATTACAAATTGTTTTTCCTCTAACTTTGCCTTTGACTTAAACTGAAGAAATCATCTCGGTCTATAAGTAATCACTTTAAGGACTCTTCCCACTGATACCTAACAGGATGAATGTCAGCCCTGAAATCCGTTACCCAGTCTGATACAAGCAGCCTTTCACATGAATGCTTACTGTTTGGCTGCATGATGGACCTCACATTTTTGCTTCCAATCTGATCAGCTGGAAATAGGCCAAACAAAGTCCTGGGTTTTACTCATGCTCATTAATTTCCCGAAAAGCTTATCATTACTGATAATTGTTTTGACTGATAGCCTGAGCCATCCACTTTTATGACTTCAAATGCATTTTCAATTTGTGGTGTTATACTATAAAGATGACGAGCTTAGTAAAGCTTGGATGGCTGATACGAGCTTTTTACAAATACATCAGTATCTGTACACATGATGACTGACAGAAAAAAACTTGAATAATAGAGTAACATTTACAGTAAATGAGAGAGATGCTTACATTTTGAAACATCACTGACACGCCCTAGGCACAGTTGGCAAACAAATATCAGTACCCATGCCCAATTCAAAGACCACTTCCTTCTGTCAGCCTATATCAGGGTTCTTCAATATTCTTCTATATTTGTCCAAGGGCCAGAACTTTTCAAGCAGACACTGTGGGGGCCAGGGCTTTCAAATAGAAATAGTTATGAGTTTGTGAGTTTGTCCCTATTCTTGCATGACGATATTTGCCCGGGTCCAGACCCTTGAATCCATCCACTCCACTGAGTTGACTGGGACAGTTTGATAAAGAGAGTAAGTGACAGAGAGAGGAAGAGCAAGTGGAGGGTGGACTATTGCAGCATTGTTTCTGTAAGTTCAGCTATTACTAACTTACTCCGAATGTTGCTTTGTCACTTTTTGACGCATCACTACTCCTCGCTAACAATAAGCTGGCAAATGGAATTATGATGTCTAGTACTCACAGGTGGAGTTGTTTTCGAGGTTGCTTAATTATAGTAGGAAAAAAAATGCTAGATATCCTCAAAACAGGAAAACGTTTTTTTCCTCCTCACATTTTTTAATTGATTGATATTCTGCAGGCCGCATATGGCCCATGGGCCGCCAGCTGACAATCACTGGCCAATATGATTTGCTGGATCATGTTATCTGATTTCAGACAACTGTGGCTGCAACACGTCAATGCAGGATTTAGGTAGCTTCTAGCAAGCACTGAGAGGAGGACGACTGACAGTCCCTGTTGACCATTCACGCTGATGCTTACACTTAACACAGATATGCCTCATTTATTCGCAAATCCTCCAACCTTGGGCAATGCAGCAAGAAGCTGTTAAATCTCTGTCAAATGCCACCCAGCGGGTTCATCCGTCCTCAGGGTGGAAGGTAAATTATGCAGCACACTATGATAATGTGTCCCTGGGATTACTGTAGGCATACCCCAGTAGCCCATGTAACAGAGACAGGTGAGCTTTACAGAACCAATGATGTGTATTCACACAGGTGTTTTCACTTATTTGGCTTATTATACGTCTCTGAACTGTGTGTGTGTGTACAGATAGTGGTTGATTGACACTTTCTTTACAACTTTCCACTTATTATTAGTTTGTGCTAGTAATTCCCAGCGTTGTTCCACTCAACATCAATCTGAGTAGATGTCTAATCAGCCAAAATAAACGAAAACACCCATTTTCAGTGTGTGTTTCAGGGTGCGCCAAAACTGACTCCGTTTAAAAGAACAAAGAGGATCGGAGAAGTATGTTTTAATTTCATGAGGGTGTGTTTTACATTTTATTAGCTGGCAGAAGATGTGATGCCTCAGCAATCATAGATCATTTAGCAAGGTTTTCAGTTTCTTACTATAGAGACCAAGTGTTGAAAGAAGAAGGCTGTTGTTTGCAAAAGAAGCAGAGCATCCCCAACTGTGTAAATGTATTAACTAGCTGCTATCCTTGCACTGTATTGGCAGGTACCTCCTGTGAAAATCAATAACCAGACCATAATGGAGCAAAGCTTACACTTTTCAATCCAAATCACAATACTTGTGGGTAAACATGGTTTTCTAAAAGACAGCTACAGTAGGTGGTTGGTTGGTGCTTAATGCTATGATGTGCATGTCTATGAAAGCTAATCTTAGCCACATATCAGACCAACATATATTCAACCAAAATCTTGCAGTTACTGCAGATTAAAGTTTTGAACTCAAAGGAAATGCAACATGTAATTACCAAATAAAACATCGTCAACCAGCTGTTTTTTGTTGCACACATTCACAATGCCCAATCTGTTCTAACCCCAACCCTTATCCAACAGCACTTTCACCCAGCCTCTACCCTTCACCTTGTCAGTGGTGAGCCCACAAGATGGCCCTGCATCACTTCATTGGCCTGTGCCTGATCAAGCTACAGGGGCAGTCACCTAACCTGACTCCTGTAGCTAGCACTGTGTCCTGATCCTGTGTGAGGTTCTATCTGATCTTTCAGGACCAATTACAGGGGTATGCTTGAATTGCAATTGGTCTGGTCTCTCACCATGCAGATTGCAGATACAAGCAGACGAGATGAGATTTCTCTGCAGGGCGACTGGCCTCACTTAACATTTGAGAGTGAGGAGCTCAGTGCTTTGGGACGCCCATGATATCAAGCCGCTAACTCCTCTCAGAGGAGTCAGTTGAGAAGTCTGGGCGCCTCCTTTTGGAAGTGTCCTGGGTATGACAAACTGGGAGGAAACCCCGGGCATACCCAGAACATATCGGAGGGATTACATATCTCATCTGTCATGGGAGCACTTAGGGATCCCCAAGGAAGAGCCTGTTGCTGGGAAAAAGAACACCGGCCAGCTCTGCTCACCCTGTTGGCACTGTGACCCTGACCAGGATAAGTGGCTCAAAAATGGATGAATGGAAGAATGGATGTCTTCCATCAACTCCATTGCCTCAGTAAATTTATCTTAAAAGGGAGTTTGTCCGACTGAAAATACAATGTTCCCTAAGCAGGAAAAAACCCAGACCACGTCTTCCTGTAAGCAGCACATTACTACAAGCTATAATAAGAAAATCACTAAAAAAAGCTTCCATCCTTTCCATCATGTCCTTTCTTACAAACCTTTCTTCAGTGCTTGTCTCAACGCTGTCGACAGCTTTGTATGTTTCAGTCATTCATTTATACAGTGCACACATCTATTATCAATCACGGGTATCAAACCTATTACACATAGAACATTTATCTATAGAGTACCTAAAAATGATTTACATGAAGGAGGGAAAACATAGGATTAGAAGCCCATTTAAGCTCAAACATAAATGGAATCCTAGCTCATTTAAATTCAATGCATTTAATGCAACCTTGACTTGATTTTACTGTATGTGCTGTCTCTCTGGAGGAATGGAATTTCCCTCTACATAAACAGAAATCATGATTTTCTTAAGTCGCCAATGCCGTTTTGGGGACTTTAATATTACATTTAAATCCACCTGGTTGTACTCGCTGGCTGTACTGCAGGAATGTAAACTGAACCAACACAGCCTATCCACAGGCTTACCAAAAGCCTTTCATTTATTACCAGCCTGCACTACTCTACAATGCCTACAGCTTTAATCAGCATAGATATAATGAAGTTGGTTCACATGCTGTTTGTTGATCACACCACTGGCTACCAGCCTATAAAGTTATTAATAACCTCCAGTCATGATTCCAGCACAATATCTGCAGCACATCCGTGGCATGATCTCCCAGCCGTTAATACTACAAGCACAGTCATTTATGATTCTCCACTAAAAATGTGCCTACTAGCATTTTTGCTGGTACCCCATGTCTTGTAAGATTAGATCTCAATATCCCACATCGTTAAAAAAATCTAAACAGACAGTAAGGCTCACAAAGAATATGCCCTATGCCTCCATGATTCAAGCTATAGCTGGGGTTTTTTTAGACTCTGCTGTCTAATATCTACACATAAGTTTTCCCACGAACAGCCCAGATTCCTTCCTGGTCACGGATCAGTGAACCAGTGTTTTATCCTTTCACAGATAATCAAGGGGTCATTTGCTATTTCTGTCTGCATACGTACGTCTCATAGAGCTGACAGAGGCGTACAATCATGTTCCCTGAGGGTATCCTGACTGAGGTGCTGTGGGAGTATGGGATGTTGGAGAAACTGTAGCAGGTCCTCAGTGCTGTGTTTGCTTTCTTTGCTTTGAGTCAAGCTTAATTAAGATGACAGTCTGTGTGTGGTTTTCATGGACAGGATATCAAGTAAAACCCAAGGCCTGGTATAGTTTTTATATCATATAAGTAAAGAAGAGATGTGGACATTTATTTAAAATTGCATTGCCTCTAAATTGCTTTTATTACCGTTGCTGTTACTGTACATCATTATACCCATTTTAGCTGTGTTTGTGTGTCTGATGGAGGAGAAGTGCTTCCATTTTAACCTATGCAACGGTCTAAACCAGTTGTACAACATCTTGTGTTTCACTTGCACTATCCTCGCGTAACTGCAACCCAAAGCATCTTTCCATTTTAACCTATGCAACGGTCTAAACCAGTTGTACAACATCTTGTGTTTCACTTGCACTATCCTCGCGTAACTGCAACCCAAAGCATCTTTTTAAGCTTCAGGTCATTTATTTCTTTCACTTTCTTGTATTTCCATGTTCGTACGTGATTATACATAAAGCTGTGAGCTGTGATGCTTCGGCGTGCACAGCATTACAGTACTGACAAGACCTAATGAAGGCACTGATGAAGCACCGCAGCTGTTGGATGTTGGATGCATGTGTTGACCCATTCAGAGCGACTGAGGCAGGTTTAAACCGCATCGCTGTGTTGCTCTAAAAGGAGCATAGTGAATTTGGAATATCCTGAGATGACCTCTGACCAACAAAGGCCTCCAAACTACAGTTGGTCTCTCAACAGCCATCCAAACCTTTTAGGATATTTTAGGCCAAACGGCTCAAACGCAAAGGACACATTTGTCTAAATGAAAATTATAAGGTATAACTTAACTCTGATGACTCATCTTAGTGTTTATTTACCTGACTAGGTCTCCATGCAGCTGAACATAGAGTCCCTTTCCATCTCTTTGAGCACACAGTTCCTCCACTGTGGTACTGGTGGAGCAGAGCACCAACTGCAGGTCTGTCTGAGGGGTGGAGGAGGCCTGTGGGCCAGAGGCAGGTGGCTGGGGGTCCACTGTCCCCCCATATAGACACACACAGCCACGCTGGGTGTCCCCCTTTAACCAGTCCCGCTCTCTTGATCCAAATCTGGTCTTTCTCGTCACACAGCCACGACTCCCATTCCGCTTCATGTTGCGCTGCTGACACAGAGAGATTCATTTTAACACACAGATTGACATCAGATCCATATCAGCATGTTTAACAGCCTCAGGCTGCCTAAATAACATGAGGGTGGTCCAAAATGTACTGCTGACTCTCCCAGAGGTGCTATGGGCTTACTACAACACAACATCTGTGCTGATAGTTACCAACTGGACTATCTCAATGGTCTAACTCTCATGAAGTCTGGTTTTAGAGCTTTTTAGGTCAGTACAGGAACATAAAATGTTAACAAACTAAAATTGGGACAAACATGAAACATGCTGAAAGAGTATAAGTGTCCAGATGCTACAAAAGGAATAGAGAAATTTCAACTATGGAGACATCAGACTGCTCAACTACAGCCTCAGACAGAGGGAGGGCAATACAGATTTCATCCTGGTTGCATGGACCAGTTTTTATTTTCTTGTTGTTACAGATATGCTCTGCAAGATTTTCCTAAAAACAATGTATGGACTCATACAGGAGTAAACTCTCTCAATCATCACTTACAACCCACTAAAAGTGTGTTGCGGTATATTTATCTGCACAGACTCTGCCGTGTTCCTGTATTTTCTTAATTTCTTCTTGTTTTCTGTGTTCGGCACATTTATGGGCGTGTACCCCATAAGATTAGAGTAACCTACAAGTATACCTTTAATGAAAAGGTCATCAAAATGTGTTAATTCTTTTTAGCAGCATTTAGTTGACTGCAACCACTTTTCCTGATATCCACTTGATGCTATGAGAGTCTATGCTTTAACAGTCCTGTAGAGGCCCACCTTTCTATCTGTATACAACTGAAATGAGAACTATGCTGTCAAGTTTAAGTGAAGGTGACACTGCTGGAAATTGGTGCAGTTGTATTTGTAGTCATGAAGGAGCACCCCTCCCCCTACACTGTAATCAATGTTCTGTAATCAATATTGAGTTATTAGCAAGTACGTAGCTAGTAATTCCAGTCATTACACCAAGGAGACTTGCAAGTGTTTTCCTTTGTAGACTCAACTCTACTGAACTCTACATCTCCCGAGCAGCTTCTCTCTGTTGCAGCAGCATTGACTGTAATCTTAAATGTTTTCTTCAATGTTACCTGTCTTACTGAGGGTAGACCCTGTGATTGCATTACTAACAGGAACCAGAATGTCATGCTGTTGTTGTTTGCTCTCACCCTAATCACTTGTGGTAATGTTAGCCGGATGTGCACTAGCCTAATGTCTTTCCTGAAAATTACGCTATCATGCTATTAAATCTAAATTTGAGATTAATGATAACTAAGTGCTAAAATGATAAAGCTGCTCTTGATGGACTACCATTCACGGGCACAACAAAGGCATTACAACATGTCACTTGGTCCAAGAGGTAAAGATATGTAATCACTGGTCTGACTCTGGATGTAGGCTCTGCAGTACATACACTCATAGAGACCCACAAAAAACACACACCCTCTGCTACAGGTGGAGTTTGTCAAGGATGCACTATGACCTCACATCTATTCAGATAATTCATAGGCAGGATATGACAGCACAAGTCTGGAGAGCATCCAGTTTGGTGGCTTAAAGGTGTCACCAATATTGTTTGAAAATGTTGTCATCTTCACCTCATTCAATTGTGACATCCAGTAAGCCTTGAAACATTTTGCTGCTGAGTGTTAAGGAAGAGTAGCTCAGAATAAAACCAAGGGTCTCTCTGGAAAATGTCAAAAGAAGAGCTCAGTGAGTAAAGGAAAGATCTGCTGGACCACCAGTTACAGTGGCTGCTGTAGTGTGGGCTTGGTGATACCAGAATTTGTCAACAGGAAGTGGGGGACATACTGTTTCCTATATTGTTAAAACAGAGGCTGAAAAAAAAATTAGATCAAATGGTAAAACTAAGCAGTGCTGATCTATTGTGAACCAAGATTCTGTCACTGTGTTGACTATTTTTCACCTAAATATTGTCAAAAACATATTTCAGTTTACCATTTCATTGTAATTTAAGAAGGCTTGTTATCTGCCGGCCGCCATATTGTTTCCTGTGTCAAAACAGACTAGCTGGCATTATGGCACCCACCAGCTGCAGCGTTTGGTGCATTCTGGTAGTTGTAGGTTTTCTACCTTTTGGGCAAAGCAAATGTCACAGCCCTTTCCTGCTGTGACATACTTTTTTATACTTCTTAACATATCTTCTAAATTTCTATCTCCTTTAACTGCTTCTTACAGTCTTTATCAACAAATTGAGTTTGCTCAGTTAAGTAAAGTGAACCTTGAGTTAACATTATTTTATTAAACTTCTACTTCCAACTCAAAAAAAACCTTTCACTCCTTACATAGGTCATTACAGGAGCAGTATTAATCCAGAGGTTAGGGAGGGGGGATGTAACCATAGAGAGGTTAGTTTGAATTCCACACCTGTTGAAAAAACTGAGTCCACAGTGAAAGTGAGCTGCCATACCCTTTCCTCATCAGCAACTGTCAAGGTGTGTCTGAGTGAAGCACTGAACCACTGCTTGCTGCTGTGGAATCACTCAGTGGTCATTCCAGTCGACTACAGATATACTGGGCAGCTCCCAGGTGGGGATATGTGTCGCTGTGTGAATGTGAAAAAGGGCTGCGCTGAATAAGAGCATGCATATTCAGCCAAACTCTCATGAGTCAGTAAGGATTAGATAAATATACTGCATGTGAAATGAAATACAGATTTGTCAATGAATGATGGCTGACCTGGCTCAGTTTTAGTTTGTCCCTTGTAGACTTCATGATGATACAGTATGTAACTGTAACACAAACTGTATCCTGTGCTTTAGCAAATCAACAACCATGCCCATATCTTAGCAAACCAGTCAGAAAGATAGGGTTTAGATGTTTCCCCTGATTTAATTAACACACCCCGGTGCATTTCCTTACTGATACTCAAAAAGACTTGATTATCTATTTCATGTTGATGTTAACAGGCATGAAAAAAGACTAAGCATTGCCCACACATGCTAACTTAATTATAGGTGAATTGTTCTGCAGACAATATCTGTTGGCAGACACATCATAGGACTTAATCAAATCTGAGGACAGATCAACATTTTACTTACAGTATTATGCACTTTTTAACAGGGTGACCTATCTTATTTTATGATTTTGACGTGCACTCCTCAAATACAATATCTGAGTAATGCATACACATTAATTGAATGGCACAGCTGAGATTCTGTGTGTATGTTTGTCGTTGCCTTGTGAGCAGCTTCCTCAGGGACTTGTGTGTTATTACACATGATGTGTCTTTCCCTAAAATGTCATAGAATAACTGTTCAGCAGTGGGCCTTCCTATAAAAGCTCTTACAGCCTACAGTGTGTGTACGTGGGTTATGTGTGCGTGTGGTTTGTGGATGTTAATTGGCTCTGGTACATTCCTCACTGAGTGGCAATCATCCACAGATCAATCATCAACCAGAGAATATCAATCACTGGATATCACAGCCATTACATAATATTACAATGATGCGTTTTTATTCTCGTGCACTTTGCCCTGTTTGAATCACCAGCTACAATGTAAGAAAAACCTTGACATGTAACACAATATAGAGATATTTGCCGAGCACTTTGTTTGAATCACCTCCTGCACCACAGGAAAATAAATCCTCTCGTTATGACTTGCCTTTAGCACTCGGATCCCCGTTGCAGCATGAGCTCCCGGACCACTGCGGCTGCCGCGACCTGCAGTCTGATTCAGCCCCGCTTGGTGTACCACCGTGTCCGGCTGCCTGTCTATGCAAGCCCCGTTATCTCCGACATCACCTCCTTTCTTGATGCCCGTTTGGGTGTTAGTCGCCACGACCGCTGTGTGATTATCCTCGTCCTCCATCGCCATGTATGATCCCTATTAACAGCGACAAAAACCAAGAAGTGCCGTCCCGGTGCGCGACTGGCAAATTCCCACGGAGAGGTGAAAATTCATCCCGTGTCGGTGCAGCGACGCCATATCCAGACTGAATCTGACTGCTGTCAGATAGGCCTGCTGGAGAGCTGATCAATAAACATTAAATGGGCGGGTTCAGGGTATTTATTATTCAGCAGCCACTGCCCCTTTCTGAGGGGAGAGGCGTATTACATTAACCATAAGGAAAGTCCTTTACCACTTGATGCAGCTCACAATGAGAAACCACGATATGTCCTTGGAGGGCGTGTTTTTGGTACTCACAGCCTTAACCCATCGAGTTTTTGGATTGTATCTGTTTATATGAATATCTCATATTATCATATTATTATCATATTATTCATAATATTTCATGGTATCACTGGGTATTGCCTTAATGTAATAACATTCAGAAATATTTTCTCATAAGTCTCATAACCTCTCTAAATACACTTGGCTTACCAAGGCAAATGATTTACAGTTAACATTACTTAATAGTTTACCTGTCAGCTCACTGGAAGTGGAAAAACTCAACCTTTATTAACAACCCAACTAACAGATTCTTTCCAACCTGGCAACCCAAGTGATGGCAGCTAAATTAGCTCCTCTGGATTACAGGTGAATTATAAAGCATTAAATTAAAATAAATAAATAAAATAAAGTCCTTAATGAAGAGTGCCCTCTTAGAAAATATATAGGATATAAAAGTTTTATGAAATTAAATTGTGGGTCATCATTTAAACGAGTTCTTTAAGGCGAAATGTTAGCTAACATTAAGCTAACTGCCAAAGTAGCTAGCTAGCTAGCTAAATTAGCTAATGTTAGTTTAGCTACAAAACAAACCTTTTATGTTTGTTTTTGCTAACACCATAGAGCCATTGGCTTACATTCAAACTCATTATCTTAGTCTTCTTTTTGTATCCCTTTACACATAGATATGTTTCATTAAACAACTTAAGCAATTAACAACATTAACATCATGACTTGGCTAATTTAATTTAGCTAATTTAGCTTTAGCTAATTTAATGGCTAATGTCTGTAACGCTAGCTTTAATATAGCTAAAATACATAGCTAGCATAAGCATGAATTTTAGTTACAAATTTGCACTTCACTTAATTTATTTTACTTACCTTTGTTACACTTGGCTCTGGTGGGGCTAACAGTGCAGCCAATATCATGTTGGAGGATGTCTATTCTCCTGTTTAATGGGTAAATAATTTGGGAGGTTCAACTACTGAAGACACACAGGCAAAAATGCAGGGGTATGTCTGTTGTCAGAGGACCATCAATGGTGGACTACTAACCTCCTCAGCTGCCCCTAAGGTTCACTGAGTAGCAATTATTCTGTGACAATTTGATTAATTGCAAATGTGCTTTGTGAATTGCACCACTAACACAAAATAAAGGGAACTGGTGGGGGGCTTAAAGTGGCTCCTGCAATATCCCTGTTTGGTAGAGGGACCCTGTTTCACAATCTAATTCTTTTACCTTCAAAATGTCAATTAATATTAATCTTAGATGGGAGATGTTTCTGTAATGTGTATTTAAATTATGAAAAATAACTTCCTCCAATTTCCATCTTTTATTGTATTTATGTATTCCAAACCATGGTCCAATAAACTAAGTGGATTAATCAAGAGTCAGGGACTCCCAGAGACACACCTGCTCATAATTAACTTTAATTCAGAATTCTCAGCTTAATTAAGGAATACCAGTAGACTATTCTTCACAGCAGATAAATTGGAGTGTAGGTGATATTAATAACACTGACGGCTCTGTTCTGTTCAAGTGTCCCAGTGTGCCGTGACAGTGTGACAGCAGCATTTACAATATCAGGACCCTGAAACTGAAGCAGCTGAATGGAATTCAGCCATTACTCATGTTTTTACCATGTTTACCCTATGTTTGTCTAACTGTGTCAGAAAATATATATGTCAGACACTTAATCATACTAAGCCTTTTCATATGTCCCAACTCACTCTCTGTAACTGCACACAGTTAGACAAATAAAGTTGTATTCCCACAGGGGCCCTTCATGCTAAAAGTTTAATCTGCTTTCTTGTGATGTTATTAGATGCTTACAGTTTTCCTCGTTTGCTTGGGCACATTTGTTCACTCAGGCCTAAACTGAAAGGTGCAGGTTTGCAAAATGCGCTAACACTGATGAAACACTAAAAACACTCAACAAAAGCAAATATTTCCATCAATCAACAAAACACATGGTCAAATTAATATAGTTTCTCAATCAATCATTACACAATGGACATAATCTGCTATATGACTGTGCCATTTGTTGATATTTTACATATAGTTTGTGCCAAAAAACTCAAGTAAGCATACCAAAGCATGGATTATATTATTAACTCTAAAGATGATTTTACTAGAGATAACCCTACTGCACTTTGCACCTTTGCTTCTTACAATTTTTAAAGGTGCCCTGTTGAAATACCTTAAAAAAGGGAGACATTTTCCAAGAAAGTTTTCTCCTGTTTTACTACATTTGTTTTTCATTTTATGTGCCGTCAGCCTCTCTTTAATCCGTGTTTGCAAATATCAACCCAGAGGCGTGCGTCTTTTATAGATGGATAAGGACTGACTGCTGGTTAGAGTTGTGCTCAAGAGTTTCACATTAGTGCATTAGAGATTCATAATGACTACTAAAGTAATTTCTATCAGGTGTAAATGCGTGTTTTCATTTTGTTTAGCACAGTTAATCCATTAGAGTTTTGGGTCTTTCTATGAGATTTGTCTGTTAACTGGTTCGTAAAGGGCAGTGAAAATGTGTGAAACCAATGAAAAGTGTTCAACACATTTGCAAGAGGAGACTTCTGCTGTGCTAAGAAGGTGATGATGACGATCAAGAGGATCCAAGTTTAATTTAGCGTGTCTTAGCAATCAAGAACAACTATAAAAGCAGCTGCATGGCTGCTGGTTGCTCATTTAACATGATATACTGATATTTTCTGATAGAAGTCATAATGTAGAAATAAAAGACAACATTATTATAAGTAATTATCATGTACTGTACACATTTGTTCTTTGAGAGATGTAGTCTATCCCATGATAACAGAAAAAACTGTTGAGCTAGAGGTAAACAAGATCATAAAATCATCCAATATTGTACTAATTTATTACAATATCTGTATAAATATCCTGCTGAGACCTGAACTTCTGTTTGGTATGCATTTTTCATTTTTCCTAGCTATTTGGCTTGGTTAGCATTGCCACTTCACAGCAGCTGGGTTGATTGTACGAACCCAGGGTGGGGGAGCCCTTCTGTGTGGAGTTTGCATGTTCTCCCCGTGTCAGTGTGGGTTTTCTCCGGGTACTCCGGCTTCCTCCCACAGTCTAAAGACATTAGGTTAATTGGTGACTCTATGTGTCAGCCCTGCGACTGTCTGGGGTGTCCAGGGTGTACCCCACCTCTTGCCCAGGGTCAGTTGGGATAGGCTACAGGCCCTCCTGCGACCCCCAACAGGAAAAGCGGTTACAGAAAATGAATGAATGAATATTTAGGATCAGGAGGTTTAAAAACTAAACATTGTCAATGATAATTCAGTCCCTATGTCCTAAAATGAGACAACGAGAGTCAAACAGCGATAATAAAGCCCTAATTTCTTCAAATGAGCACTTCCTAATTAACAGCATCTTAATTTGTTACTGTTGCTAAAATTGGTCAAATTTGTTGCCATATCAAACTACAAACATTATTACCCATAAATAAACAAGTTTAAACCATATAATGTGATCAAGTTTTTTTTTTTTTTTTTGTCTGGATCAGCTGTAGACTGACTTGACAGAGATGGCTGCTATCTTGTTGTTACATGCATTTGTGTATTGTGCTCTTAACACCGCTACATGGCACAAAAAATTGTCCATGGACAAGGACAACAGGTCTAAGTTAAGTAGAATGAAGTGTAATGTCAAGTAAACTCAAAATGGGATGTCCTCATATGAGGTCACAGGGTCTCAGGAGGATATTATGATATAGTAAATGTTCTGTAAAATCAATTGAGAAACTGCTTATGTATAAATATTAATTTCTGGCTGATTCAGCAAATTTTCATACAGCTCATCCCTGAAATTAAACAGCCCAAATGAGCCCAGCACTCATTTTCAATGGATCAGATCAACTGTTACAACCCTCCCCCAAACCAAGAAAACAAACTACCATAGTTCAGCTAGATTTTTATTTGACTTTTTATTCGCTTGATCATTTTCTCCAACCCAAAGACAAGAATACACAGCATAAATTGAAAATATCCCATTTAATAGTTTACAACTTCTCATCTTTAATCATCATTTCATACTTTCAGTCTGACATTCACACTCACCTTGAAGCCATGGAACTGCGATTCAGTTCAACATGTCAAACTTGACTGGAAAAAGTGAACCTCATGCCTCCACCCTCCCCCCAACAAATCAGACACCATATTGTTTTACAGTCAGGACAGGCCTGGGGGGTTACAAACAGATTTTGTTTTTAAAATACAATGGATGCATTTTTTCTTTTCTTTTTTCTTTGATTCAACAGGGAAAGTGAACATGGGTGGTAAATTCAGATGCTCTTCCAAGCCCTTTACACACTGAATTCACCCTAAACAAATAAAAAAACAAAACAAAAAAATCAATTATCCAATTAATCCAAATGACGGATGTGCACTTTCATCACTCATAAAAACATTAACAGTATTGTGAGCACTATCTGAACAGTTTCCTATTGTACATGTTAGTACTGACCCATGAACGTGGTGTGATAGATTTTATAATTTGAACTTTTCTTGCATTTCAAAAAAGAGTCTCTGGTCAAGAGTAGAAATGACATTATTTACACTGGTTTTCACATGCAGCTCAGAAGCTGAAAGTTGAAATTGCAGCCAAAAATCATGTCCTATCTAGATAAAAGACATGTCGCACGCCATCACGCTCTCTCAAGCATGATTATTTTCTCTTTCTCTCTGTCTCACTCACACACACACACTCACAAACACTCACACACACTCACACACTGATATCACCTCAAACGCTGATCACCGCTGATGGGTATTTTCTTCCGTTTCTTTTCTTCCTTTTAAGTTACAGTGTCCAAAGCACTTAAGTTGGGTTCATTTCCATTTGTACATTTAAAACTGCATGAATTTACGGTATTCATTGAAAGAACTGATCAGATGTGATTAACAAGGGTACATACTGGTTGAATAAGACGATACAAACAACACCAACAAAAACATTCAGGAATAGATGTATGAAACTTCCTTTCCCATCCCGTCAGCCTTCCGTTTTGCACAGCTCCCCCTTGTGGCTATTAGCTTGTAGCACAGGCTTGTCCCAGGTTTGTTTTGAGGCTAATAAAGCAGCAATCTATAAATACAAAATCAAAAAAGGTCCTAACACACGCATACACACAAAATAAAAACAAAAACGAACCATTGCCTTCCTCCCTCATCACCTGTCATGATTAACTGCCATGCAAAGTTGAAATCTAAACCATGGGGGCTCGGATCAGTTTGATATGACGTGTTACAGCCCTGCCTTTTGTATCGGTGACTACAAAGAGACACTGAAAGGTGCGCCATGCAGAGGCAAACAACATCAGCAATAAGGGACGAAAGTAAAGAAAGGAAGCCAAAAGAAAGCGCTATATGCTTCAGACCCAAGGAAGGACACTGCTGCTCCAACACACATATCTGGAACCACTTCATATATCTTCCATCAGCTCTTGTCCAGACAAAGCTCTATTCCAGCTTAACCTACTGACCATACTGGGAAAAATAAATCACAGTGAGGTTGAAAAAAAATCTGCTGATGTGGCACAAGTAGTGGCCTTGCTTGGCTGAGACATGATGCTTTTAGGAAGGAAAAGGTTACCAGGCAACCATGAGCTCTAACACGCAGAGAACACAAGGCATCATTTCACTAATCAATTTGTAGGTTGAAGGGAGTTTAATAGATCAAATTGTCAAGAGTGCAGAACACTAAACCACATATGAGGCCAGAAGGAAGAGTTACATCAGTGGCGAGAAACCTGCTCCTCTCCGAAAGAGGGCATGGATACATGAGGCGTTCAAGGGGCGGGGAAGCAGATGAAGCAAGGTGCCACTTCTGCTGCTGTGCAGCACTGTGCTTAGGTTTCTCAGTAGTACAGTACATCATTCAGACAACATCTGTTAAGATAGCTCCAGACCTTATTTCAACATCCAAAGGACCCAAACAAGTAGCCTACCATCTTTGTAAAAGAAGTAAAGATGACACATCTGATCATGAATGAAGTATGAAGAATAGTAAATCAAATGCAGCTCAATTGCATCCTATTAAGGTTCTTTTTTTGTACATATATGCATACAATTATACGTCCTAGCTAATCTTTTAAGTCTTCATGTGAGTTTTATTTAATTTGATCAGCTTTTGTTTGTTTTACAACTATATACAATGTACAGGCAGCAGATCATATATCTTTTACAATGAACGAGTGATGATACAGGGAAGTCTTTATAGACTGATGTTGACTAGATCCATTTAGACAATATACATTGTGAATAATTGGAATTTTTAGAAAATGGTATCTAAAAAAATGATGAAAGATAGTACAAGAGACAAAATTGTAAAAGCCCTCAATATGTACAGAAAAAAGCCAATATAGCATTTGTCAACAACAGAAAAAAGTTAAACTGAAATAATTTTCTCCATATACACATATCATAGCTCAAAAATATTTCCAAAGCTAATAGTCTCTCTGATTTGGTCACAGAAGTAAGAAGATAGTGAAGCATAGTGAAAAGAAGTATACAGCCTGATTGAACATCTGAGGATCTCAACACAGCATCGCAGGGCTGCTAAGCTTGTTAAGTAATGAGATGTACAAACTACCATTAGTTTCTCTCATGCAGATGCTCCCCTTGATTGCAATTCATAACTAAACAAAGCTGTCAATCTACTGCAACTGAAAGTTAACAGAAAGAGAGATCATCGTGAGGTATTAAGGTTACTGTCCTCGACAGCATGGTCAGAATTCTGATTTGGAGAAGACGAGAGCCAAGAAATCATACTAACAGTCACCACAGAACGACCCATCCCAGTACCTCACCACGTGATCCAAACTCACACTTCAACGTTTGTTGACGGGGGGAAATCTTAATGATATTTCACTTCAGTACGACATACTGTTTAAAAACACTTGAAACCTTGATGCCAGCCTATGAAAAGTTTACATCAATTAGCTGCCATAATCTTTATGATTTGCGTTGTTTTGAGGACTCGTTATCAGTAACATCCAACAGGCATTTTTAATGAAAAGTCTGCCAAATGGAATAGGAAAAGAAACAATCAAGATCATGTAGCTATAATTTATGTTTTTGTCAAAGCAGAGACAAAAAGACATTGCTGTGGACATGCAGGTAGGCCAGTATTAGTGGGTGACCGATAATTGACTTAGGAGATATAGAAGTGAAAAAGTTAAACTTATTAAATGAAGTGACACCAATTTCAAATCCATAAAGACCATTTCCCTCAGATTGAAAACACAATCAGCACACAAGCAGACTTACAAACGAAGCTCATACAGAACTTAATAGTTCAGGGGCTTTTATCTAGCCAAGTCAGAAAGGCACATCACTTTGATATCAGGCATAAATAATTAAGTCAAATTACTGCAGAAATAAAACATACTTTCACAAAAATAGTGCCAATAAGATGAGCGTCCCCATCAAAGAAGACAGCCATGAGAAAGCAGACTTGAGGGGAAAAAAAGCATTCAGTGCATGTAACTACATTCATAACAAGCTTCATTTACATGTATGTGCATGGTGACTAAGTTCGACCAGGTTAAACAATTCTGAAACGTATCTAAATTACAAGCTAGACTGTGAGGACACAGATGCAGGAAAAGTTTTAACGCACATCTCCAACACAAATGCAATCAGCTTGTCTTCAGATAAATTTCAGGCCTGGATTGTATCCATCCTAATGAATGAACCTCCTCAAACTATGCAAAGCAATTAACTGTTGAATTTATTATACAGGTCTAAAACTAAAGCTACAGATGAGATGGTTTTAGGAGAGCTTTGTGGGGAAATCTGAGCACAGTCTCTGAAACTAGCCACAGGTGATTAAACTGGGCATGTTGGATGTGTTCATGCTCTTGTTGTGACAAATCAAATGTAGACTACTTCCTATAGAAACATAGGATAAAGAGGCCTACTACCAGAGCCAGAAATTCCCCCTCTGAGCTTGAGGCAAGGTGTGATTGTGATCCTATTAATGCTCAAACATGCTTTAAGCAAATTAATGTAATTCAAAATGAATACAACTCTCTGACAAGTTATATCACTTAAAATGTGGAAAGTCAAAAAAGAGGGGTTATCCAGGAAGTTTCTGACTGCACTATATAGACCTTTCAAAGCTTTTTCTGCTGCCATCATCAGGACTACAGGTTCATATAAAAAAAAATGAATGCAAAGCCAATTATAAATATCAATGGAGCAAAGTGTTTCAACTGCATTTTAGCTCAATTACAAATTAAAATAAAACTATGGTTACTGCAGTGCTCATAGTGGGTGACACTTTTTCTCTACAGTGACATGAGAGGTTAAGTGTGCCACAGTAAATGGTGTGCATATGTGCTTTTGTGGGTGGTAATGGTGCTGGGCGGAGGGTGCATGTGGTAAATAGAACTACTACACAAAAGACATCATGGAAACCAATTATGAAAGAAAAAGAGAAAGTTCACTGATTGATATGTTTTCCCAATTATTCTGGTGATGTCAATAGTCAGTAGGGTCTTCGTAAATCGGTATTTTTCTCCTGTGTTAGATGCTCTGCTGCTTCCCATGCAACTCGAGGGCAGCGGACTGCAGTGACGTCACAGGGGGATCCGTTGGAAGAAAGGAGGGAGGTGAAAGGAAAATCGTTTTCATAGTTCCCTTGGTGGGGGGCTTTTAAGAGCAACAGAAGCAGCTCATCACTGCCAGGACTGAGGGGGGAAGTTATTAACCTCAGCCAGGTCTTGCACAGGCGAGCCTTTGAGGGTGTACGTCAGCTTGATCCTCATTCGTAGCTGTTGCTGAAATTTTGTGAGGATGATCATGTTTATAAACGAGGACATTCTTGCAAGGCATTTGAGACTGCACAGGTCTTAAAAGGTCCAGTGTGTAGGATTTAGGGGGATGTATTGTTTTCTTTAGTGTATAATCACCTAAAAATAAGAATTGTGTTCCTGTTAACTTACAATGAGCCGTTTATATCTACAAAGGGAGCGGGGCTTCGCCTGTGGAGATCACCATGTTGCACTGCCATGTTTCTACAGTAGCCCAGACTGGACAAACCAAAAACTGGCTCCAGACAGGGCCATTCATGTTCCACATCAGCCACCATAGTTAGAAGCCCATCCACAATGAGCAGTGTCGGATTTAACTGGGCTGGGCTAACGACCTGGCTCCGACATGCCAAACGGCATTAGAAAAACACTGATTTGTAATGTGAAACTGCTTTATTCAGTGTTTTTACCAGTGTAAATCACCTGGCCCGTTTGTTTTGGCCATGAATAGAACGATGCCGATAATTTGGCTCCCAGTAAAAGCCTCCATAAAAATAAACACTGAAGGAATTCTAATTGGGAGAATTTTCAGCTGGTTAAAATCTGAAATCCTCGACACTAGACACCACCTAAATCTTAAACACTGCTCCTTTAAATGTGTGCCAAGTGTGCCTCAAAGAACAAAATGATATATAATCAAACAATCTGTGAAGGACAAACTCACCTTCTGTGGGTTGAGGACTCTGATGACCTGTGTGACAGTTCCCTGGTTGAGTGCTGGGACAACATTACTGCTAGGGGAGAGGAGCTGCAGCTGGAATGTCTGACAAACAGATAGAGGACAGTATGTTGGATGAAAATTTGATGATACCCATGGAGAAATGGGGTCATCACAGCAGCATGAGTAAGGGATGCTCACACTGATCAGACACTGACCACAATTGATGGATCTTCAGTTCAAATGACTCAGTTTGACTTTTTATATTTGTCAAAAAGATAATGTGATTGTAAAATCAGGGATGCAGACAAATAAACGTCACTGTGTTTTGTTGCCTGATCCATCATCGCTGCCAGATCTCCACGACAAAGACTTCTAAGGCTTATCTTTCTGTCTAGTCGAACACAGACACAGGATGGCGCCAGTGCTAATGGTGGGACTTGGAGTGCAGTGAGGCAAGCAGTATCTTTGGGCTGCCTAGTGAATACTGAAGGCTGCTAAAAGCTTGCTGAATGTTAATTTAGATATTTTAAGCTAGTCACTAAAAAAATGCTAAAAAAGTTTTATAATTCCATGTCCTGTTAAGGCCAGTATAATTTGATGTAAACTCTAGCCTACAGATATGTATGCTACTCTCGTAAGGCCAAGCAGAAATAGGGTTAGCAACAATCCTCTGTAAAACAGCACAATATATAAGATGTAAAAATGAGAATGTGTGCTCCAGCTGATGGGCAGTGCTCAGTTTCAGCTTAACTGTTTCCAACATGGCAGCCAGGTCACACACTTTCTCATTTTACAGCTAAACAGTACACTAAAAACAAAAACATTGAGGTGAGAAATAGGCAATGCAGTAACAGAATCATGATTCACTTTTGATCAGTGCTGCCTGGTGTAACAGTTTGACCGCAGTTAACAGAATTATTGACAGCTGTTAGCTTACAAATAGTCAATTTGTTGCTTTTGTTCACTTATGGTAAGGTCAATATAATCAATAACGAGGCAGAGGAACAGGATCTGTCTCATGTACTGTGTGGATATAGTGACAGTTCAGCCAATATGACAAGAAGTTATTTTAATAAAGTTACCAACTACAGCTTTAAAGCTACTGTAGGCAGTAGAAATGAGCACACCAAAGACATTGCAACTCTATTAATGATTAATTTCCACTAGTACCAACTGCCTTAAAAGTTAGCTGTGCTTTCAGGTTAAAGATCCAAAATGTGCATCAATGTAGGCTATAGACACATGAGTGGCAATACATTAGTGGCAATGTAATCTACAGTGCAAAATAAATTCAATCAGGGCATTCACATTGTAATACCACGCAGAAAACTGATCAGTAATGAACACCATTATCTATCAAAACATTTTGAAATTCAGCCATTTAATGTCAGATTGTGCGTGCTTACCTTTGGTACTGCAGCCTGAAAAACAAAGTCTGTCATATCTGCCTCTGTTGAGTTGGAAGCATGGATGGTGATGACGGCGATGTTTGGATTGGGATTAGCTCTCTCAAATGTGAAGTCTATTTTCAGACCATTCTTGTTGTATGCCGTCATGGGAGGAATAGCTATAGAGAGATATCAGAGGAGCAGACCATCAATAGAGTAAGAGAATTTTGGTAATCCAAGAAAGGGAAAAACATAATTACCAAGTGCTTTAATACATGAGGACAATACCAAGGGAATGGTCAAGGGGAGCAACAGACTCTCACCTGCAGCTGCAATGTCATTAAACAGGGGCTGTGAGGAGAGGCCATCCAGGAGGAAAGAGGGTTGGGAAGTGGGCACAGAGGGAGCAGGAGCAGGGGCTGGGCCGCCTGGAGGGATTGGATAGGAACACAGGAGGGTTTCTGTTTACTTTTTTTTTTTCCTATATTAAAACCAGACACAGTCAGCACTACGTTACTGCTGAACGGGAGCAGGCACATGGCGGACAACATCACATTCCCACTGGGGTCACGTTTATACCAGGTCCTTGCTTTGCTCTAAAAGGGGTGACAAAGAGTTTTAAAGAGAGCAACCTACCACTTAGCGAGAGGTCACCCAGCAGATCAAGCAGCTCTCCTCCAGCTGAGGCAGGCTTGGTGGGCATCGTGGTCGGGATTACTGGCACATCATTACCACCCAGCAGGTCTAATAAATCATTAGCCTGGGGAAAAAAGATGACATGGGAACATGAAGACATACCTGATATCACACAGAATTGTCAACTTGTTACACTCCATTTCCATCTTCAGTCTGACACTGCATCTGCTTTAACTGATTTCCATGGGGGCTAGGGACTTAATTTTCCCTAACGAATAACTAGAGACCACATATCCATCTGAATGTAACTACGTTTTAAGTCCACACTGATGCATAGCCATGCCAGCAGAACTGTTTTGCCAGGGTTTTAAGGGTGGAGTGTAGCCAAGAAAAACAAACAACAATGTCAGGCGAAATTTAGAAGACAAGTCGATTTTGAAAAGCCTGGATAGCACCATCTACCCTGTCTGTAGCACTTGCCATTATCATTAATTCTCAGCACAGGTTCCAGCACACTGCTTGTCAATGCTTGACAACGGTGTTGGTCCTGCCTGTGGCAGTGATTGGCTAATCGAGTCCCCCCTGCAGCCCTCATTGCTCAGTTTTTTACACTGAGAAACCCCTGTCTCATGCCATGATGCCAGACAAATCAGTCAACTTATTGGAACGGGCAGATTCTGAGGTCTGGACCTGCAATATCTATGTACACTTCACATTAAATAACAATAATCTTCTCAACCATTTAAAAAATATTCTATACCATCAACCACAAAAACAAACAAAAAAACCAAATTAAGAAATATTTAATAAAGCTCATGGTGTATTCTGTTTACTATTTATCTAGTGACTCAAACAAAGTCTTTAATTTCTTCATAATAAGGTAAAAAGAAACTGCCCTCACCTGGTTGGCTGGCTGGGTGACAGGTGGTGGGTGTTTTGGTTCCACAACAGAGGGCTCAGTCTCCCCATTTGTCTGTACAATCTCTGTGGGGCCATTAGTAGCGGTTTTCTCCATAATGGGCATTCGCTCTAGGAGAGCTGGCCTAAAGTCAGGGAACAAGTAAGCGATCAAGAGGGAGAAATAAGATGCACCAAACTCAATGGAGGATATTACTCATCCAGTAACTGGTAAAATGTGGTTGTGATAATGTCACATTAATTTCTAGTGGAGTTTAATGCAGTTTTACCTCATGTGGTCATATTTCTTGAAAAGCGCATTGTACTCCACAGCTCTCTGCTGAAGCTCCACATCGATGCTACTGCCATATATCGAAACCACCTTCTTGATTCGGCTAAAACAGAGTTTTAAATGTTTCAGATTAGAAAAGGGAAAATGTAGCATTGGTAATAGTGAACTTTATATCTTAGCACTCAAATGTTTGCAAACCTTTAGAGTATAGGACGTGTGTAAAAAGGCTGTTACTCACTTAACACTGCTGAAGCGAGTAGACAACTTCATGATGGCAGTGAGGGAATAACCTCGGGTCACAGGTGTGGACAGGTTGGACACCAGGAGGCCCTCCAGTACGTCCAGAACTTCGTCCTCTGTGACCTGAAATCAAAAGGCAGAGAAGAAAACTGATGACCTGGTGTTTCTCTCAGGCAAAGAGCTAACAGTGATAAAAGGGGACCCTCCACTGGGTCGTAAATGAAACAGCTGTGTACAGCCTCAGAGCTGAGTCACCACCATTTTAGACTGAACGAAGGACTTGCGATAACAGTCATAAAATATGCCGTTTCTACTTACAGAAGGGGGATTAATCTGTTTTTGGATCAGTAGGTGAAGTTTTTCTCCACTCCCTTTCCATGCTAAATTATTATGTTTTCTTAATGCTGTATCTGGTATGTCATAATCAACATAATGTGTAGGAAATGTATCTTATAGATGAATATATTCAAGTTTTTTTTTTTTTCTGAAATTATCGAGCTCTCATGGTATTATAATGTTATTGGTGCGAAAAAAACAAACAGAATTCATACTGTTCAATCAAACTTTTAATAGGCTATTTGACATATAATTCAGTCAGTTTCCTGGTTTGAAGTCGGAGCTGGAGAGGATTATTTTATTACAAATTGACGTTGTGTCTGTGTGCATCTTTCACCCAGTAAATGTGCTGTGAACTCAAACCAATTCTGTTATTGACCAAACTGAGTAGAAGGGTTACAGAAAGAATATAATGGGACATTTGACAGCTGTATTTTGAACTGAAAAAATTATTTCACATAGAAATGGTCTCTTTGAGGTAATAACAGTCTTAGTTTGACTTTTAACATTACCTGAATAGAGGTCTACACTCAGGCCTATAATTTGCAAAAGGATTTTGATAAAGAAAATGTGAAATATATTTCATCTTTTTGTTAATAATTGCCTATCAGGATCTCTGGGAAACTTATCAAAGGCCAGCCCTGGATTCCTACTCTGATAATTAAAGCAGTTAATTGAGGGAAATTGCTTGTGTTTATTTCATGACAGACACAACAGATGCTTTATGCTTCTACTTTGATATTAACTGGAGCAGCATTCAGTCCCAAATGGCGGCTGCACTGTAAGCACACCCTCTTGTGGCTGTTGCGCAAAACCATTATAACTTCTTTGTATGTTTTTGTCTCTGCGTGCAGTGTTTGGCTGGGATACCTGGATGGGCTCTTCCTCTTCACACTGTCCGGATACCAGCAGGTCTCCGTACTCTCCTATGCACCAGGACGCCACCTGCACTAGAGGTTGCTACAGAACACAGAGAAACACAATGATGCACTCTTAAGATAGTCTGAAATACAAACAGAACATTACATAATCAAATCTGTGAGCGTACTCTTCAATGATGAAGATGTTCTAAATCTAATCACGACCCACACCAAAACTGCTCTGACCTGTGAGATGTCATCCAGCAGTGCTTTGTAGAGTCTCTGTACTGTGTAGGCATGCATCTCCACACTGTTGGTGATGAGCTGGATGAGGTTGGGAACAGAGTCGTCTCGCACGTAGCTCCCTGCCTGTGAGGGTAAGCAGAGATGTCGATGAGAAATGCAAATGAATCTCAAATACTTAGTTGTAAGTTTCCAGTAAAACTAAAGAAGCGTTGGCTGAGAAGGTTTATTACCAGATTTGATTAGATCATCAGAGGTACTCAAGATAATACTTGCATTATTATGCGCACTGAGAATTAATTCCAACCAACAATCAAAGGCATTAGAGACAATGGATTGTTTTTGTAATATACGTACTGTTGTCAGGACTCTCATAATGGTGTCTATGTGCCATCTTTTCGACGGGGCATACCTGTAACACAAATTACACACTGATTAGTCCCAGCAAAGGCCTGCAGAAGAATCATAAACATGTTAAGTTATTTAGACTTTAAAGAACCAGGATTTTAATGCTGTCAGAAAATAAATGGTATCAGCATGGTCTGTCAGACGATGGATCACTCATTTTCTCATCATACAGCATTTCGATGTTAGCCACACCCTGTCCATTGTGGTATCACCTCTTCACAAACATAACTGACATTTAATCTATATAAAATTGAATTCATGCAGATAGTTACTTCTAACTGGTTGTAGCAACCTGGATCTCTGCCCTCAAAGTACCAAGAAAGGAAAATAAAAAGCTGGAATTCTCTTTTACAGCCTTACACATGACTGGGTCACACAGGATGTGCATCAAATTATTTAGAAGCAGCTGAGTACATGTAATGTGTGGTGTAGTCTGCGTGTCAGTGCCATACTTCTCTGCAGCTAGGAAGACTCCCGACGCACAGTCTGCTTTGAATTCCGGGTCACAGGAGTCCAGGAAGTAGAGCAGCTCCTTCATCATGCCTCTGATGTTGTTGCCATTCACCAGGGCAAAACTCAGTTCCATTGCACGTCTACACGACAACAAAAAGCAAACAAAGTTCAGAAACAATGAGGCTAAATAGTAAGACACAAAATTGTAGTTTAGAGTAGAAATAGACAACCATTTTGCTTTAACATCTCATTATGAAGTAAATGTTGATTGCAAAATGTAATGGCTATAGAATAATGACATCATCAGGGGTTAGATTGGTTCCTTATATCCCCTATATTCCCTGTCCCCTATTCCCTATAAGCCTTGCTTCCTCTGTGCAATTCTGACTGTCAATAGGTACGATCTCCTGGGAGAATAAAGGCTCAACACACAGCACAAAGAAACTGCGTCAACCACTGTGCAACCAAAACTGGAACAGGATGGCACTTCTGTTTCCCCAGTAGCCATTGGTACCATTCCCAGTTATCAAAGAGTATCAGCGCAAGTTCTTTGCAGTGTGTGTGACATGCAACAAAGGGCCACAGGCTGGACTCGAACTCGGGGACGTTGCGGCACCAGCCTTGTACATGGGGCGCCTGCTCTGTCCACTAAGGCACCAACGCCCTACGTAAACTTAACTCTTAACGAGACCGACTAACACTCAAAGCAGCATTTAACAGCTTAAACCAACTCTGTGGTGAAGAATATAACTCTATGCTCGGTCTGTTTGACCTCAAAAACCCTGCGTCCAGTCCACTCATCTTAGCTTTTCCTGAGCTAAGGTGCAACACAGAGGCTGCTCTCCACTGCTAGAGATGTCAATAACCACACTCCGCCTCCCCCTGATTTTGCTATTCCCATACAGACTGGAGACTGCTTTTAAGGTTTGCAAACCCTGGACACTATGCAGGCATAAATATCCCATGATGGGTTTGCCTGAGCAACCGCAGATGGATACAATCCCACTAGCACCTCCTAGTTTAAAAGCTACAGCATAGAAGCATTTTGTCTATATGGTTAAAATGAAAGGGGACCTGGACAAAAGCCACACTGTATGCAAGTAATTTCATTTGTTTAAAGTAGTCGCACAGTCAGAAAAAAAAGAAATCAAAAATTTTGATGCATCACGATGCATTGATAATCATTTAATATTCTGATTGTTACCCTCTAAATTATAATCAGATCAAATCATGAGGTCTCTGGAGATTCCCACTACTAGTGTGTCCTGTGTTGTTGGTAGTTGCTGCTAGGCTGAGAGGAAAATGGAAAGCCAACTGTTGGTCTTTGCAACAATGGTGCCGACAAGTATACTACTTGGAAACACAAGAGGGTGAAAGTTGAGAAGTTGTCTGTTTCTATTTTAAGTAGTGTGTGCACTGTGAATCACCTCTTGATGGACACATCCAGGTCTTTTAAACAATCCACAATGGTGCTCCGATGCCTCTGCACTGCGTTGTGGTCTGTCTGTACCGTCTTTAGTAGAGATGTCAATGCCACGTATCTGGAATGGTTGGTTTAAATAAAAGACGTCATCAGGAATTAATAAAAGCACTTTGGGTGACTCAATGTGTTTAGGGTCAAAAACTATAAGCAAAAGAATTACCTTATATTTTTGTCATTGTTAAGCAGGAAGCGACCTAGTATGTTAATGGCCAAGACCTGTAAGATAAAAAGCATTTTAGGCACGAAAAAACAAATCAAAATGCTCATACAATGTTTTCATTTACATCACACTGACTCACCCTCAGTCCACTTTCAGACTTGATGTCCATTATGGTCAGTACAGTCTCGTAGAGGATTGCATTGCCTACATTTTTACTTGTCTCTGTGTTCGTTGCAACCTGTAAGTACAAATACCACGCATGTGTCAAAAAAAAGCACTCACCGAGATGATTTTAGCCAAAAGCTGTGAATGTGTTGAATTCCAACCTGTGCAAGAATGTCATTCATTGCTTCACTGGAGTCGTCGTCACTCTTGCCTAAAATTCGCAGTAGTCTCAATATCCGCACCTGAGGAAAGAAAGAAACAGTCCGTCCCTGTCAGTTCACTTGAAAAATGTGATGTAGTATATTGACACTCAGGTAAATTCTGTGGTAAAGTTCTCTTTCCCCACTCCTTGCTTGCTGCTGATCTGACATCATTTTGGTTCTTCTTTTTTTTTTTCACTGGCACAACTTCGACTGCTTTAGCTGTAGTTGGGCCATTCAATACTTTAATCATTTGTAATTCTGACTGTTAACTCTCTGCTCATCAGAAATGTGTCTACACCAGGATAAGGACATTGTAGCACTTTTTTGACACAAAAGCAGAGGTGTTGTGCTATTTAAGTACCGCAGTACACCCATGTGAGAAGTGTGCATGTGCATGATTCATTTGTGGCTCGTGTTGAAAGTAATCACTGTTCCTACATTGACAAGTTTACACACATTTGTCAACTATAACTACAAAACGAAAGGATGTTTTGATGTTTTTTCATCCCTACTTGTTAACAACTAAACAGACTGAAGAAAAAAATAATTTAATTCAGTGTCGCTCACAGGCCACTGCCTGCAGCTACTGGCAGTTTTTAAGGTGGAATATTGTCTTGCAAGTTACATGCCCCATGAGTTAATGTTGTGTATCAATCAACACACCTTAAATGTCAATATGACTACTTTGACCCTTCCATTTGTTTTTACTGGCTCTTTGACATGATAGAAGTTTTGGTGATGATTGGATCTTCAAGCGCTTAAAAAATGTATGAATTTCAACCAGAATATGTGAACACTGAATATTATATTATGTTGGAGAAAAAAAAATGGCGGGGCATCTTTCCTTTGTGCTCTGGCAACACAACAGCTTTAAATAGTCCTTTCATTTCCTTTGATGTTTCTGTCCCAGTGAAACACAATTATGTTGCCACATCACAGGTTCTGATCACAGTTGCCCCCGGTATGTTACTGCACAAGCGTCAGGCTACAATAGCTTACAATACAAGGCACTTTTAAGAAAGACAGTTGCTCACCTGCAGGAAAGGGTCGCTTATGCCTGACACATCATGTTCAGGAGAGTATCCAGACATGATTAGGTTCTTCAGGATTCTCACCAACTGTGGAACCAGCTATGAAAAGACCAACAACAGAGCAGAGAAGGAGAGGTGTCATAGTATTTTGTTTAGATCTCGCACATTTTCTACTTATCTTCAACATTTATATGACAGTCCATCATTAACTTTTAAAGTTACCAATTTCTCATTAACAGTAGCAGCCAGCCAAACTGATATGAAAGGCAAAGGAGCTGGGATTTTTATTCATTGAGGTAGAGTAACATGGTTGAAAATTAGATAATTGAACAGCCAAATTTTTGTGAAATCAAAACGTTAATCATATAAAAATATTAGGTTAGAACATTTGGCTTTAAAGGAAACAAAACGTACATTCACACTTCTGTCCCTTCTGAATGCTGCTAATTAAATTGATGAACATTTAAATAGAGATTAATTCGATGCCAACAAAAATAGGACACATCTCGGCACAATAATTAACTTTCTAATCTATGTAATTTTCATCTCTCCTCGCCCTCTAAAACAGGTTATCAAAATGTAACCTCAAAGTAGCACTCCAACACTTTGGGAAACAGTTTGCTGTCTTATCCAGCATTAAATTAGAAAATGATGCATGATTTTCATCTCTTTGCACCCAGAACAGGTGACAAGCTTACAGATACAGGATATAAACAAAACAGGTTTGGAGTTAGGATGCCTACATTTTTCACTTTTGGGTTTGTTTCGGCCTGCTTCCTGTCTTTCTGTTACGCCAGACTGAACACGTTTCAGACCACAGGATGCGCAGAGATTAAATGAATATAAATGTTCTCTTCTGCTGTGGGTATTACCACAGACAAGAAACCCAAAATGCCAGAGTGGGGACCTAAGGCAGTTGTTGACATAAATACGCTACCCTCTAACAGTGACATATATACAGTGGAAATCATCTGTTCCTGGTGACAACACCTGTGGCAATTATGTGAAAACACACCGACCCTTTTAAATAAACAGTGATCAAATGAGTTGCCTATGAGGCAAAAATGACACTCAAAACAATAGTGAGAAATGTATCTGACAAATGGACCAAAAGATTTTTTTTGTAATATTCAAAACATTTACATAGTAATGATCACTGTACAAGTTAAGGAAATTAAAATTAGAAATTAAAACACAACATGACATTACTCAACACAAATTTGGTTACGTCTGAGGTGAGTGTGAGGAGTGATTACTAATTACAGCATGCACCAGCTATGAGATCAGAATGTACTCTTACCTTCTCATTCTAACACAATGCAGGAATTGTAACAAAGACAAATGACAGAAAAAATATGAGGTAGATGTTAGGGAGGGGAAACTGGAAATCATTCACTTTCAGAGAGCTTAAAATAATGTTAAGATCATGAGCATGAGGGATGGTGCTTCTGGCACAGTTTTACACCTAGAGAAGGAGAGGTACAGCAGCAGTTGAAATACAAGAGGAAAAGACAGTGGTAGGAGATAAAAGATTGAGACATACTTTGAATGTAGAGCAAACCTGTAGCGCAATCCAAGCCTCAAAAGTTTTACATGTCTGTCTAAGCTTAGCTATACCAAAAAGGAAATGTGTACGCAAAAGGAGAATGAAATGTGACGTGAGCTTAAGACAAATGCGTAACTAACTACTTTAATGTCCTTTGGCTGAGAGAATGTGTTTGTACCTTTCTGAAGTGGGCCAGCATGTCAGGACTTCTTTCACACATCTCAGTGAGGAGGACAACTGATGTATGGAGAACACCTGGGGGAACAGACAATTTAGATTAATATTTTGACAAGAGTTTGTCCAGTTTTGTTCTCTGTATCAGTTATTTGTTAGTGAAAAAAAACAAAAACAACAACAATTCAGGCAGGCTAGTTTGAATAACAATTACACACATTTTAACGCTGACTATAGCCAAAACCCTTCACCATGAGTGTGTCCTTTTATGCATTCGATTGGTCAATGCAGTACATTGCCAGATGATGTTGTGTTTTGCCAGGTTCAAATTTTTTGCCACATAACCCTGTCCAACTTTTTTCCTTTCGCTCTACACCTTCGCAATCCTGCTGTACCATGCAGTAGTCTCACTGAAATGAATGAACATGCTGTGTTATTGCCAAACAGTGCTTTTATCTGTCTGAACACAGAGTTATGGTACAGTCACACATGCGCGAAATTAACACTGGCAAATATTCACTCCTGCTCACCTCAATTCAACCGAGCAAAGGGGCCAATAAAACATTTGCTTCTGGTGGCAAAGCAAATGTGCATCTTTGGATTATTGGAGTGACCAGCGAAGTCGCAGTCTTAACCAGCAGCAAAGACATATGTGTGGAGGAGACACTGATTGTTGCCATGTCTAACCAGCTGATATTGTATGATACGTTGGTCATGAAACAAGAGAGATGTTGCCCGACAGGCAGTGAGGTGGGAGACAGGGATGGAACGTAAAAAAACGTATCATGTAAATGTACCAATTACATCACATTTCGCAGTATCTATTAGCGAGCTGTATTTCCATGTGTGTCATACCCGGCGCTGTCCACATTCAGCACGAGTAACGCCTTAGCAGGCGACAGTCACTCGCCTGCGTTTGCTCATGTGTGAAGATATTAAAGCATTCGGCTTTCACAACATCTATGTACTGGGTGTGCCAAATGACAGACGAGGTAATCTGCCACGCTGCCATAAATGTGATTTACACAGATTCCAAAACATGTACCAATATGCAGGCTTTGCTCCTGTTTTGGGTGCATCAATATCCAAGCTGACCAGTCGCACAGACACCAAAGTCAGGTGTCAAAAATATGATGTACTATCATACATAAGATTAACTGCAGGGAACGTCAGGTGACAGCATCATAAATCTGTAAGATTATCACACAGGCTAATCATTTCCTAGTGACCTAATATGAATGTTAAAAAGTTGAAAACGTATCATATGAGTAACGGCAGTGAAAAGCAGTGGTGGTGGGTGGTGAGCCACACAACACAGTCATAAAAATGTCATATTCTAACAAAATGTTTAAAGTTTGTAGTGGGTTTTGGACTTAACACTTTGAGTAATCAATTTCGTAGATTGTTTTTGAATGTGAGACAATTCACGCACGTTGGGTGTTTGTATTATAGTGATAGCATTACATAGTATTTAGATTTTTGGTCATTAGTTTGTTTCTGCAAATTTGTGTTAGCAATTCCTGCCAATGCTTGAGGCCATGTCATACCACCTTCCATATACTGTATACATTATTCAATGGTGTGCATTGCAGCACAGACAATAATGAGCTATAAAACAGCAAGAAAAAAAATAATTCTATAAATTATCTTATCTGAATCAATCATACAGCATTGCCATGCAATGTCAAAGAAGGTTAACTTATTTCAGAAACGTTACAACAAAAAAAAAATCTTCTCATGACATACTGTATCTCCCCTAAGTGGGGTACACAGAAGCCCCAGAGTTTATGACAGACTCATTAATTCCACTCTCCTCTGCAAAGGACACCACAAAAAAAGGACATGAGCTGCCCAGCTGTTCTGAGCAAAGCACTGTGAGTGGCAGGAAATAGGACGAAGCCTGCATTTGTGCAGGACAGGCACACTTCCCTGCGAGCCAGCAACTGCATCCTGACAAACCGTTTACACTTACCATGGTTTTTCTCGCCCAGCAGGTTTTTTGTGGCTGGAAGGAACATTTCCATAAGTTCTGGAACCTTCCTGATGACATGAACTGCACACAACGCTGCCTGTCAACAAATATTTAGACAAAAGACACTCTGAGGAAACAGCCCAACCTTTAACACAATATCTCACTTCCGAGTGTAACTGTTAGTGACGATGCATTCAAGAGCAGTCAAACTCAGACTTATAACCTGTCAAGTATTCTTATACACATGACAGTAATGAGACTTACTTTTTTCCTCAAGTACGAGTTGGATGTTTTGAGCAGCTTCTCCACCTCTCCAGCCAAGTCACGACACATTTCTGAGGAACCCATGCAGCCCAAAGTGCACAAGGCCAGACCCTGGACGTATTGTGTGCTGTGATTCAAGTCACTGTGTTGGGAGAAGAGCGGTGAATGAACCATAGAAACACAGACAGATAAATACAAGAACATTTTTGGAAGAAAGTTCCAAAAAGTTCCTAAATGAGGCAAATTTGTAGAGTTACATCTAGGCCATTTCAGGCATTAAGGGATTTTCTTTAATTGAATTTACTTCTAAATATGTAATTTTAATGAGCAGAGATGAGTTTTTAGAGGTTAATCGATGCCTAGAGAGAAACATTAAAGTACAGGTCATTAATTTCATCTTTCACCAAGATCAAATTATTGTGCATTGCCAGAAAATAAACTGGAAAAATATCAAATGTATTCACAGAGAATCTGGCCTCCACTTACTTCTTAATGCAATTTGTCATTAGTAGGTGGACGTCCTGCCTCTCATCCAACAGCAACATGGCTCCCAAATAACCTATTCGTTTGTCAGTGAACTTCTGGGATGCAATCAGCTTCAGACACTCCAGCTGGAAAACAAGTCATCATGTCACAAAACTATCCAAGGGTGTAAGCTATGGGAAAATAAATTCACTGGAAATCCTTAAAGCTCTTTCAATTAATTCTGCCTCTCCTTACCTGCCCAAAGTGTGCCGGGTAGCCCAACATGTGCATATAAAGGAGCTTCGCCACATTTCTGCAACGGTATGTATTGTCTTCCTCTCTGAAGGAAGAGCGGATAGCAGCACACTCTTTCTGGATCATCTCACGCTCCTCTGCCTGGGTCCGTGCTGTCCGGATTGTCCGGATCAGCTCCCGCAGTCTGATCGGAGCTGGCATTCTCTAGAAAACATTAAGAAAAGAAACAGATTTTCACTCGTTGTTTTAGGGTTGAAACTACACTTGACAAAATCGAATTCAGAAAAGCTGCATCTTGAATGAAGAAAATTTGAGAAATAATAATTGTGCGTCACACTGCAGCGTCTTACATCACTTATACACCTAAAATATGTCAGCCTTGGTTCAAAATGACCATAGTGGGCATAGAAGAAATTTGATTGCTGACCAACTGCACTTACATGTAAATTTTACAATTGGAAAGTCATTGCAGTGCATGAAAACACATATTCTGGTTTCCAGCCTTGACTAGATTTTTCCAAATAACCTGGTTTCTTATGCCTCTAAAATGTACTAACTCAAACTAAACACGTCTTTGTTTTATGTTGGGAGACAAACCAACTCCTAAACCACAGATATGCTATGATGAATACTTGGGATAAGGAGGCAAAAGATGACTTTTCTATTTAGAGCTGCATATTTTAAATAGTATTAAAAGTGCAGCAGCCACGAAAGGAGAGTGGCAGGTGAAATTCCATTCCCTCGCGGAGAAGCTTCTGACAGCACACAAGATTTAAACCACAGGAAGAGGTTCAAATATTTATAAGTACATGCTAAGTTGTGAGAATAAATTCTCTTGGGTTCATAAGTACCAAATAAACAACCATTTACCAAAAAAAATAATTAAAAAAAATAAAAACATCCAACAGTCTCTACACTTACTTCCTCAAACCAGGCAACTTAGACAATGTGATCACATGAGTCAAAGCTATCATGATTCTCTTGGATTATAAAGTAACGCCAAAAACACACCACGCGGCAGTGAAGTGTCAACTCCAGCCAGCTGACATGCAATGTCTACGGAAAGCTGTGGTGGCTGCTCCAAGCTGTGGCCATTTGATTCTGTGGCAAACTAAAAGTTGGGGATAGTTCAACTTTTAGCAGTGAATTCGGCCAGAGAACACCTGCAGCAAATCAGTAAACACAGAACAATGCACCTGTTGTGGCAAGCTGCACTTTGCCGCTGCTTGATGCATTTTCGGCACCATATCTAAAATAACTTGCACCACACAGCATACACAAACTCTTAAACGGAGCAGTACAGCTAGTATGAATATCTCAAGAAAACTAGGAGGCCAGATACGCAACACATGGATAACAACGAGACAGAACTTTATAAATGTGTGGTTTATCTAAAGAAAACTACATCTTGAAATTGCCAGTGATAGACACGAAGAAGTTTTATTGTGGTCCTCTTTGGGTTTATTGTATAGCCTCTGCAGCGCTGTCATTACCTGTGAAAATAAATGTTGACCTGCAGGTTCTCAACATCTCAATTTCAGTCCTTACCCAACTGGAACATTATTAATAGTGCCCCCTCTTCTTAGAGAGAGGTACAATTTGTCTCCCATCTCATGAAGCCTTTTATCTGGGAGCATGCAGTACATAATTAAGCTGCTACAGCAACAGAAGCGGTGGTAATTACTTGTCGAGTAAATCCATTTTCTCCATCTAACTAGTACTAAAGTGGACTTTTGGTAGACTGAAACATAAAGGCCTTTGGACAGTGCAGATACCGTTAAATTACCCTTAAAAGTTGTGTGATGTCAAAGACTGGTGAATGGGGTTGCACTGTTACACAACTTTTCATAAACAATGTACTTTTTAAAATGTGAGACTGCATTATAAACCACTAGTTTTATCATCCAAAGTCGAGGATTCAAGCAATCATAAAACATGTCACACAACAAAATAGTTTGTTTTCTGCCATGTATAATTCCTAAACCACAGAAAAAAATTGTTGTGAATCCTGACACAAGCTGCCTTTATAATGTATTTCTACATTTATTTTGTAGTTGAGCGAGTAATTTCTCCGGTTGGATTGCTGTCATGCTAAGCATCAGAGGAACATTTTCAAAGGGGAGATCAGTTGCTTTCCATTAGCCTGCTGATTTTTCCACCATGATTTTCAATGGCAGCGCAACACCAAAGACAGCTTCATGTTGTGGCTCTGTGAAACTGTTACACATAAAGCCATGTCGTAAGCATTTATCTTATCCAGAAGTTTGGCTGCTATTGTTCTCCCTTGAGCCCAGCCATAAGACTTATGGAAATCTTACTAGGTTCTGAGCTGGCTTATTGCCAGAGACCCTTACATAGAAAATCAAGTCCAGCTCCTGTTCCCACATAGAAAATCAAGTCCAGCTCCTGTTCCCACATGACACCAACTCCAGCATTTATAGATTAAGGTGACTGTGAGGAATGAGCTTTAAATTAACCTAACATCAACTTTAAATTTGTCTTAGAAATACTTGGCTGCCTCTGACTCTTTTTAGACCTGTATACTGTGGAGGCTGCAATATTTTTTATCTGAATGGAAAAGGAGGAAAATCACCATACCTTTTCTTATCATTAATTATCACTGCCAAGATCAAATGAAATTCTTTGAAACTATGCCAGTCTATTGAGAGAAATAAGGACCCAGACAAGGAAGGAATGAGGGCATCCTTTGTTGCAAGGTGGTGGTTTGTAGAGAATTCACTGTGATCAAAGAGAAATGCGGGGGGTGGCCAGGCAAGGCCACACTTTAATAAAGCCAGAGATCTACTGTCTTTCTTAACACCATTTAAATTGACTGAGCTGAATGGACCTAGTGTTGGGCTCCATAAATCATGACTCCCCTTCTCTAGCTGTGCTTATAATCAAATGTGTACACATTAAAGAAGAAAAATCCAGTCTTTGCTGAGAGCTAAATTAATTACAGTAACTCATTCTTGCAGTGGCGGTACAATGGCACATTCTTCTATGTTTAAGAAACATCATATGTCTCGTCATCCATAATTACCATTATTTTTTCATGCTGTTACTATTTCAGGGATGTGGAACAGTGTGTAAAGTTCAAAAGACAAAACTTAAAGGGAGGGGTTGGTAGGTGGATTAGAAAGGCCACAGGATAGAGAGCTTGAGCTTATTCAATACTTGGGCACCAACAGCCTCAGGTTCACTCACCAAGGTCAGCTTTACTCAACCTTACAACAAAGACAAAAAGGGAACTGTTCTGCTGTGCGGCCATATTACAGATTAAGGTGGTGATCAAACAGACGAGCCACTAGAGCTGATACAGATTCTGTCACACAAAACAGCTCAGTGTACCTGAGGATATCTGGCCCAAATGTGACAATGACAAAAGGTATAAGTCCACGCCCTGCGTCAAAAAGTTGGAGGAAAAAAAAAATTGCTACAAGACATTACAGGTGCACCATACCTAGGTATCTAAGAGCGACTACCACCAAGACCTCTAAACCATTTAAACCATTTACAACCTGACACCACTGGTCATTTATGCCTCATTTCCACTGCATGGTTCGGCTCATCTTGACTCCAAGTCAGACTGAGCAATATCATTAACACATCTTTCCTATATGGGCGTACTTTGCACGTACTGTGAAATGTTCATAACAAGCTTTACTCTCATGAGAGTTGGAGAGCCAACCCAGATTAGCTTTCAAAGCCTGACAACCAGCAACAAGCAAAAAGTATGCCACACCTCCCTTGTACCACAGGGAGCAGTCAACCTGAAGTCTGAGACATCATACTAGAAGCATTAAGAGATAAAACACAGTCTGACTTGGTTTTACTTTAGATTATTGCACCCCATGAGGACTTTGTTAGAAAGTAAAAGCGCAGATTCAATATCCACAACTACCGTCTTTGTCGGGAAAGAGTTGCACCGTTAAACTAGACAGAAAGATCATCAGACAGATGCAAGATATACAAAGCCACCACAGGGGAGAAGCATTTTCCCTGCTCAATTTGCCAAGCTGTTGTAACCTGCACTTAATCTGTTTATTCTCTTTCTGTGCTCAGCTTTGCACTCAAATGTTAGAGATGAAAAACTATCAAAGCACTCTATTCCGTCTTATATCACCGACTAAGTAATCAGCGGCGCAGAGCAATAAATAATTGATCATTCTACATACATGCACAACAAGGAAGAGCAAACATGCAAGAGTAATCAAATCTGTATTATGTCAGTTTGAACAAGTGTTACATTTACATGCTGCTTCCTTCATGCGCAGTCAAATGTTAGCTGTTTCACAAACAAAAATGTTTTGGGTAGGCCACCAAAATAGAGTTGAATCCAACTTCATTGTTTTTCAAATGTATGAATTTATCATTTCGTCTTTTAAGTAAAGAATGATTGATCTGAGAGTCTGCCTTTTACATTAATGTAAGTAGTTCGTTGTGCTGCCTTCCTTCTGCCAAGGTCCACTACCACATATAAATTCTCACTCTGTCAAAGACACCGTTAAATGTATGTGAGCACTGAGCTTAATACTAACTATTCATGTGAATTAATGGCTGAACCAGTATGAGGCTTTGCAGTTGCTCAACAGATCCCACACCAATAACTTAACGCAGCATCATGGAGTTCAAATGAATAACTAGCTGTGTGCAACCGAAAGGTTCATGCCCTCAGCCCCAGCCATCATTTCTCTACTTCGAAGACGTAGCCTAGTTGTTGCTTTCAAAATGTAGACTTAGTTAACCTATGCAAACAGTTATGTTTAAACTGTTAGGTTGCAAACTACCCCACAGGCAAAGCTCACAAAACAACAAACATTAACAGACTTTGTGGAGCTGCTGTTACTGTGAGGAAGTAAACAATACATACGAAATCTGTGAGATTAACAATCAGATACTGTGCTAGTTAAACGTGTTACCAATACAATGACAGTGCTTAGTATATACTATGACTGGCTATCTAGCAAACTGACGATTTTGAAATGCAAAGTCAAAGAGATTTTAAGTGGAAACAGATCAAATAAAGCAGAGAACTACTGACCCTTAAGTCTTTCTGATAATCTTCAAAAAACCCAGGAGCTAATTCAATTTACAGTGTATGGGAGACGTTTCTGTAAACATGGTCGCTATCAGAATATTGTATTGTGTGACCCTACTGTAAAATAAAGGTACTCTTCATGCACCTGCTCAAGTAAGAATTTTGCCCCAAAGTTAGTCACAAATTCACTGTTGGCAGAGCTTAAGGTTAAGTGGTTTTAATTAAGGTCATAGCTGTCTTGTTCCAAGCATAATGTTATGCAGTCTTCATGCTATAACACTGAATTATTTAACATCAAAGGGCAACTTTGAATTCTGCTGAATCTTGGATATATTTTCTTCAGCATAGGTTAATATTAGACAACGGCATCCTGTCAAAAAAGTGATTATTACCCAAGAGCTATTAGGTATTTTGAAATGCCACAAAAGCGATGGGACAAAAATGTGCAGGAATCACCCAACCTGTTCGTCATTTGATCACTTCCTACTTACAGCTGACTTCCTTAACGTTAACTCATAAATTGTTTTTGTAAAAACTAGTCTTCCTCATTTAATGTAAAGGCATTAATTAAAGGCGTGTACCCTAATGTTACCTACTTAATTAAAGTCGTTGCCAACACCAAGTAACAAACTTATAAAACTAGAGCAAGGATGAGTCCACGTCCTCAACATGCTAAGCTAACCGTCGTTAGCTTCCTGGATATGTAAATGAAACGTTGACTTGTTAGAGGATGTTTACGATTTATCAAATGCTTGAAAAGTCTGATACCATTACAAAGCTTTGAGGCAAACGTCAAATGCGTAATGTTAATGCTAACGCAATTTACACCTAGCAAAAGTAAGCTAACAACAAGCTAACACTAGTATCTACAAGTATTTTCAGTGAAAGGGCAGCATATTGGGTTGACACCACAGCAGTAGCTTCACCTTGGCTGACTTTATATCGTTAAATGGAAGTGTACATGAACAACAGTAGACTATAATGTCGAGCTGAAACGATAGGCCATTACAGGCTTGGCATGACACCTGAATCTGATCGCCGATTGATCAGGACATGATGCAGTTTAGGCCTTCTTGAAGCATTTGGATTATCAAGCTAGCGAGTTTGCTAACGTTAGCTACCTGACCACTCGTTTGCTTCTCTGTTACCTAGTCCGAATACTGCCTGAACTAAATGGCAAATTCAAAGTAGCTCGCTAGTTAGGTAGCTTGAAAGATATCAAACATAAAGTTGGCACTGCGTGTTGTCACGATTAATATACCCCAGTGGACATCCACACCACTTAAATGGCTATTGAGCTTTACATCCCTAGCTCAGCAGGTAGTTAGCAAGGCTACAGCTATGAGACTATACTAACCATGCTAGCTAACTTAGCTGCTGACAGGCACAACCCCGGTGCACTGAGGGCTGCGACTTCCTATGCAGCGCCACAGTGAGAGTTGTCAACGTAGATACAAACAAACCACTGACGATTAATCACACGTAAAGACATTTTCATGTATTTCTGCCGACATAATATTCTTAGAATATACTTACTAGCCGTAATGACGCCAGAAAATAACTGGAATCGTATCTATTAGCAATGGAGGGAGGAACACACTAGACATGCAAAATGGTGGCTACTCCAGCCTCAGCACATCTACCGCAGGCGGAGGGTTACACTGACATATCCCAGAGGTTCGTGAAAGAAGCGCGGACAGCCTCCTGCACAGAGCTGAAGTTTAACATCACCGCACAGCACAGTAACGTTAGCTTGTTGTAGAGGACTTCATCACTGTCTGTGCCTCTGCCCGAGACTCCCACCTGATATGCCAGTGTTCACTGGACACCATGGGTAATAGATGAATTATGTCTTCTTTATAGCCGCTGTCTAGCTAGTGAGCTTGTTCTCGTCCATCGTCCTCGCATTGACTATAAAGGGCTAACGTTCGGCTTGTTATCTTTAGCCAGCTAGCTAACTAACGTTAACGTTATCTCGTTGATCTCACAAGCTGATTGACTCTAGATAATTGTGTGCACCGTGGCTTTTAGTTTGAGCATTAACGTGTGTCATGTGTCACCTGCTAGATAAACGCCACGAATTTCATGACACGACGAGATTATTTTGTTGAGATGGCATATTTTCTCTTAACGCTGCGGAGGAATACATTTTTACCCCGTCAATGTCGTGCTGCGGTCCGTTTACTCGTGGCAGTCAGTGATGACGACTACATGAAATGTTATGACATTAGCAGTTCAGTGGCTTGTAGCGCCACCTAGTGTTGGTGCTGTGCTGTCCAAGACATTATTCTGTAGGCTGGGCTTGATTAATAGTTTATTAAACATTAGATAAAAAGACGGCGTCAGACTTTGTCTCAGGCCTTAGACGGAAATGTAGTCAAGTTGGGATGGTTTTCAAAATCATTGATCAAACATAAAGTCAGATGGAAATAACACACCAGTCAGCTGTGATTAATATTAAAGTAACAACAGCAATAATTACATGGGTGTTACCAAAAGCACTGGTCAAAAAACGATGATGGTGTCACAAAGAAGGTCATTTTTATGAGCCTATGACTAATTGCAGAGATGTAATTATGATGCAAAGACTGTGATTGAGCTTGTGGTTCATGTGTTCACAGCCTCAGTGTGTTAAAATGACCATCTGAGTAATAAGGGAATCTACTGGATGGGAATTCAGAGGTGGAAATTACCTTATTACACATTTCCACTTGTTTTCATGTCATATGGAAACACTAAAATCATCTTGGACATATTTAGTGCTATAGTCTAACATTAACTTGCTTTGTCATTATCATCAGTGACATTTCTAGTTCTTTGATCTGCCTTTTTTCATATGTTTTAAGACAGAAACTAATGCTTTAGAATTCTTAAAACAGAAGGAGCCTCTCTTGTAACAAGGGTATTTATTTACTGCAGAAAGTATTGCTTTTAAATAAGGATTAAAGGTGATTTTGAAACGTATGGTTTGTAGTGAAAGATATTAGATATCATTAAGTAAATATTCAGAAACTTACATTTAGGACCTCAATTTAAGAAATGTATTCTTATATTGGTATTACGTATTCCTGGTAATGATGAAGGAAGGCAGGAGGTTATTCAAGCATACAGCAGGAGGAAGATAGACACCCTGAGAGGGTTAGTTCATCACAAGGCTACAAAACAAATAGGTACATATAATGATCAAAAATGTCCAAACTCTTTGGACCGTGGCAGAAAAATTAAGAGAAACACATATCGCATGATGTTGTAAGCGTTTAATGTGATGCTACTTTTCATGTACAGTGCATTAATTAAATGTGGCCTTTCCTTTTGGAAAACGCTACATTTTGTTTTCCCTCAAGATATTTTTTTGAATTGCACAAAGCACTTTTGTCAGTCTTACTGTAGACGTTAAGCGCCTATGAATCATCATTATATCAGTGTTTATACAAGTGCACACCCATCAAGTCACTTCTTCATATTTTTGAGCTGCCAGCCCCAGAGGCTTATCGTCTGGTTGAACAAACACTCCTATCAGCATTCATCTACTCTAGAGGCCTGTATCACACAGCAGGAATACAAAGTTACTCAAATAAGTTTGCTGTGTCAAATCTGGAACATCGAATTTAAGGATTGTTTCACCCAAATTACAAAACACATTTTTTTAATTATCCCCAGTGCTAGGCTGATGGTTTTGATTCAGTGTGGCCAAGTTTTGCCTCACTTGCCTCTGAGATCTCTGCCAAAACAATATTTTTTTGGAGATAAGAGGAATTAGATTTGTCTTGCTTTGAGCACTTGAAATGTTCGACAGCAATGTGACTTTCCAGAAACAATGTTGTGTTACTGTGGATAATCTGTGCTTTCAACAGTTTTCATTGGATCTGCAGGCACATTCTTTGTGATTTGATTTAACGACCCCTAAAAATCAATTCAGTAAGACACATGCCAGATAATATCCACTGAGAATCATATATATTCACACTAGAACCCTCATTATCTGCTGATATTGATTTATCACATATAGGTTACAGTATATCAGTGTGTGTATAAGTTTGGGCCAATAAGTGACACAAAATTGCAGTACAGAAATGGCAAAGATATGTTTGTGGTCATTTAGAAACAGTGTCGCCATTGCTTGGTTTGTCCACCAGAGAGCACTGACACTTTTCTTGAAGTATAAAATGTTCTGCTCATAACTTGGTCACACTCAATAAATAACCTAATTCAGGGACCATAATCTAAAACATTAATGTTGTGCATTGTTGAAACAAATATTGGCTGAAATATTGTTTTCAGATAAATTGTTGGTATATTGGTCAGGCTTTAATTTATTCTAGAGAAGTTGCGCAACATAAAATCATGTGGTAAGGAACATATACTAATTAATTTCTTCTAATTTAACTTACTCCTTAAAGGATTAAATATTCATTTTTGAATCTATGACAGGCTACAGCTTGCTGTTGTATTTTGTGCTTGGGTGTTTTGGAGATGAATCTGTTGGCATGCAAGCTCATAAGCTGATTTAATTTTAGGTTTTAGCGCTTTTATGACTTATAAAATTTAAGTATGAAGGTTTATTTGTGACCTTGAAAATAGTAGTTTCACAATGTAGTCCACCTCCCATTTATAGTTACTTCCACTAAATATTTAATAGGTTTACAAATACACAGAAATGTTAAAAATAGAGTACTTTAAATGGCATTAATTCTGATTATTTTAGACACTAAAATATGTTGTTTCTCCCATTAATATTTTACATTATAAAGCAAAGTTTGCCTGATATAAAGACAGATTTAAAGGGTGGACCCGGGCAAAAGCCAAGTAACACTCAGATATATTTAGCATATATATTTCGACCACTTTAAGATTTATCTTATTTCTTAAAAAAATAAATAAATAAATCTTAATATATGTACATTTTGTGAGGTTTTTCTACACAGTCGTTGCTTCTCCCACACTACCTGAACGCACCATAGTGTCTTTAGCATGAACTCCCCATCGTCCCTGCATATCCCACAATCCTGTTCGGCGTAGCTTCGCTGCCTCTACGTTAGAGATCAGCTGAGCTCGTGCATCGCTGCAGTGAGCGCACGGGTGCCAGCGGCTCGGGATCGGAGCAGCTCGGGGCCGCTCGGTGTCTCTGTGCTCGGGCTTGGACATCATTTTAACCCCCCTGATCGACCGGAGACTGGAGGGGATTTTTTTTTTTGTAACGGCTGCAATGATGTGACTCTTGATGTATCCGTTTTTTATTTTTATACCACCGTGAATGATCCCGGCTCTGCTGATCGAGTGGATCTGATCACATTTTTTGTATTATTATTATTTGGCTCATCATCTGTCCATAGTGCGGAAAACACCTGGACTGGTCTCAGGGTATCTGTGGAGGAGATTCCAGTTTTTTTTTTTTGCCGGGAGTGGGCAGTAATATGTCCAGGCGAAAACAGACCAACCCCTTCAAAGTTGACTGTAGGTATTCCAGGTATTGCTTTAATGCTATTTCACGCGTTATATATCCATGTCACGTCTGTTGTCCGTGTTTACTTTGGCTGTTTGACAAAAAATATTGTTTCTGTAGCGACAGCGTTTCATTGCCTTCCTTGATGTCCGCTGTAGCTTGTAATAGATCCATGTAGATGCGTTACACCATAGACAGGGTACCTCATGACATGCCATCACATACTCTATTGTATGCAGAGTGTGTTGTGTGAGCAGCTGGCAAATAAATATTGTAGATATGTTTATGGGTTGAGTTTTGATAAAAGGAGTGAAGGTTTTCTTGATATCTCACTTTTATTTTGGTTTGTACTGTATGTGAGAGTCCAGCTGAAGGCTTTATTGACTGATCAATGATTTTTTTGCTTTCTTTATTCCACAATAGCCCCTTGAGTAATTGTATGGACATAGTTACACATGCATGCAAACAATAGGGACTGAGGTGGAAAGCAACATGTATCGCCTAAAACAAACTCTAGGCTTATGCAATATTAAAAAAAGAAAATTACAAGTAGCTGAATAAATAATATGCAAGTGAGCACATCTCTGGTAAATAGTTGTCACTATTTTTGACCAACTCAGACAGATCGGTATATTGATAATGCGTAGAGGCGCTCATCACCTTGATCTCATGCAGAAGTAGTGCACAGTTTTGTGACATAGCTATGTAAACGCCTTTACTTTGAATTTGATAATGTGTGCAAACTTTCAGCCACATGTTGGGGACTTGGAATTTATATCACTGTTTGTGTGTTTTTCAAGCAGACTGATTTGCAAGAAGTTCCATGGTAGTATCTTCCTGTACGTCAGGGCTTGTGGTTAACCACGTTTCTGGCTTCTGTGTTTTGTTTTAAGGTGTCATTTAGGCAGATTAATTTAGCAGAAACATGTCTCAGTGTCAGACCTTGGGTCTCTTCACAACCAGCATACACTGATAGTTAAACAGTGATCGGAGGAGACAAGCGTTTCTTTTACACACTGCATGGTGTCAATTCAGTTTGCTCTGACATCTCAATTCTAGTACAAGATGACAAGAAAGCAATACAGAGCAGCAGTGTTAAAACAATTAATTAATCAATCAATCTATTAGTGGACTGACAGCAAAGAAATAGGCAGGATAATCATCTAATTGTGTTAGTCATTTTTTAAGAAAAAGGGCCAAACACTCCCTGGTTAAATGCTTTTCTTTGTCATAAATAATCAGAAAAAATAAGTAGTTATGTTTCATCACCTTTGGTTCTGTACACGTTATTTTCTGTCCATCAAGAAAAATAATCTGGAGATTAGTTAATAATGAAAATAGTCATTATTTGTACATCAGGACACATAATCGGCAAAACAAAGTAAAGCCTTATCTTGTCAAAATATGTGCAGTTGCTCTGTACTTAAGGTTGACAGTAGTTTTTGGGATTGCTGTTTCTGTCGTCTCTTTTCTCCCTTTTAAAGGAGATATCCACAGTATTTCTTGCTATAAGAAGCCATATTTCTGCACATTTTTTCATATTGAGTGTTTTCTGAGTGGCACATTGTGCTCACCTTGCACGGTTGTTGGATTTTTTTTGAGATCACTCAAAAATCACATGAAAATCTAATCTGGCACATCATGTTAACATCATCTTCAAGCATCCTTGTTTGCATTCAGGGCTCTCCTGCATAGCATCAGTGGCACGACACTATTATGAACTGTGGCACCCTGTTTTGATTTCATATTCTAAAAAAATACTGCATACAACAGACAAAATTGAATTAAATAAAATTAAGGAATACTTGGGAGACACCTGATGTGAATAAACTTAGCGTTTTGGCCTTCTTCCCCCCCAGATCTTATTTTTGGTGGACAGCACGCTAACCTCTCAAAGAGCTCGCGTCAGTTCACAGAAGGGGATTGCCCAGCGTAATCTGCTGAAGTTATGTATGCTGCAGCCCATTCTAAACATAGTTTGTTTAAACTGCTGTTGAAATGCATCTTGCTCCCTCGACTGCAATAATCCCTGTGAGCTAATGAGCTCATTTGCTGCTCTGTAACACTTCTAGGAGAGTCCAGGGTGGGAGCTGAACACCCTCAGGAGGGCCCGATACAATGTGATGTTGGCATACATTAGTGCACTTCATGCTGTGACAATTGCAAAACATATTTTAGACTTGACAAGCTATATGTCCCGCTGCGTCACCGGAGTGTGAGTTCAGGCTCTGTGTTTTTGTACATTGGCTTTGCTCTGCTTTGCCTTGATTGTTTTACCTGCCTTTTCTTGTGAGGTATGAATTGCATGCACAGAGCTGTCCCCCTTGAGAGGGTCAGACCAGATAGACAGACTGACAGACCAGACAGGCAGGGAGACAGTCTGACAGGCAGGCGGGCTGACACACACACACACACACACACACACATACACACACACACACACACGCACACACCGGGAATTCCAGACAATAATACAACAGTGCTGTCTGTCTAGCTATTTGTGTTCCTCCTTGAGTTTGATGTGCAACAACAGCGAGAAAAACAGCATTATATAAAACTTAATTAGAACTGAAGGTGGTCCATGCTTTACAGAGAAAAGTTAATGTCTCCTTCAGGTTGACAGTAAACACACATCAGTATGTTTGAAAGTATGGGGACATGTTTTACCATGAAAAAAACAACTTTGTAAGGACTGTCCAGGCTTTTTCAGAACTTTTCAGATACACACAGTATGTGTGAGAAGTACACAAGCCACATTTTTTGTTAATTGGATTTGCATCTACCATGAAAAGTACAGTTTTTCATACATCTGTTTCTGTCATGTGTCTGAACTTTGCTTTGAAAGAGCTAAAAATAAGACGTTGCCTCCCAGATGTTCTCCCAAATTAGCTCAGCACAAATGTGTTTTGATTATCTGTGATTGCCGTGTGCTTTCATGGTGACAGTGCAGTCTTGTGGCCGCATCAAAAGCCCCAAAATAAGAATGTAAATATTACTTTTCTGTTGAAACAATCAAGGAGGGTGATTGAGGTTAATTTCAGGTGCCAAACAAACCAGAGAAAGTCTTCCTCAAAGAGAAAAATGGTCAGTCACTTCACCGTCTTCTCTGTAGTATTAGGGCACCAGTTAATCAGAGTGAGAATTGATCGGACGTGCGGCCCACCATCCTTGTTCTCCTTAACGTGTGTGTGTGGATGTGAGACAGAGGCCCCAGCACTTCCTGCAGAATCAGACGGTGTTGTGTGTTTTTGGAGGGGACGGCGGCTGAAAAGGAGAAGGAGGGGGCTTTGAATTCAACAGGACCCCCATTGCTTGGTGTTTGAGTAGAGTTTTGGCATTCTATCTTTTGTCTGTTTTGTTTTGCGCGCTACCCCTCCACCCCCCCCCAACACCACCACCACCACTGCCCCCCCTCCTCCCCTCCTCTCTCCCTCTTCTGTGTGTCTGTTGGCTGATGAGTTTGTCTCTTTGTCTGGATTCAGTCAGACACTGCGTCACCTCCTGCCTACAGACACACAGACTCAGAGATAACATCACAGTGGCAGAGACTGAGGGAGGGAGGATGGGGGAGGGAGGGAGGGAGGGAGGGAGGGAGGGAGGGAAGGGAGCGAGGAGAGACAGATGTACAGACAGAGCCCTCGCAGTGGGGGGATGGGTATCTCTCACACATCAATCATTGGCTATGTGCCGTGAAGCCAGCTTGTTGTAGTAGTTCATAGTTCAATACTCCGACCCACTCTACCAGTGCTAATGAATGCTTTGATTTCTATGGGAAAAGTGCCCAAACTGCATTCACATACTAACTTCTTGCCAGCAGTCAAATAGTAGAATGATAAACCTCCTCAAGATTATACCTCTGTTTTCATCAGACACTCAGGGAAAGAGAGAGAGTGCGTGCATGTGCGCAATACCTCAGGATTGTGACGAGGGCTGTAATTACTTCTGTCACTCTCAAGTAACTGAAGTCAGGATCTCTCTCCCATCTCTGATCTGTGTTAATGGAGAGAGCGCACATAAGGGAAGAAAATTGGATTTTAAGCTATCATTAATTTTAGCGACCTGAAGTGGGATGTTCTCGCGTGTGAATGCCGGGGGAGCTCTCAACAAATTTCCCAGTGAAGCAGAGTTGGCAGTTAAATACAGGGTCAAGTGCGCTAATAAGGCAAGCGAAGGGATTCTGCAGAATCCCGCAACCGGCAGAGCTGTAAAACAAAGAGTGGCATCACAAGGAGTTAAATGAGCCACATATGGACTGTCATGGTATGAAGCTTCATCCTCCCCCTCAGAGCTGATGGTATAGATATGGAAGTAGTCAGAGCTACATACAAGCAGGGAGGACAGAGGGCGAGCCAGGCTGTTCAGTGTGTGGGTGGTACTGAGAGGGAGAGGGAGAGGGAGAAACACACTGAGTAGCAAGGCAGTTAGCTAGAGGAAAAGAGTGCAGGCTGCTTCCCCCGTGGGACTGCAGCATGGCTGTCGAACAGAGCTAGCATGTATCTGCGAGTGTATATGTGTGTGAAAAAGTGGGGGTTGGGATGCAAATGAAGTTAATGTGTGTGCATGTATATGTCGGTGAGCTTGCCTCTACGGCTTAGCATTCATTATGTTTCAGCGTCGGATGCTTCATAGGAAAGCCGGCGAAGAAGTTGATGTGGTCCACGTCATGAGTGGAGCCAAAAAGTCTCCATAAAAAAACTAAAATCATGTTATTAATTCATTATGTGGGATGTTTTATTGAACTGTGCTGATCTCATCAACATTGTGCTAATCATGCATGTGCTAATTAAAAGGCCGAATGTTCAGACATTAGAGGCCTGGACACATTTCATGTATATTAATGTAGACAAAACCTTAACTCCAGGCTATAGGCGAATGCACCAGTGTTGAAAAATTCATACCTTCTTGTGGTGAACTATGATGAGACTAGATGCTGTTTCTATGGAGATAAACCACTCATATGCTCGGTACAATTTATGGGTGAAAGGGAGGCTTCTGTATTTAAACTGAACTAAGTTATGTTCATGCTTAGCTCTATATAGAATATTATGAATCAAAATTTAAAAAGCACGTTATTTGTGATGTCAGTTTCCCAAGAGGAGGTCCTGCCACCATGGTGCACAGTCATAGTGGCGTCTGTTGTCTGTTGACACACGTATGTTCTCCCTGTATAGTACAGGGTATGCAGGACATTGCAGTACATTGTCCTCCAAAAACAGTCTCCTTAATTGTGAAACTTTATAGATAGGCTTGGTGTTGCTTTCATGTGGTCGGCAAACATAAAAAATCATTGATTTTTTTTCCAGTTCTCCAGCCTGTTGCACCGGTTTCATTTGCAAACTTGACTGGCAGGCATTTTGTTATTGATTTATTCATTTATAGTCGTATCAACCACCAATATGAGGGCTCATTTTAAATAATGAGAGGGAGGTTTTGCACCATCTACTTTATCATCATCATATGTATATTGTCACTTAATACATTTTCTGGAAAATTAGTTGGATTAATAATGGATAAAACAAGAGTGTCTGTTTCTGGAAAATTAAATACCTGACATTTTAAGTTACTTTATCGCATTGATGAATACAAAAATAAATGTGAAAGAGATGTTGAAGGATAAATACTACAGTATGACAAAGTCTGTGATTGGTAGGCAAATTTATATTGTACCGTACACCAATCAGCCAAAACATTAAAACCACTGGCAGGTGAAGTGAATAACATCGATCATTTCATTACAATGCAATGTTCTGCTGGGAAACCTTTGGTCCTGGCATTCATGTGGATACCCCTTTGCGCACTCCACCTACCTAAATATTGTTGTAGACCAAGTACCCCCGCTCATTGCAACAGTACCCCTGAGTGCAGTAGCCCCCTAGCAAGGCAATGCACCATCCATGCGACACCACAAAAACTGCTCAGGATTGGCCCAAGCAACGTGACAAAGAGCTCAAGGCATCGACCTAGTGTTCAAATTCCCCACATCTCAATCGGATCGAGCATCTGTGGGACAAACCGGTGCCCCGGAGGTCATTTGTCCAGGCCCTGACAGGTCAGAGCCAAGTCCGATCTATGATGGGGCCTCTGGGGGTGTCCTGTGTTGTCTGGCACCAAGGCGTTGTTGACGGATCCTTTGAGTCCTGTGGGTTGTGAGGTAAGGTACCAGCATACCCAACGGATGTTCAATTGAATTGGGATCTGGGGAATTTGGAGGCTAGGTTGACGCCTTGAGCTTAGTCACGTCTGCCGAGCCATTCCTAAGCACTTGTTATGGTGTGGCATGGTGCATTGTCCTGGCTTGGGGGGCACTGCCATCAGGGAGTGCAGTTGCCAGTAGGGGGGGTGTACTTGGTCTGTCTTGTCGTTTGGGTGGGTGAGGCGTGTCGAGTGGCATCCACATGAATGCCAGCACAAGTTTGCTCAGAAGAGCATTGCACTGTCACAAAATGATCAGTGTTATTCACTTCACCAGTAATTGCTTTTAATGTTTTGGCTGATCGGTGTATATAGTCATATTACTCGCCGACTCCAGACAGAGCTCTTTATTCTGCTCACTGTAAACACTTCTCTTACCGACTGCTACACTGTCTTTCTCTCTCCAGGGCCATTCCACACTTCAGGCATCACAGGACTTCAGCACACTATTAACATGGATGGCAGGGACGAATTCACCGAAGACAGTGAATGCTGCAGCAACAACTCCCAGGAAGTACAAGAGCAGGATAGCATCTCAGGTACAGGATGGAGGGAGGGGCCAGGGGGGAGGACTGGAAAGACTCTGTGGGACGTCCTCGGACTGAGGGGTGTTAGTGAGAGTAAGCCCTGCTCTGTGTTCTGTTGTCTGTCTGTATTGATAGGGCTGTGTTTGCCTCCATAGAAGACAGTGATAGTGACCTCGACAACCACGGTGAAGACTCGTCCTCCAACACCTCCGCTGACGACCACATGACCACCAAGAGAACGCAGTGCCGCCTACAAGGAGCGGGAGTCAAAGAGGTGAGAGATGATGCCACTGATTGTTCATAGTGATGTTTTTTATTTCTTTCACAATATTTTGCCTCATCTCGTATTAGTTTGAACGCTGTCTATATGTTCCATATCAAGTCTCTGTATTGTGAAGTTGGTAATTTGGCAGGAACATACAAACAAGACTCCACAGAGATAAATTATTGACATGGATCTGCCCTGCGTCACTGTGTAGGTGCCCAGTTTCATTTTGGGATATGTAATACATCACATGTTGCAAGACTTGTGTGGGCTGTGAGAATGATAAACTTAATAACTGGAGGCCAACTCTCATCCACCAGTTGGGCGTCAGACAGGCAACAGTTGATGTTAATATTCATTTGGATATAGATGTCAAGTCTCTGGAAGCTATGCCACTTAGTATTTGCTGAGTTTTAACAGGCTCAGTCTAAGTTACTGTACGGCATGGCTAGTTTATTTGTATAGCACCAAGTTATACATTACACAATTCAAAGTGCTTTACAGGGTAAAGACAAAATTAAAATGACATATAAATGACAATAAAGGAAGAAAAAGAAATAAAGACAGATTAATAAGAAGTTATGTATCTACCTTATTGGAACAACAATATTTCAAACCCTGATGGAAATAATTTAAGAGTTTTAGCAGACCTCAGGTATTCAGGAAGCTTGTTCCACTGGTGGGAAGCATGTCAACTCAAAGTTGCTCCACCTAGCTTGGTTTTGATCCTGAGAAAGCTGAGTAAATGTGTCCCAGATGACCGGAGGCGTCTGTATGCTTTACAGGTCTATTGTATAGTACTAGTGTTGTCATGATACTAATGGGCTGTCATGCAAAATATCAGTATTCAATACCCTTTTGCCGTTGAGAGCATAAAATTTAGAATTTTTCTTAAAAGATATACATAAGGGGCGTCGGTAGCTTAGTGGATAGTGCCCATGTATAGAGGCGGCGATGCCTCGCTGCAGCGGTCGCAAGCTCGACTCCGGCTTGCAACCCTTTGCTGCATGTCGTCCCCCCACTCTCTCTCTCTCTCTCTATCTCTCTCCCTCTCCACTTCACAATCTTCGCTCTGTCCTGTCCATTAAAGGCAAAAAAGCCCTCCAAAAAAATCTTAAAGAAAAAAATAAAAATAAAAAAGATATACATAACAAGGCTGTAACATCACAACGACTACTTTTCTTGGTTAGTAGCAGAGAACAGCAGAACGACTGTAATAAAAAATCAACAATGCCAAAAATTATTTACATTTATCATTCATTAATGTTCCGTAACCGCTTATCCTCTTGAGGGTCAGTGTCATGGGGGGTTGGAGCCTATCCTAGCTGACATTGGGCGAGAGGCGGGGTTCACCCTGGACAGGTCACCAGACTACAGACATATAGAAACAGACCTACGGGCAATTTAGAGTCACCAATTAACCTGCATGTCTTTGGACTGTGGGAGGAAGCCTGAGAAAGCCCACGCTGACATGGGGAGGACATGCAGACTCCACACAGAAGGGCAAACCAGGAACCCTGTTGCTGTGAGGCGACAGTGCTCACCACTAAACCACCATGCAGCAATGAACACATGTTCGAAATTCTCTGACATTCTCACACATTCAAAAGGCAATAAAGTGCACTTAAAAAAAACTGTGCCGCAAAAGTCTATTTGCAAACGCAGTGAACAAATGATGAGAAGTCAGCATTGTGAACAAGTGAAAGGAGACTTGGCTATGGGAGCACTGCTAACTGTTGATTCACAGCTAATGTATTGCACGTAAGAGAAATAGCAGATAACTTGACTGTGGGGTCAACAGAAACAGGAAGTACTGATATCTCTTGTATCTGACATTTTCATAGTCAGTGTTTCCTTTTCATCAAACTGTGAACCACAAACTTGGTTTACTGCGGAGATACATTCAACATTTATATGGCTGTCATTTTTGTCCGTCCAGGTATAAATATTTATTTGGTTAACTTGTTAAAAATCCATTTTACTATCGTGAGATTTTCGTCAAATGAGTGAAATTGGTAGATAAAAGAGGTGTTTTTGTTCAGCAGGAAAAATCTCATACAGTGTCATAAAATGATTGAGCACTTCTGTGGGGTGTGACAACTTGTCACTTTTGTAAACCAAAATACACCCCTACGCACTTACGAACAACAGCAAGTACTTCAGTTTAAGGGACTTGAGCAGAACACCCCTGGTATCAGCCAATATGTTCTGTGCCAGGACCTTCTGCTTGAAAGTGTTCTGTATTTCAGCTTGTGTGTGAGTCACATCTGTGACAGCACACAGCATCATGTCACTGTTTGTGAGTCACTGGGGCTTGTGAGAATTTTGCTCATTCACACTCAACACATCACAACATACCACTTGCAGAAATGCTCCAGCTGGAAACGTGAAGTGAGTAGTGACTTCAGTGGGCTCAGCAAGACATGAAAAAACTGTCTAGTATTATTCTCAAAGCACCTATCATGTGAAGTATCTGGTTTCAGTTTGGTAGTTTGATTACTCTTGACAGGATACAGAATTGTGACGTAGGTTTTGCTCCTGAAATGTGTGTTTTAATGCTGCTTCGTTTTCCTCAGGAGAGCGAGGAAGGGGCAGACGGCAACAACTTTGTTTGTCCTCTCTGCACGCTGGATTTCAGCAGCCCTGAGAAGCTCATCTCCCATGTCTACCAGGTGAGAGCAACATTGTCTCGCCTGTCCTAAACCAGCGCAGAACCATGAAAACAAAGCTGCTTTGGATCCTTTATTGCAGTCTGTTTCTAATAAGCTAGACGAAGGTCACCGCCTTTTAATTCCCCTAAGTAGCTTTAAGCATCAGCACTTCAGTGAAATGCAGGTTGAGGGAGAAGGTGTTGAGTTGGGTGACCTAGTGCTTACTATGTCATTTAACTGCACAGGAGTCTTGCATCTTAAAAAACTGAATTTAGTGCCACATATATTGGAGATTATTATATATTTGCTGATGGTAAATTATCTCTTATGCTCTTAAAAATGCTGCAGCTGCAGGTTCACCTCTTCTTCCAGGCTCTTTATCTGTCATTTTACAGCAATACACACCTTCCACTCTCATTGTCTGTGTTTACCAATGGCCGTGAGATCTCAGTTAACATTCAGTAGCTGATTTATACCTTACCTCAGCATTTGCAGAATTCACACAATCAACGCTGTTCATATTTTTTTGCAAATGTCAGGCCGTTTTTGGTTCTTGCACTTATAGATACTGAAAGATGAGTGTGCATTCTGTCACTGTAATGTTGAGGAATTACAACAGTGTCTGCCTTGTTAACCGGTGTGGAATGTATGGACAGTGGCATAAACCACAGCTGCCACTGTTACAGTGCTATGAAATTGCAAGACTTGTTCTTGGCACTGAGGAGCACATTTGAATGCTTCCCAAATTATTTGTAAAATATGAAATGTCCTGTCAATTCATTTTAACTCATAGGTGTTTTTTTTCCCCCAATACTGTTGTATGGCATTAGTACTAAATTTAGAGCACTTAATAGCAAATAATGTTGTGTATGCCACCTGCTTTTCAAAAGAAAACTAATTTTTTTTATTGTCATTGAATTTGATTTGATATTAATAATGATAATAGTTTTTCAGTATCTGACTTTCAAATAATTGCTTAGTTTAAGGAGTTTTAAATATGCTGAATGAGTTCATTAATGTCTGTGGTGTGCTCTCGAATGTGTCTTTTTGTCCACTTTCTTTCTCTCATCTTGTTCTTTTTTTTTTATTTATTTTTTTATCTGTCTTTAACAGCACACGACTATGATGAGCAATAGCAAGAGCTATGTGTGCCCAGTGTGTGGGCGAGCCCTGAGTTCGCCTGGCTCGCTTGGACGGCATCTTCTCATCCACTCTGAGGACCGCCTCTCCAACTGCGCTGTCTGTGGTGCACGCTTCACAGACACCAACAACTTTAACAGGTTCGGCTCATCTCCACTGTATCTCTCCTCTCAGGTCTTCGATGCCTATTGCTTTTATTTATTTAAAGACAGAAGTATGCAGATGCTTTAGATGCAGTGTTACAGATATGTTATTTTGGCCCTTTTTTCAAATTAATAACATTATCAATAATTAAGACCCTGCTTTAAAGAGGCACTGTGTAGGATTTAGTGGCATCTAGTGGTGAGGATGCAGATTGCAACCAGCTGAGTACCCCTTTGCTCACCCCTCCCTTTCCAAGCAGGTTGTAAAGCCTATGGTGGCATTGAGGTAACTTACAAATGTGAAAGGCCTTTTCTTGAGCCAGTGTTTGGCTTGTCCATTCTGTAGAAACATGGGGGTGCAACATGGCCCTCTCCATATGTAGATATGAAGGACTCATTTTAAGGTAACAAAAACACAAAAGATCCTTAGTTTCATGTGATTATACATTAGTAAAAACTTAATAATGAAAGTAACATTACATTTCTGCCAACGATCACCCTAAGTCCTTCACACTGCACCTTTTAAGTTATAATGAAGTCAGCTGCTTCCACGGTTTTCACGTAGATAAAAGACAAATAAATAATAAATCATAATAAATAGCCTAAAATACGGTGTTTACCTCATATTGGTTTTTCTGTTTTGTTCCTGATCATATCCCCACTGTTTTTATTAATTTTTAAATATTTCAAACAAGATCTGAGGGTTCAGCAACCTGCAGCAGATCCTTTTATCGGCATACAACAAAGGCAGCAGACATCACTGATTCAGCAGGAGAAACAGGTTTTAATATTGCAGTTTATATCCTCATAGAACATCAAAAAATGTGTCTGGCAGGTGTGTAGTGAACGAATTAAAAATTAATCAGAAATTGCAGGACGCAATCTTTCAAAAGACAAATATTTCGGTTGACTGTACATCCAACCAGGCGGTCAAACCCATCAAATAGGGTGCAAAAAATGAAAATATGTCTTTGTCACAGCACACTGGAACACAATGGTGCTGTGGTTCTCCCAAGTGTGAGATAAGGCAGGATGCAAAACATGAGGGATGAATAAAATTAGTACTGCAATGACAGATTTAATGGAAATAAACTAGCATGTTGCTAAGCAACTAGCGTTACATTTCAGATTTAAACAGCACTGGCAAGGTCAGGAGACGTAGTAAAAGGAGGAATATAGTAAGAAGCCGTAATGTAAAAGCAGCGAAAAGAAAAAAAAAATCATGAGCTGTTGTAGTTGGTAGAATCAGGTGTTACTGTGAGTAAAACGCCATAAGTACGTAGAAACTGAGCACAGATGTACAAAAGCTACAGATTAGCTGTGCATGAAAACCTGATTATATCTGAATAAATTAACTTTTAAAGCATCTGGCACATTTTTGGTTCCCATAGTGTTATCTACAAACAGTCACCTCCTCTTAGGCTGCTATCGGTTAACCACATGTCATGTGACACAGATCCATGGTCATCTCTGAAACAAATAACTGGGGAAATGAGTAACATAAATTGCTTGATGTCAAACAAATTTGACAACCCGTTACACTCCATCAACTCAGTGGAGTGGGTGGGATCCAGGCAATAAGATGAAATGACTCATCTTGTCCCCCACTGGACTGAATAGTTTAGCATGTGAATCATAGCAGCTTGATAGATGAAGCTAGAATTAACTGTTGTCCCAAAATATGTAACAACACAGGGCAGGTTGTGGTTACAAGCTGTTAGTTAGTGGCTATCAAAAATACGACTGAAAGTGTTAACTGCCACCCAAAATGTCTGTGTTGTACCCTTCGCTGTCATTTTTGTACAAGCTGAATATTTCAAACAATACTAGCTGTCATACAACAAGTTGATGTTTTAGCTTTTGAAGCAGTTTAGTGATGAGACACGGCGTGCAGCTCCTTCTTACTCAGGCCAGTGAAGGAAGACACCTACACTAAAGGATTTAGTGATCAGGAGGTCACATTAAGAAAGCAGAAAATGTTGTATCAGGGCTCTTAGGGGATGTTTTACTCTGATCAGCTATTTAATACTGTGTCTTTTCGTAGGGAGAAGCTTAAAGATGTCCTCGACACAACCAGGATGGATGTCGATGGGAGAGACAACTGTTCCATGTCCCTCTCCAGCAGCCCCATGACCAGCCCGGACCACGGCACTTGCTCCTGTCACGGACCAGGCCCCAGTCCCAGTTCATGTCAGGGCCCTCGCCCCTGTCAACCACCTGACCCCAACCCCAGCCTTTGTCAAGCCAGTCGTACCTGCCAGGGACCAGGCCATATCCCCAGCCAGTGTCAAGGCCCCAGACCATGCCACGGGCCAGGACCATGCGCAGGCTCTGACCAAGGGCCCTCCTTTCCTTCACTGCCCGACAGTCTCCTCTCTGAAGGGCCTTCACTGGCATCTATCCCTGATGCTCTTAACTCCTCTTCCTCAGGCTTTCCTCCCATCCCTGACATCCTGGGCCCTATGCCGGTGTATCCTGCCGGAGTGCTGCTGGTGTGCAACAGCTGCGTGGCCTATCAGCAGCTAGTGGAGGCCCAGTCGCCGATGCGAAAATGGGCTCTGCGTAGGAAGAACGAACCCTTGGAGGCCCGCATGCAGCGTCTAGAGCGCGAGCGCACGGCAAAGAAGAACAAGCGGGCGTGTGAGACGGACGAGGAGAGGGAGCTGAGGAGGCTGCGGGACCGCGAGGCCAAGCGCATGCAGAGGATGCAAGAATCAGAGGAGCAGCGGGCGCGCAGGCTGCAGAGAGACAGGGAGGCCATGCGTATGAAGAGGGCAAACGAGACGCCAGAGAAGAGGCAAGCCAGGCTGATCCGCGAGAGGGAGGCGAAGAGGATCAAGCGGCGGCTGGAGAAGATCGACCCTGCTCTGAGGACACAGATAGAGCATGATCCTGCTGCCATGGCTGCCCTTACAGCAGACATGAGTCTCTTTCAGTTCCCCTGCCCTATGCCTGTCCCTTCCATTGACAACGGTCTGTTCATGAAGCTGCCCTAATGGGACCAGGCCACTGGGGGAGGGGGGGATAACTGGCATTTAGCAGCACCATTAACCTCTGCACTCCGCCATCAGACTGCCATGGTCACAGAGAACCATTCCTAGCTGGTTTGCTTCCAGCTCCTTCTGTGTCGAACAGCTTGACAGACAAACTGCTTTGTTAAATACAGCAAAAACTACTCCAATTTCTAATTTATTACAGTCTAGAAAACCTTGGGAACAGGGTTGAGAATGTTTCATATTGTATGGATGATGACATAAAAGCATGTTGTAAAGAGATTTTATCTGTTTGTCAGTGGGCTAGCAGATTTAACGGTTCATTCTAGTAGGAGCAGTTATACTTCCTTTTCGGAAAAAAAAAAATCTTTTTGCACATGGACCTTCAGTGACAGGAGTGGGGACTTTGTAGCCACAGCCCCCCCTCCCTTCTGGTCCACTCCGCCAGCCCAGTGACTCGGGTTTACCGGTAGCTACACCTCTCTCTTCAAGCTGCCACCGTGGGTCCCTGGGAAGATCATATTCAGTCAAACTCTACTACCTCAGCTGGCGCCATGGTCGCGCCCTCTGTCTTGTGGCTTACTGCGTTCCAACTCCAAGCTTCCAAAGCTCTACATGTACTGTACACTACTACAGAGGATGCGGGTTGTTTTCCACAGTTTGTGTTTGCATTAATGGCTGAGGCCCTTCAATAGGACGCAAAGATTCACAGGAGCAACCACATGTCTTTCCCAGGTTTGATGAGACTGTTTCTTAAAGGTCCAGTGTGTTGGGTTTGGAAGCATGTAGGAGAACTACAGTGGTTGACGCAAAGATGTGAATGGCCGAATTGTCTGTTCTGGGCTACTGTAGTACAACAGGACCTTGGAAGAGGACCTACTCCATATGTAGATATAAACAAGTCATTCTGAAGTGACGAAAACACACAATTCTTATTTTCAGGTCAGGTAGAGATGGTGGCGGTAGTGGTTAGCATTGTCGCCTCACAGCAAGAGGGTTCCTGGTTCGAACCCAGGGTGGGGGAGCCCTTCTGTGCGGAACTTGCATGTTCTCCCCGTGTCAGCGTGGGTTTTCTTTGAGTACTCCAGCTTCCTCCCACAGTCCAAAGACATGCTGGTTAATTGGTGACTCTCAAAAAAAAACAAGTTGATGTGAATGTGAGTGTGAATGGTTGTCTGTCTCTATGTATCAGCCCTGTGATAGTCTGGCAATCTGTCCAGGGTGTACCCCGCCTCTCGCCCGATGTCAGCTGGGATGGGCTCCAACCCCCTGCGACCCCCAACAGGATAAGCGGTTACGAAAAATGAATGATTTTAAATTGATGAAAACATGGTTATGAGTATTATATATCATTTCTGCCAATAGATGTTGGTGGCACATTGGTGCGGTGATTAGCATTGTTGCCTCACAGCAAGAGAGTTCCTGATTCAAACTCAGTGTGGGGGAGCCCTTCTGTGTGGAGTTTGCATGTTCTCCCCATGTCAGCGTGGGTTTTCTCCAGGTACTCCGGCTTCCTCCCACAGTCCAAAGACATGCAGGATAATTGGTGACTCTAAATTGGCCGTAGGTGTAAATGGTTGTCTATCTCTATGTGTCAGCCCTGCTACAGTCTGGTGACCTGTCCAGGGTGTACCCCTCCTCCTGCCCAGTGTCAGCTGGGATAGGCTCCAGCACCCCGCGACCCCCAACAGGATAAGCGGTTACAGAACAGGAATGAATGCCAATAGATGCCCCTGAATCCCACACACTGGACCTTTAACAGATGAACTCCATGAATGTTTTGTCCTATTGAACACGCCCAGTGTTGATCAACATTCCCCCTCACCTCTTGAATTGTACGACTTGATGCATTCGCCTCCTTAACATTCTCTTTGCCAATGTTTGTTTTCTTTTCCCTACATCGTTACACTCCGAATATTTTGCCAATGTCATTTCTTTCTTTCTTTTTTTTTTACTTTCTGTTACAGAGCTTTTCTTTGGCTCGGAAAGATTTCAGTCTGTGCTGCTGTTCTTGTACTGTACAATACATTAGTTACCTCTTATATATTTTGGGCTCTTCACGTTAAGGAATATTGTGCTAAAATGTTCCACTAAGTGGTCACAATGAAACAGTTCCTGATATGATACGTTACTTGAATTCTGCCCGCAAAGACACATTTGTTTTCCTCATGATGAGTAAATTACAATATGACAGTGGGTTATTATCATTATTATTATTATTGTTATTATTTAGAGGATTGTACACAGATGATGCATCCTCTGCATGCAATTTGTGTAGCATTCACATGCTTTGTAAAGCTGCAGTACCTTCAGTATATGTGATCTGTACCACTTAAATTGGGGTTGATTTTTATCTTCTGTCAGCAGAAATGATGAACGGTATTTATTGATTCATACGACAGAGGAACTCATTTTAAACTCATGTTGTTATTGTTTTTTAATCCCCATCCGTTACTGAGCACTGGGTCTAATCTCATGACACATACAGCCCATACTGGGAGAGAGATTTTATCAATCTATATTCATTAACCTCATTCCAGCACATATTTATGCAATATGATGTGAATATATTTTTCTTGTGAAAATGTTTTTGGGTTATTTTGTTACCGTCAGTGGTATAAAGTTGTTTTAATGTTCAAATTAGAGGCCATGTCTGGATATCCCTTGTTTAATTTCCTGCCTGCAAGGTTACCTCCGATTTTTCTTGACTTCACTTCTCCAGATGCAAACATTTACAGTGTCAATAAGCAGTCTCTGGAATATTCTTTGCGGAATATCAGAGATGAGGACAAGTACTGGTTCTGTTTGAGTCACTCCTAGACGAGAGTCGATCTACCTGGCTGTTTGTTGCAGCAAATTTAACAAAGGAAAAAAAAGGGATTATTATTTTTGTGTTTCATCCTCAAAGGCTTTTCTAGGAGTGCATCAAACCTCTATGCAACAGATGTGTTATTTATTCCAAGGGAAATTAATTCACTTTCCACTGAAACTATGCAGAATGCGATTTTAATTTAAACGGACTTCAATGTAAAGAGTTTAGCTTCTCAGGCAATTTAACTCAGTGAGAGGGCTCAGAGCCTGGAGACAACACCCTGGTCCATAAGAATCATTTATAGATCTATCACGTGATGCGATCGCAACAGTTTTGGGCAGTTGTGTGACTTTTCTAGAGACGCTTTGTCTTCGGAGGTGTGTTTTCTCTTCCTAGTTCAGCACATGAAAGCAACAGGGTCTCACTGCCATCCTATCCATGACATACTGTACCAAGGGCAGATCGGTGTTCTCGACAGAGGCTTCAGGTGTCATTTATTTCTCTCGTCTCTCAGACTATGAATACTGAGTATTCTCAGAGGTTGCTCTTTGAAATTGCTGTGATCCCCTTTGTCCTGCAGTGGACCAATGCGACAGAAAACTGCGGCGTCTGTGATCTGACATACTATTGCAAAGGAAGTACTCTGAACTCTGGAGTGTTGCCGGTCTTTCACAAGCAGCACTCTCAGTATGGATTAGGTAAGCACTGCATGTCGTGAAACTGCACTTGTCCTAGAATGGTTCAATATGAGCTTGTGTTCTACTGTTAGTTTATGCCTGCCTGTTTTCTACAGTTTAATCAAAAGAAACATGTTAAAGAAACGTTGGCCTTTCTGTATTAATTCTATCAGGATTTCCTCGCAATGTCCATGTTTACAAAACAAATCTTTCTGAACAAGGCCAAATGAATGAGCTAAACTGCTAATGAGAACATTCATGCTTGCTGCGATATCAATGCATTCTGACTGGATGGCACTTTGGGGATGCCATCCTCTGTTACTGGATTAACAGATGTACAGACTACAATGAAACCTGGTAAAGAATGTGGAAATAAACATTGACTTTACTATAATGGTTGTGTCCAGCGTCACTTCCCTCCTCCTTTGTTTTACACACAAGAACACATTTGTTTTTATTGGATACAGTGTGAGTTCAAGTATCTCAGGGTCTTGTTCACAAGTGAGGGTAGAATCGAACGTGAGATGGATCGGCGGTTTGGTGCAGCTTCTGCAGTGATGCGGGGGCTACGCTGGACCGTCGTGGTGAAGAGGGAGCGGAGCAGGAAGGCAAAGCTTTGGATCTACTGGTCCATCAACGTCCCAACCTACACCTATGGTCATGAGCTCAGGGTAGTGACCGAAAAAAATAGATGGCGCATACAAGCGGCCAGAATGAGTTTCCTCAATCGGGTGGCTTGGGTCAGCCTTAGAGATAGGGTAAGGAGCTTGAACATCCAAAGGGAGCTTGGAGTAGAGCCTTGGGGTCCCCCAGGAGGAGCTGGAAAGTGTTGCTGGGGAGAGGGATGTCTGGGATGCTTTGCTTGGCCTGCTGCCCCCGTGACCTGGCTTCATATAAATGGATGCAAATGGATGGATGGATGGATTCAGTGTAACACACATTTCTGTAACAGTGAGATGTCTCACTGTGGGTAGATTGTTATAGGTTCCATATTGTAAAAATTAAGATTTTGTTGTCTTTTTTAATATAAAGCAGGTATAGGTGCTATATAAATAAGTATCAAAACACTCAGTCCACAGAGAAATGCTCTCAGTCTGCATTCAAAGTCTGTCTTTAAACAATTCGTCATGACTACCGTGAAGTCTTAACACAACTATAAAATATAGACTGTTTCAAACCTGAAATATAAGTATTTCCTGTTGAAATGTTTTGCAGTGTATGCAAATAACATCAGCTGACGTAAAGTAAACATGGACCCAAGCTGTTGCCTAAATGCAATTCCAGTTAAACAGCCTATAAAGACAGAAAGTGGAAAGTGGAGGAGCTTAGAGACTAAAACAGAGTGTCTCAGACAGAGGGTAAATACAGGTATATTCAGGCAGACAGTATGAAAAAACTAATGTGTTTTTCTAACATTAAAGCTTGAAATATGTTCTAGTAGAAACCCAGAACACAAGTATGAATCTGAAAATGAGCATAATATGGAACCTTTAACGTAAAATATGAATTAATGAAAAGTATAATACAGCATTTGTGTTTGCTGGAGGTCTTGCAGAGGCAGTGTGGTGTGTTATCCTCTGTACTTGTACTGGAGTATTTCAATTTTGTTATTTATACTTTGAAAATCAATACAGACATATTGTTTTCACAGAACCAAATAATAGTCATACAAATTTTAAACATATAAGCGACTGATTACCTAATTATGAAATGAAGTCACTACCAAATACTTAAGGTATTGTTCACATTTAAATACCACTTAATATAGAGCATCTAAATATTTCATTTTGAAAACCATAAATCTGAATTTATGTGACTTGAATTTCGCTGTTTGACATTTTGAGGAGGTCATTTAAAGTGGTGTGATTTTAAAAACCCAAGGTTCACAGGTTAGTCTCCAATATTTTTTCAGTATATTCAAGTTATACAGAGCCCCAAAGTCCTGAAAAGCAATATATTTATATCTCGGACACACAAGATAAGATAAATTATCTTGTGGGACCTTGCATGCACAAGTTAATAACTATTTCCAGAAGATAACTTGTGTGCACAAGAAAAGAAAATGTGGGGCGCCCACTAGCTCACCTGGTAGAGCAGGCACCCCATGTGCACAAGTGCAATGCTGTGTCCTTGCTGCAGTGACCGTGGGCTCATTTCCAACCCATGGCCCTTACATTTCATCCTCCTTTGCTCTCTCTACCCCCTTCACTTCATAGTTGTCCTATCAAATAAAGGCAAAAAGCCACAAAAACATCCTGTTCCCACGGGTGATCCTGTGTGTACAAAACTATCAGCTTCCAGGACTTTTGGGGCTCCATAATGTGGCTCAAATTCTGTTTTATCTCAATTTAAGATCCTTCTTTTTTTAACTTGACTTAAATTTTAAGATTGTATTTTAGTTTCACTGTCAAAACCTAAAAAATCCCACGACTTCAAATGACCTGGAAAAACGAAACAATTGTAATTAAAACCACATATATTCATACAGACGGTCTCTTTATTCTCAGAAGTATTTACATTTTAGTAGTGGTTAAATGTCATTATCACTTCAGTTGCTTATAAGTCCTAAATCATTATGGTTATTATTGCCTTCTAGCAATTTATACCATGGCATATACCAACTGTAATTTGTTAAGATGCAACATTAAATAACAAACTACCCAAAAGTATATAAAGTAGTTTAAGTAGCTCTGCTCATAACCAGCTAGAGCATTAATGTGAGTCTTTTATAGTAACGCATCAGTGTTGCATTGCTTATTCTTTGTAGTTTCTACTCAAGTAAAATAATGTATGCAGGACTCTTAACTTAAAAAGATGTACTTTTACTCTGCTACATTCACTTTAGTAAAAGATCTCAATACTTGTTCCACCACTAACACAGTGAAGTAAGTGCATAAATACGACCAAAGACACACAGCACACAGGTTGGATAATAGTTTATATTTATATTTGTATATATATATATATTATATTGTGTTTACTTAACAAACATGATAAATGCAATGTCTCCAAGTTAGCTGTAACAATAAAAATACAATATCTTTGTGTCCTTAAAGTACATAGAATTAAAACAGCAAAACAAAAAAACAAAAACCGCCCTAAGTAGTTCACAGAGAGGTACAAATATACAGTACAAATCTATTTTATTCAAAAACGGTACAAATAAAAATGCAACAAAATAGAGATATTAATGCTTTGTTAAAGTCAGGTAGGTGTAGGGTATTCTAAGGGAGCACTTTCGGTCGACAACTCTAAGGCTTCTGATAAAGATCAATACATATTGGTACGGCCATACAATATTAAAACTCACTATACAAAGTTCATACAACCTGGATTATACTTGAGGATTGAATGTTACATTTACATCATTGCATATATTTTGCAGATTTAGGCATGTTTAAAAAAAAAAGAAAAAAAAAAAGCTAATTTTTTGTTTCCTTTTTCAATAGTTGCACATCACATAAAAAGCAGTGTCACCTTGTGCCATAAAAGTACAATGTCAAATCTGAAAATACACAGACTCCTTTAAAACTTTTAACCGTTCTCGTTTCTCCTGATTTAACTGGACATCGACACCGAAATCGTCCTAATTTCACCTTTGTAGTTCAATACGGGATCAAACGACAGGAAATAGTTCACACGGGAAGAATCCCCACTGCCAACGTCACAAAACATCAACCATCACATTACCACCAATGGAAAGCTATCGGATTAATGCAGCTTGTCTGTCTGTCTGTCTCCATTTACTCAAAACTGTCGTCCAGAGACTGGGACAAAGCACAAGACGCCAAACACAACCCATTAAGTCTAAGGATAAAAAAACAACTCATCTTGTGCAACAACAATAAAAACAACGGATGTGTGCGTGTGGAATTAATGGATCGCCCTCCGCTGCGGACACTCTTGGCATTGTCTTATAAAAAGTGCAAAGAAGAGATTCCATTCACTTCACCTCCACACATTGGGGAAAAAAAGGAATTAAAAGGTAAGTATGGGCGTAAAGAGTGTATTAAAAACGTAACGGAATAGATAATGAAAAAAAAAACAAAAAAACCTAAAAACAAAGCACCACACAAACACAAAGTTGCAGATTTCATAGCTGAACCGTCTGGGGCCCAAAAAGAATTCACCGTCACCCTTTGAGAATATGAATTTCTGCTCGTAAGCGTGACAAGAGTTTCAAAGCTTGACATTTCTGATTTGCTCTTGTTCAGCCTGAAAAGGGGAACACCAAGTCGACCAGAAGCATTATTCCATTATTTCAAATTTCACACATTGTACAAAGCAGATTTTAAGGCATTATCGACAAGCATCATCAAAGCTATCTATACAAAAGAAATACACCTATCTACAGAAACACACAACCTGCAATTTCTCCATGATTTTGTGTGCTTTACATTTTGAAACTCTTCAATTTACCAACAGTTTTAAGTTCAAAACACTGTAAAAGGAGGGCATTTAGTGCAATTAGTTACAGCAACAGACTATCAGTGATGTGAATAAGATTCGTCGGACATCTTTGTAGAAGAAGTGGAGCTTTCCTGCTTGACATGGCACACACTGCTCAGAGCAGAGGGCAAAAAAACAAAAAAGGCTCGTGGTAGCACAGGATGGTCTTGCTGTGAGAATCAACAGGAGGTAAAGTCACAAGTGTCACTGCTTGCACCGTTTAAATCCCATCAAATGCATCTTGACCTAAAATACAATGTCGAAGTGGCTTGGCGATGGAGCCGAAATAATGCTGGACAAACACGTGGAAATATGAGACACTCTTCTCGAGTGATTTGGCTCCGACTGTGTGGCATCGTGAAAGACAACAAAAGTTTACTGATCTGTGGGTCAGCAGTGTGCTATACGCAGGAAGATGGAGACCACCAAGCAAAAAAAATAGAAAGTAGAAAAGCAAAATACTGGTTTGTATTCCTATAAAAAAGTAATTTAAAGCAAAAATCCTACAACCAGACATCAGCGCAAAATGACTGCATCAGCCCAACCGGCCCTACTGCTTCAGAGAGCCGTACTTAAGACAATGAAGGGTACAATACTGAGTAAACTGCATAGAAAATGCCAAGACTACATGAAATGTTTTCAGGTATAATATGTATATTGCTTACAGCATGAGAAAGACTCCACGTGGTGAGCTTCAGATGGTAAGATGTGTTCTTGGAGATCTTGAATCTCCCATTACAAAGCGTTTTAAAGGACAGGTTCACATTTTTCCAAGTCCATCTTGAAACAATCTAACTTTATATGAACATTGAAACAGTTATTAGTCAGTGTAATCATTCCTCATGTACACACTGGTCATTAAGAGGCCCTGCTCTGATGCTGCGATCGCAACAATTAATGCAAATTCAACAAATCGCCATGAATTCTGCACGACCTTTCTCCAATCACGTCAACCTTTCTGCTAAATTGACCAATCAAAGCAGTTTCCCGTGAGTTTCACCCATCATAGCATCACCCGTAACTTAAATCCTTGTTTCTAACTGTGAAGATACAGGCATGAGCAACAAGAACGTCTCAAATTTACCAACAAAAATTACTGCTAAAGAGTCCAAGACCGTGCAAGGCAATTCCCTGATGTCCTGCATGAAAGTGGGGATAAACTGTTTTGCACCATATCGAAAGTTTTGGTGGAACACAAACCAAAATCATGTTTGACTAATGCTTCTACTGCATAACACACCTGGAGAATGAGCCCATGACAGAGGCTGTTACACCCAGATCTAATCAAGCTGTCTAAGATTAAATATAAAGGGTTAGTGGTAGCATTCGTGTAGTATGAATAACACACTCAGAACAGTGTTTTATTCTCACTGAAACAAGTTGCTTTTCAACTGATCCACAATTTCATTGCAAAAAAACTCTAAGAACATCACAACTGGCATCATAATTATGTATAACAGCTGCCGTGAAATCAGGCAATTTAGACTGCAACAACTAAGCTCCCAGAGGGACTGATTAAGAGATCTCTTCGTTATGTGATTCCAGTTTAAATGATGGGATGGAGGACAAAATGTCTAACATTGGAATAGCATAAGGGAGGAATCTTTATACAGCCAGTATGGTGATTACAGCGACCAATAAGCCTTCATGGGCATGGGAAAACTGTTTTAAAGTTCCTCTTCAGGCAATAATTAATAATTTAACCCCTAACAACTCATTTGTTGTTAATCAAAATTACACATTTAGATTTTTTTCAATGGAAAAAAATCCCTTCATGGCTTAAAGTGGCTTTGATGTAACTCTACACCTTTGCCTCATTTAGTATACACAGACCTATGAATATGCAAATCAGCCCTGCCCCTCAGCTCAAGCATACCTGCTCACGAAACACACAGACCTCTGCTTGTAAACAATAACCGATAACCTTCAGCTTGACCACGTTCTCAAACAGTTGATAATGTGTTGCTAATGTTAGATAAACCTTGTTTCTGATCACCAGTTCTGACAAGGTGAAGTGACAGTGAAATAGATACCCCTGGGTTCTCCTCTGATGCCTTGCAAGTTTCTGGGATTGGTTCCTTAGGTTTGTGACATAACATCTGCACTCTAGAGACTGTCAATGCTACACTGCAGGTCCAAGGGGTACAAGCTCTGCCATGGTGTCGACTGCTTATTTCCCTCATGATATGTCTTGTAGCATATAAAAGCACCACATGGACATGTTGCATGAAGCGTGATTTCTCGAGAGGAGGTCTGAGACAAACTTGAAAAAATGTGAACCTTTCCTTTAAAGCTGCTTGTAATGACCAGAGAATGAAAGTGTACTAGGCCCAGCTCAGGTCACTCTGTCTCCCTCCACCAGCTGACGGAGGGTCAGGCTGTACACTGAGTGAACCATGAGACATTAAGAGATCTAAGAGGACACACAGCAGTGTCTGTGGCTGCACCAACAGTGAGACACAAAAACATGTAACAAACTGATCCTCCTGTCTGAGCACATCTAATGAACGATGATATAACAGGTAATGCAAGAAATACTTAAAAGTGATCAAATGTTTAAGTCCAAAGCTCTATGACAGAAATAAAAGAAGTGGGATTTACACATTTCAATGGGAATGTCTGCTTGAGGAATGCCGTCTGATTATAAACCTCTGAATGATTTTATGTGTGGTCTAATTGCACTTAATTTCAATTTCATCCTTTTGGATATTTTTTTGTTTTTTCAGTGACAAGGATAAAAATCTGTCCGAAGGAGGAAACTGCAGCATTCATCTTGGCTAAATTTGTAAACAGTTAAAAATGCAAGTCAGTTTTTTCTCTCTCTCTCACCACAAAACACCAACAACAATACTTCAAACATTTTCCCTTCATTAAAAAAACACCTACTGTACTGTTATTCCTATAAACAAGGTCAGTGTGAAATCAATGAGTGACATGTGCAACACAAGACAATCATAAGATCCATACCCTAGTAACAAAAGCGAAGGACCGGGTGGGTTAAAACAAAAGACAGAACAGAAGATAACTCGATAATGATCACAACTTAATTAGAGTCAAGCCTTCCTTGGAGATGCACTTGAGTAAAAGATAAAATATCATCAGTGAGATGGATAATCAAACAGAAGCGGTTTCATCTACAACGATTTCTTGAGACATTTGTCATGCATTGCTTGTGTAGAAATACTGAAGAATCAATGAAAATAAACACCAACATAGTGCATCGCCTGTAAAGGTCAGGGTTAAAAAGAGGGTCAGATCTCACACCTCAGATGTACAGAGATATAAAACAGCCCGCAGCGAGAGACTCCTGGGGGAGAGCAGTAAAGCCGCGTGCTGTAAAAAGAACTATTGCTTTAATTTGGGAACCGAGCAAAGAGTAACTAGGACAAAAGAAAAACCTCATCACTGACTCACTCGCACGCAGGGTTTCTCTCTACAAGGCGAACTGCAAGGCCTTTCCGTTCTTCGTGGGGTTTAAAGTGGCCCTGCAGCCAGTGATGTGACTGGGTAATGTCTCATTCCCATAGGTGGCTTTGGTGATGACCAGCCAGTGCCTCCTCCGTTAATCACGGCTTTTAAAATTGCATTAAAAGTCACCAGTCTGGTCGGGAAAGCTTTGAGGTATAGCGAAGAGGAGGGAAGGTGTCGCTCAGGATGGGAAGTGATTTCTCTAAGGAGAAAGAGTTAAACACTAAGTGATGGATATTCTCACTGATGATACTGGAATGCAACACATCTCTAGTTATCACAGAGAACAAAGCATTATTCCAATCTGCGGCATTTATGCAAACACACTCACACGTTAGAGCCCAAACCAGAGGGCATGGGCAGATGTTTTTTTTAAATGGAAACTGATTGCTGAACAGACACACTGATTGATTTATCACTATTTCGATTGTAAGACAAGTGGGACTCGCCACACTTGGCCTGAGAGAGGATCCCATTCTTTGCAGACCAGCTTCCTGAAAAGGAAGGAGAGGGGAGAGAGTATCTCAGCTGACAGCAGAGGTTTCAGTCTCCTGCCGGAGAAGCATAATGTAACATACACTGACAGTTAGCGTCAACAGTGCCAACATCACCGCAGGAGCTGCTTGTGTCAGCAACTTTTTTTTTTTTTTTCTTTTTTGGGTAAATGCTTTTGAAGGAAACAGGATCTTAGGAATGAAGGAGATAAAAGATCACTGGCTGTGATCTTTTAAATACATCAAAACCTGCAGAGTTGGTAGCTTCACTGCGCTACAAACACATTCTTCGTAGTCCTTGGTCTCCCGAAGAGACGGTTTGGTCAAAAAGGAAGCAAGAGTGTTCTAAATGCGATGGTAACCTCCAAGCATGGGTATGCGGGAGTGGCGACAGAGGAGGGAGGGAGGAAGAGTAATGCAGTGTGCAAGGACTATGGTAGGCATTTTCATCCGCTACATACTTTCTACTCAGCTTGTAATGTCCCTGTCAGACCTCAGCTGGCCGGGAAACCACAGGCTCGTATCCTTTGGCTGAGTGACAACTGAACCAAACCAGAACTTCTCACCAGATAGACAAAGATCTTGTATTTTTGTATATTTTCAGGTGTGCAAAATCTCAAACATTCTGAGGCTACATTCGCACTCTTTTTTTCCCTCTTTCTCTCCTTGTCAGACTCATTCTTACTCGTGGCAGTCTCTTTTAATAGTTGCTACCAAATGTGATGCTACTTCCCTGCATTAGAGCGCCCCTCAATGGACAGTTTGACCTCCTGGGGGATGAAAGAGGGCCTCGTGTGGCTGGAGGTGCTTATATGAGGGCGTGGCCCTTCGTCTCCCTTCATACTGTGTCTTTGGAGGCCAGGTGAGGACCAGCGCCTCTGAGATGCACCTAGCGCAGCCTGCATTGCTCCCATCCCTGCCCCTGCGAAAGCAGAGCCCTCTGTGTGCAAGTGGTAACTGCTCTGGCTCCTTGGATGCTCTGCTAAGGTCCTACTTGGTCTGATGGGCGACTCAGAGTGCCCAACAACTCCAAAATGTGTGGCTTCCTCCTTGTCAGCTGCATCTTTCTCCCCATCCCTCTGTCTTTCTCTGTGGATGCGGTCAAGCCTGAAATGAGATGGAGGCCGTGACTGCTGAGGGGCAGGAGGCCCCATGAGCTGGTGACCGGGTCCTGATGTGGCGTTGGTTTTGCTCAAAGTCCTGGACAGGTTCTGCTGCTGTTGTTGCTGTTGTGAAGGATGGTGCTGTGGTTGTTTCTGCTGCTGCGGCTGAAGCTGCTGCTGCAGGGTGATGGACACACACACGTCTCCCGCTTGCAGATGATGGCAGGCCAAGCCGTAGAGCTGGGCTGTGCGCTCGGGGCTGCAGGACGACCAGCCCTGCCCGAACACAAAAAAGGGGTGCTCCGGAGGCACGTCGATGGTCACTTTGCTCTGCTGCTCCCCCACAGTAAAGTGAAGCGACACAAGACCCGGTCTCTGCTGGCTGGCACGGATGTCCACCACCATGCTGGAGTCAATCTTAAGACCCCCACTCACCTCGGCGCTGCGCACAAAGTCCTGAGTCTGCAGGTCCTCGACACGCTTCAGTTCCCCAGTAGCCAGCTGGATGATGGCTCCCTTCATGAAGTGTGATGGGTTGCAGGGAGCCGAGGCAGGAGCGAGGCTTGAAGCTAAGGCCTGAGTCGCATCTGCTGTAGGCTGGACAGGAGGCTGCTGGGGGAGCTGCTGCTGCGCTGTGGTCGGCTCCGCCCTTTCAAGGAGGCACACTCTGGCTGAAGAATCAGAGGCTTTAAAGCTTGGGTTAGGAGAGGCCATGGTGGTAGAGGCATGGCTGGCTGAGGCATCATTAGCCTGTCCTGGGTAGTGTTGCTGCGGCGGCTGGGCCTGATGCTGCAAGTGATACTCCAAGGGAATGAGAACTGGTTGCCCGTTGGCAAGCATGACAGCATGTCCTGGTTGTCCCGTTTGCTGCTGGAGACTGGCCACTCTGGGATCAGTGTAACACGCAGTCTGGGTTGTGTACGCAGTCCGGCCTGAAACCACGCCTGTGCTCTCTCCGTGGACATCTCTGGCTCTCTGGGCACCCTGAGAGAGGTTCAAGGGAGCAAAGGAGACCTCTTTCCGCACTCCACCTTGGCCAGAAGAAGCCAAACGACCAACCACCTGCTGCACCTGGAAGTATTAAAGGAATAAAGTGTTGTTTTGGTAACTTTTAAACACACATACATAATTCAAAAACAGCTCGTGACACAACTTTCAACAATCCACCAAACTTAAATTACAACATGTGAGTATGAAATATTCATGTGGGTCAGTAAATAAATACATTTAAGCATCTCATCAGTCACTCCCTCCAACACACCATTTCTAATGATGCATGACTCAACATCGTTCTTCTCATCAACTTAACCACCAGACAGGAGGACAACAGAAACTTTTTTGTGACTTAAAAGGAGGCGCCCATATGTAAACCATAGTCTGCAGCTATTCATAATGGCCTTTATAGCATTTCTCCACTTTTGGTTGATTCAAATAAGTTACCATTTAGCCATTAAGTTGCTGTGTGTAACACAGTAAGACAGTTGATTGTTGAGTCTCATTCTCTGGCTGTCAAATTCGGACACTTTAGGTAGTGATGGGTGGACAGATTTTTCTTACAGTTTTGGTTCCTTCGAATTGATAAATGTAAATGTATCTGACATTTTGAACCTTTTGAGTTTTGTTACAGGAATGTCACTGACCAACGACCTGTTGTTCTTTGAGGGCCAAGTAGCAGACCCAGCTACCTCAGCAGTCTTGTGCTACATTCATGTGGTGTCAGAAAAATCTGAAAAATGATCATATTTCATGGCTCACCTGATCGGTTTCCTTTGCTCTTCGTTATCAACATGTTTAAACGCTCTGAGCAATAAAATACAACATTAACATATCTTCTTTGTAGCGTCCATGTTGTTTTCACATAACAACTTAAACTTCATTAGCACTCTGAAGTCAGAGGAACAACTATCTGAGGAGCACGTGAATACACCATTAGCCTTGCTTTTATTTACTTAATTATTACTGGCCTACACTTCTGTTTTTTTGGGTTGTTATTACAGTTTATAGTTTGTTGTTTGCTATTTCAATAAAGAAAGCTTTTGCAACTGTATACACTTTTTAAAATCCTCCAATCTAAGTCGGCCTGTTGAACTAGAATGGCTTGCACTGCAGTGAACTACAATGGTTCACAGCCCAGGATTGTACCAGTGTCTACAGCAGGGAAAAAACAAGAACAAAACACAGGCGGTGTCGAACATTAGGCTCTTGGTTTGTTCGTGTCGTCCTCCAACTACAGTCATTATTTTTCAAGACACAACATGCCATCGTAGCGGACTGTTTAAGTGGCAAGCTGACAGCTCTAATGCTATTTATGGAATATAATGTTACAAAACAGTGTTTTTGAGGTGTACAGTAAAACATCTAACTTTTGCTAAGCTATGTATGTTATATGTATTGCATTTTCTAAGTAATGAGCCAATGCTTGTATGCAGGTAGGCCATGTGGCCCAACATATGTTACAGTAATATGATTTGACTGCATCATCTGTCTTTCTTCCAGGGCAAGCAGAATACGTCCCACCGAGAGAGAATGGTTCATTCGCTCTCGTTGAATGTGTGTAGCTGCTTGGCAATCGCGTCTAATTCACTCACCATAACAGGCAGCATGAGCAGTACCCTACAGAAATAGTGAGTGGGAAAAGTCGGGGATTCATGAACACTCTGACATTCGACAGGCGGACCCGGTACATAATGGACATTTAAGTAATTTAAAAAGATTCATTCGTTCATTTTTGCCCATCGCTAGCTTAAGTTGGTAGTCGGACCAACCCGCCAACCCAAAGTGTTGGAATTTTACTACCTGGGAAAGAGACTGCGTCTATGTTTGATGACCTGGGACTAAGTCTCAACAATAATATATCTTTCTCCAGAGTTACATACAGCACTTTTACAAGGCCTGAAACTTTTCTACTTATTGGAACCAACATTCTTCCTTCCTCTGCAGACCATCACAAAAGAGGTAGTGAGGGCTTCGCTGAGCATCTCCAAGCAACCACAAATAACATAGCTCTGGTACAAAGTGGCAATTGTGGCTGTGAGTGATTGCTCAATTACCTGCGGACCCGCAGCACACAATAAAGGAAGGAAGGAAGTTGAGTCTAAAATTAACACCTGCAATTGAGTCTTACATGAGGTAAGAGGGTGTACAGCAGGGTTGGGAATTAACTTTTTGTCCGCCTGCCACTGTTGCTGGCTGGATTCAGAAATCTACCAATCTAATTCAATAGATTACCATGGCTTTTTTTTGGCTGGTGAGTGAAGCAGACACTTGCATATTTTACCAGCATTTGGCTGATGGCTGGTGCTAATTTCCAACCCTGGTGTACAGTTGAGATGCAGACATACTCATATTTTATAATAATGTAAGCTACTTATATCTCTATGAAATGATTCATTGATCAGATTATAATAACACCACACTACATTTGAAAAAAGTGTATGATAGTAGTTCATTTTAGTGTTATTGTTCATCATGCTGACATGTTTCTGTCTATATCAAGGTTATAAAGATATTCTATTATTCCTAAATCAACATGATGATTGTTTAAAAAATGTTGCCTTTGGATCATGCTGGTCCATGCCACGTTTAACGATTATGATATTCTTTGTATCACTTGACAGTTTTTTTCCTTATGAGGGATATTTTCATTCACATGTGCAGACTTGAAAAGCTTTTAACAAATTAAATTAAGGGTATAAATGAACAATTAATCTAGTTTTTCCAACAAGAACTTTTATTACTCCTTTATAATGTATTTGAAAATCTAACAGATTTAATCAAGCATTAATCAGGTTATTCTGAATCCCTTATCTTGTAAAAGGGATTTATATTTACATGCTTCTATCACCTGTTTACTGCTAAACGTTGGGACTATGGTAATAAAGATTAACAGGAGTCACATTATGAGGCCATCAGTGTGTCTTACCTCCAGGTCACTGTCTGGAGTGCTGCGCTGGCCAGGTGAGCTCCTCTCTTCCAGCCTTCGGTTCATCGGGCCTCTCTCTTGGCTGTACTCCTGGACCGCAGAGTTGGATGCTACCTGCAGCAGACTTGCATTTCTGGCAGTGTAGTCGAGCACAACCTCCCTGGCTCCCTGCTCTTTATCGCCTCCATTCATCTCTGGTTCATTTTCCTGCTGGGCACTGTGAGGGTCTCTGGTGGCAGTGGCAGCCCTGGCGCCCTGAGGGTGATAGAAGACTGGCAACCCTCGAGAGCTGAGCTCTGCTGCGGGCAGGACTCCTACAGTACCAAGGTGCTGCTGGGCAGCTTGCTCTGAAGGCAGCATCAGCGGGACACCGCTTGATGCCGCAACTTTGGCAAAGGTATGAGCAGCTACCTGGGCCTGGGGAGGTGGAGAAACAACACCTTCCTGTATGACAGATGGATAGGGAACAAGGTGGGACACAGCATGGGGCTGAGGAATGGTGCCTGAGGGAGAAATTAATGATCCCGGGACAAAGCCAGGGGGCAGAGCGTAAGGTACAGCTGCATAAGGAGAACTAACAAACTGGAGAGAGGAATGAGGGATCTGGGCATAACCAAGAGGAGGATAGGGAAGGCCTGGATGCTGCAGGAGAGGAGAGTGTACAGTGTAGCCTGACGAGAGGTGGCCTAACACTGGGTGAAGACTGGTAGGCGAGTAGGTAACAGATGGAAGAGCCACTTTATAGAGCATACTGTACTGGTCAACTGGCACTGCTGGTATGCCATCAGAATTATCCACTCCATAATGAAGCCCTGGCTGAGTCCGCAGCCACTCTCCAGATGGGGTCCCTCCCTGAGTGTCACTGTTGGCTGCGGAGTTCTGGATGGAAACCACTTCATCTTCTCCAATACCACTACCAGCACTATTGCCACCTCCACTGTTGCCACCACCTCCTCCTGCAGCCCCAACTCCTCCTGTCCCTCCAGCTCCACTGCTGTTACTAACTAGGAGGTCCCTCTTCTTAGGAGGCAGGCACTCCTGGTTGCGTTCCTGAGCAGGTTTCATTGCAATCCTCTGACCAAGCGAGTAGCTTTACTGTACTGCACAGGAACGGAATCTTGCAAGCCAGTCAGCCCGCGCAGGAACCAGTTCTGAAATCACCTGGCTGACTTCGTCTGCCAGTTCACCTGAAACAAAGAACAAACAACAAAAGATCTATAGGCACATTTTGAATCTTTCCCCAGGTTGCATACTGCCTAATGACGTCTGTGCAAAATGACTAATATACATAAATGTCAAACTAGATGAAAACGAAAAGTTTCAGGTTTGTGAGAGAAATATTTATGGTCTTTGACAGATTGTGTTCGGTTATGCTGAATCACAGATGGAAAGCATTACTGGTGCAGCCACAGTCATCTATATAACTGCAGAGACAGTAAGTGTTAGAGCATGTTGTTACTGGTCTCTTTGACAGAGCGTATTTGAAAAATAAACCACTACAGTGGCTCAACACGAAGTTCACCTGCTCGAGATATAAGCCGAGATACATCACCATGGATACTCATTCTGTTGAATAAGTGTGAGTCCTTTTTACTGCTCTGCTTTTGGGCTGTTTGATGGTTTGAAATGATGGCTCACATGTACATGTTGCTGAGTGTGAAAAGACTACATGCACCTTAGTGCAAGCCATGTCAGAGCAACTGCCTATAAAGCTGTGAAACTCCATAAAGCAGTTATAATGAAAACATATTTCAATATTTTGGATGTTTTCTGGCTGTACTATTCCACCAAATGGAAATTTTCTAGATGTCTTGAGCATCATTTATTCTAAATTCAGCATTCAAAAGCAAAGCACAGCCAAATCAGATATATTTGATAACTTTGGAATCTTGATGAGGATTTAAAATCAAATTTTGTGAGTTTGAACTCAGAGAGCACAAGTTTCAATGACTCACCCACTGTATGCTCAAACACCGTGGGCCTTTCCAACATGCTTTATAAGCCCCCAACATGTGAATGATCAAATATTTGCAATAGTGACAAGCTCAGGTCTCCTTTTCCTCACACAATGCAAGAGGGTAAATTAGTAAGTACAAGTCAGCTGCATTTTAGTTTAGCTGAACTCACACATGTAGATCTACAAATACTGCACCCTAACAAAATAATTTCAGACTACTGCTGTAACTACATTACGGCTGGACAATATGGAGAAAAATATCATGATATTTTTAACCAAATACCTCAATATTAATATTGCAACAATATAATAGGGTTGCCAACTGGTGCTTCCACAAAATATTTACACAATGAGAGCTTCGAATAATGATCCTGGTTACGCGGATATAATGACTAAGTGGTTAAAGGCAAGTAATAGAGCAGCAAGAACAGTCTGGTATATTCAGAAATTACATCACTTTACTGTGATGCAGCTGTTTAACCCAGAAGAAAAGAGAACACTTCCCCTACAAAATTACAACATCCAAAATCACAGACAATATCTAGTCTCATATTAGAATATGGATATAATTGGGCTAGGAAACAACCACATTTCACCGATCCTGGCGTCCTTACACAGGCTACCTGTTGCTTTTAGAACAGATTTTAAGGTATTATTGATTACTTACAAAGCCCTGAGAGACCTCACTCCAAGTTACTTATCTGATCTGTTGTTGCCCTATGTCCCTTCTCACACACTGAGATCCTCAGATTTGTCACTCCTTGACGTTCCCAGGTCCAGATTTATTCACAAAGGTAATAGAGCATTTGCAGTCAGAGCTCCTAGACTTTGGCGTGACCTGCCTGAGCATATATTATGTTTTATAATTAATGTTACCCTGTATTTAGTATGCACCTAGTGTTTGGCTCTCAGTTCATTTCATTCTTTCTGTGCTTTAAAATGTATTCTGTTTTTTATTGTTAAGCACTTCATTATTATATTCATATAATAGCCAGCCTTACATTAATTTAATTCTACTGTAAAAATTAAAAAAGGTGCTCCAGCTATGACTAATCCACCAAGTCTTTTTCTGTTTATCCACTACAGAGAGTTAAGGTGGAGGTTTAAAGTCCCATCTGATTAAACAGAGGTAAACAGAAACGTGGATTAATCTTGAGTTAAGCTCTTGGACTGCGTTGTAAGAAGCAGGTTTCCTTATTCATTATAAATTTAACTTGAAGCAGCTTTTTTTACTTACATCAGTTCATGATTCAGACTCGAGTGGGTTCCTGGTTTGAGTCATCACAGTTGACCAGTAACCAGATAAAACTGCTTCCTGAAACCACCCCATGACCAGCACTAAATAGGAAACATTTGCTTTGTATATTTAATTACAGACCAGAGTTTTCCTCCTGTTAGCGCTGCACTTCACCTCAGAGTTACTGTGTTTACCGTTAGCTAGCTTAGTGGCTGACTTGGCTAAAGTTAGCTAGCAACTTGGAGTCACCGTTTCCCCGTAAACACAGACAAAAGACAGCGTGACACTTTGTACACTACCACTAAACGCAGATGGTGACTTCACGTGATAGATTATGTTACTTGAGAAAATTTCCTTATCACTATAATTTCCCACTGGGCACCAGCCCAAAGGTTCCGGCTAATTAGCCACACGGCTAACACAGCTACAGCTAGCTGCATGAACTGAGTCCAGTCCTGCTGCTCTCACATCTGCTCACAACTAATATGGCAGCGCTCATCAAACACGTCTCTGCTCTGTCTCGTTGCGTGGACGTACCTCCAAATGTCATCGCGAACAGGCTTTTCTTCATAAAAACTTGATATGCGGAGGGACAATTGAAGAAATCAAGGCTAAGGAGTCGAGCCCATTTTGAAGGCCAGCAGAGGCGCTCACCAATGACGTCACTGAGTTTATTCAATTTCCTGTTTTTTCGTGCACTAATGTCCAGCACACAATTTGCGCGTACACTAACGAGCAACTCAGCTAAATGCGATTTACTTTTTACCATAAATTTAATTATTACACAAATATAAGTTAATACTCTCAACGCCTTTTCAGTAAGCACTAAGAGGTCACGTGCTTTACCGACAGAAAGTAACAGAAACCACTGAATAGCTCTTACTCACATTACAGAAAATGCAAATGTAGATAAGACTGAATTTAAAATAAGGAGTTCCGTTTAAATGTATCAAATGGAAACCGTAAATTTTTGTACAGTAGGGGGAGCTGGAGACATGTGCACTAAAGGGATTTCAAACTGCACAGCTTTAACCTTCCTTTAACCATCCTCCCAAGCGGCGGAGCAGCAAGGGGCCGAGGGGAGACGGAGGTCAGGGGAGGATTGGTGGTGTAGCTGCGAGGCTTGCCAACTTATGCCTACGGAGATGTAATCATTTTGCTGCACAGAATGGGATTCGGTGCTACCATCGTTGGGGAGATATATCATCAGGAGGAAAGCTGCCGCAGAGAGTGCATCACAAGGAGTGAAAACTTTAAAGCAATCACTAATCCTGGCATGACTGAAACTTTTTTTTCATGTTCCTAAAATAAACTAGACTCACAAGTCATTCTTTAGACGCTTTGCTTAACTAAAGACTGATGACTTTCTCCCTGACTTTGTGTTTAGATGGGCGGATACAATTTCAGAGTTTCAGAGACTGCCGATGAGAGAAATTGAATTGTTATTTCTTCTTCCTGTCTCACTAGAGCATAGATGGGCCTTTATGCTCAACGTTAAATACGGATCCGGATACGGACGGAGCCTTCTGTCCGTGCTCCGCGTTCATTTCGTCCGTATTTCTGCACGTTTCCATAAAGCTTAAGGATACGGGCCAAACGGAGCAGTACCACCGGGAACTGTGGGGGCAGTGTTGCTGTCACTACTCGATACGTAGCTCTAGTGAGACAGGAAGAAGAAATAACAATTCAGTTTCTCTCATCGGTAGTACTAGAGAAAATAATTCTCCGTCCTCCAGTCGCGATGTATTTAACGGCCTCACCGACCACCGCCTCCTACAACGCTGCCTCTGTTTTTGTCTTTTATGCAAGAGGTACATTATCAATATCTCCTCCACAGTCGCCATGTTTGTTTTTGAGTTTGTTGTTGTCGTAAACTTTTGACGCTGGGCTGCCTCCTGGTGGATATATTGGTTAACATCCATGCCAACATAAAGGGCGCATGGAAGTAGGCCTATGTGGGCAGTGACGGTAACATAGTTTGAAACGGACGTATACATTTTCGTACGTAAAGGGAGCATAAATGGGCCCTAAATGGGCCTTAGGCTTTATGGAAACGTGCAGAAATACAGACTAAAAGAAAGCGGAGCACGGACAGAAGGCTCCGTCCGTATCCGGATCCGTATTTAACGTTGAGCATAAATGGGCCCTTAATGACGCCTCACAGAGCGCGGTTTTCGCGGCGCCCACCGCGGGGTAGGGCGCAGAGCAAGCGGAGAGCAAGGCGCGCAAGACCGGATTTGGGTGAGTACAGGCTCGTTCAGGAGCTGACGAGGTGTCGTCACAGCGCGTTGCGGTGAAATTAAAACATTTTGAATTCCAGTGCAGGCTGGCATGCGCCCTCTCGCGCGCCGCTCAAATCGGCGGCAGAGCGGTGCGCTCTTGCGCCGCGGTAGCACATACACAATGAATGGGTTCGTCGGCGGAGGTCTGCGCTTTGCGCGCTCTGTGTGTCCAGGGCGAAGCCTAATGGCACGGGTGTGTGGATGTCTGTTCATCTTTTCGTTCATGTCCTTATTAATGCACACTTTATAACTTGCTTGTTGGATGTATTAAAAACGAACGAATGAAAACTAAATGTCTTTGAATATCTTTATTGTCATTTAAAAACAAAAATTAAAATGACCGGTAAAAATAGATTATGACCAGATTTTTATGATCCTGTCGGTCAAAATGACCGGCGACGAAAAAGTCTAGCGCAACGTCACAATAGCCTTTGGACATCCAGTATAAAACACACACAAGTAAATCATAAACTCTATAAATGTTCTCTGGCATAAGAATAAGAGCAAAAACAATGTCTAGGTTTGGTTGGTTGATTGTTAATAATATTAATAAAACCTACATTGGATTAAAATCAATTTGTCATAATAAACAGTTTAATATCTTCCAAGTTTCTTTGTGTTTTCATCCACTAGATGGCAGCAGCAGTGCTTATCAAGTCTTGATAAGCACGGGGGTGGGGGGGGCCACAGCTGCTGCAGGAACGACATTGCCTTTGTACATGGGACGCCTGCTCGACCCACTGAGCTACTGGGCGACCGATTGTGACTGTTCTTCAGAGATTAGAGAAGGATATATTTTATTTTATTTTATTTTATTTGATGTCATAAAAGATGAAAGCGGACGGAATGACGTCACTGTGACGACGTCCGTCCAGCAATGAATCCTGCTTTTTTTTCAAATTCTAGCTTCTCTTACTCTGGATGCTGAGCGGGCGAGAAGAGATTTGCTTAAAAACTAAAACAGGACATTTTTTGGAAAAGCTCTATTAAGACTCTTACCCACTGTGGGTGTTTTATCACCTTGCATTTCATGTTTGCATCCTGCTTGTCTATGACCATTTAATTGAAATCTTTAGTAATTTGGTGCAGTAAACAGCTGACTACAGACATGATGACAGATCACTGCAGTCACACAGAGCCTTGGCTGGATTATGCTGTTTATGAGCCCATGTGGATCCCGATTTCTATACAGTATTTCTATGCTGACTTTAGGTTTTGTGAGTCACTTCCTGTCTGTAGTAGTATGATCAATCATAAGCACCATGTGAGTACAACATAAGCTAAATTGAAGTCTTAAATACACTCAAATACACGATTGTGCGTGTATTTGAGTGGTGCAAATTTCCAAGTAATCAAATTGCCAGACACCAATTGACATGCAGTAAACATTGGGAGCACAGGGATGTTTGCCTGGCTGGAAATCTATCGTTGACCCAAACAAAAAACTCATGGCTAAAAGATACAGTAATTGAAAACACCTGGACACCTGAAAACAGGCCAGGGTCATTTCAAGGTCTCTGGAGGGCCTGAACGGAACAGTAATAGTTTTTACATGTCATAGCAGCAAAAGCACAGGTGTAATTACCCCATTTAGAGGTTCCTGTGCCAGGGCCTGAATATTATATATGGCTGGCTCACTGGCACATTTAATTAGACACTACAGTGGAACATAAACACCTTTAACTTTATTGTTACACCTATAGTTTTACTGCTATCATATAAAGGATGTGCTGTATGCAGATACTGTGATGTGAACTCTAAACAGAGGATGTAGGGGTTAACAATCTTGTCAGTGACATTGCTCCTTTCAGCATTTTAATCTTATCAACAATCAGTGACTCTGAAACAACAAAACAAAATCTTAACAGTCAATGAAAAAAATAGGTTTAACATTAAGGATTAATTATATGTTGCATAACATTTTATTCAGTTAGATCTGGTTACATTAATACGCCACAATAATGACATATGACAAACATAATGTTCTTATACAACACTAACTAAATATTAAACTTTCCCTTTGCACCTGTGTTAAACACTCAAGTAGTGTCAAGTTCATTTGAACTTATCGTTAGCCTTAAAGCAGCTTAAAATACACTGTTTCTCTAAGGATTCATTCTGCATTATTATGTTCATTCAAGTGAGCAAATGTTAAAGGCAACTGGACTCTCATCCAAGAGGCTTCTTCAGTTCAGTTCAAGATTACCAGGACCTGGATGACTGAGAATCTTCACCATCAAGTGAGGTTCAAATGGTTCATCTTGCACATAGTTAAAAACCTAAAACACTTCCAAACTAACTAAATATTGTTCACACAGAGTTTAAAAGATAAACTTCACTATGCACTTGTATATTCTGACAAACTGTTATTTGCCATCTCCTTTTATACATCGCTCCAGTTTTCCGGTTTTCGTCAGATTTCATAACTTAATACATCTTACAAAAACCTGCACAACCTGGTATTACTGTGAGACTTTCATGTATAGTCTGTGTAGATTCTGATTAAGATCTGTAACTTATGAGGCAGTAGAGCTACTCCTGAACACCAGTTACTGAATTAAGACTGAGGTCTGTAACATCATCTCGAAACAACTTCGTGCCCCTATAGTGAGGTCATTTAAATTCCCCAAATTAGCCTTAAAACTCTGCATCTCAAAATCAGATGCACTATTAACACCACCATTTCAATCTGAAATATACACGTATGGCTTCTCAGAGCTAGTCTGACTACGGAAGATAATCTTTATCTCAGCAAGGAAGTGTAGTTGGCCCTGTGGCTGTTGCATATTATCTATAATGCTGTATTCAAATCTTAACTACTCCACTAGATGTGAAAATCTTCACAACACTTTAACCTTACATTGAGTCAGCAATGCGAGTGCTGAGTGAGTGCAACAAGCTTACTAAGGCAGACTGCCATGATGTGGAGAAGTGTCCCACCCATGGTTCAAGTCCTCAGAACTTAAAGGTTTTAAAATTAGTTGGCTTGGAAGGTGCAGACATTCAATAGAATTTATACATGCATATGTATGATAGTATAAAGCTGTGAAAAAAAGAGCACAAGAGTGTTTCATTCACTCATTTCAGGCAGTCTAAAAACTGTAAAATATTTCACATTAATCACAAAGACCCTTAAAATGTGAGGCAACCTCCCAGTTTAACTACTACCCAGCAAGCAGTAGTCGTGATTTAAACGTATTGGCTATATTTAGCTCCGATTTAGTCTAGCTAGGCTACATGTAACCCAAATCTAGCCGATTTAATTTTGAAATTGATTAAATGTAATTTTCGCCATTGCAGATGGTGTGCGGTATGATATTCAATCACGTATGGAGAGTCAACAGTAATTAAAATATGTTTATCTCCATTTTTTGGATATGGTCTCTACATAGCCGTATAATTGATGACGTCTACACTTTGGCTATGGTTAGACATCTACCAAATTTTCACTGACAGCCCAAATTCAGCCGTGATTTAGCCTAGACGTCAGGTCTTCATGTAGACGGCTATTAGACGTTTTTTAAACCAAAAATGCTTGCTGGGTATTGAGATCAACCACAAACCTTACCTATGCATGATGCATGTTATTCAGCCTTTGGGGATCATTTCTTCTTATTGCCATTTTCTCCCGATCCCCATCAGCTGTTCACATCAGGATGTATTGTAATGGTTAAAAAACTTTCTTACTGTCCTTATTTTTTGGAGGAAATACTTATAAAATGTCAAAACTCTAAATTGCTTGGACAAACTCTTAGGGATTCATACATCGTTAAGTATAATCATCATTTAGTACCAGACGTCTTTGTGACTATGTCTGCTGTTATTCAGCAGGTGAGCTGGACTGGGGAACAAACAGCTGTGTTTCCCTTGGCAGATTACAAAAACACAGGATACGATGTCAACATCCTTTGTGCAAGAGCTTACACGATTCTTCTTGATGGTGAACACAACAGTGAAGGGACTGATGATGGAAGGTTGGCACAGAGGAGTTTCACGCGGGCACCCTCCTTCCTTGGTAATTATACTGATGAGTCCACCAAGCCTCTGGAGGACTCAGCAGGGAATTCTGGCGTCCTCACCTCTTCATCCAAAGCCATCGGCTGCTTCTTTCTGCTATGTCCAACGCAGCTTTGATGGCTAAGCACATGCTCTGGCCTCTGATTCCCAGGTCTCTGAGTTATCTGGTTGTAGATGTTGCCACAAAATTTCTGCACCCCACCTCCACGCGGAGGACTTCAGTGTTTCAGCCATGATGTTATGCATCAGCAGCTAACTCGGCATAGATGTTTTTGCTCATGAGCCTCATCCACAGAGTCCTCCCAGGGTACAGTGAGCTGGATGATAAGAACTAGAACCGTCACAATAATTACGTTATGGACTTAATGAGGTCAGCAAAAGCAAAAAGGATCAGGGTCATGTCCCATCCATGTCCATTGTACAATATTGCTCTTTTGTCTACGTGTGTTTGTTTACATAAAAATGGCACCAAAGTCAACATCATGCCAGGATAACAGCAGGGTTTTCCTGACCATGTCTGACACAGTGCCTAAATGTTCACCTAAGCTGAATGAACTGAAAAAAACAAAAAAAAAGCAAAAAACGTTTTGCTGCTATTTCTGATCAAATTAAAAGTTCATTGCTGTTTGAAGGGTGTACTTGCATTATTGTTATTGTGCTATTATATCATTATTATTATTATTATTTTAGAGGCATAAAATGGTGTTAAAATGACTGAGATTGCTTATTATTTCTGGGGCAATGAAAGGTCTAATAAAGCCTTTTTTTAAGAGGAGGTGAGCAGTGCACTAATTTGGGCCTAGGGTGGTGGTAACAATCACCGGAGGAAATCAAGTAGTCAACCAATGTCAACCACCATCATCCAGTCACAGCTGGCCTCGCTCCAGTGGTGTGGACTCCTGGTCACCTAAGCCCCCTCAGAGATGAAGTTATTGGTAGCTGAGTTGGATGCTGCTGATGGTAGGGATTTGGAGGCAGCCTGCTTGTTTTCCAGGGTGAAGACGAGGCTCTTTATTGCCTGTATTACAGGGCAGCTAGAGAGTGACAGGAAAGGGGGAGAGAGAATGGGGATGACACGCAGCAAAGGGCTGCAGGCTGGAATCAAACCTGGGCCACTGCAAAGGCCTCAGCCTACATGGGGCTGACACTCTACTTGCTGAGCTAGAGGCCGCCCCGACAGAATGTGTTCAAGGGAGGTTGGCATGGAAGAAAGGGGCACACCCTGGATCGTCACCCAGCCACTGATAAAGATTAAGTGGTGTTGGAAAGACATCGTATGTAGCTTTGAAGTGAAAGAAAAACCAGAACACAAATTCATTTGAAAAATAATGTAATGATTGTTACTGGTACACAGTTGAGCCTCGACAGCTTCAGTGCAGTACCACTGAATTTAACTAGATTTACAGAATTGATAAATCAACAGTTTCAGAAAACTAAAGTTAAGTCAGATTTAGAATATAGTTACAAAAATGGTCAATCTTCCCAAAAAAGGCACAGGGGATGTACAGTAGCACTCGCATCCCTCGTAGATAACATTTTGCATAACTGAATAAATACATCTGCTGCTCATCAATATCAGACTGTGCCACAGTGACAGCACGGTCATCATGCAATTACAGCAGAGTGCAGCACTGTGAATTAGTGGAAGAACACATCATATAAATATCTCTCCAGAAAATATAAAGACTAAATCAAGGATAAAGGTATTTAGTACCATTAATCAAAAACATTAATTGGAAGATTTCAAGCATATACAGTATTTATAATATCTGCCAAAATTATATTCAACAACCACCTTAAAACAAACTATCCTATATATTGAGTAAAATGTGCAATTAATAGCATTTGGGAGAGCAGGTTGTCCACTCACACTATACACATCTATTATCAAAAAACACCTGAACTAGTTATTGCCAAAGAATCACGAGTTTATCCGAATATTGAAATCTGGGTCAATCTAGCATCTAAGTATCAATGTTCCTCTGTATAAGGACAGGTGCTGAGTCCGTCCAGTGGTCTTAAATTTAAAATTACAAAGATATTTAAATGCTGTATTGTTATTTTAAGACATTAGGATATCACACAGTGCTTGTTTCTCACCAGTTTTAAATGGCACTGGATCCATTTCCCCTGATGTATCTCAAACCACTCTCTCATTCAGCAGGTAGTAAACTTCCCAGACAGACACTTTTAAAAGGTGTCCAAATGACAAAGTCTTTGCAGCGCACTGGAGGTTCGCCAGGAAATTCTGATTGCACCATAAATACTTGTTAACGTCTTAATGCACTAACCTCACCGTCACCATCACTGCTTATTTTCTGTTATATTATTTCTCTCCACAGAGAAGCATTATCTGGAAAAATGTTACTACAAAACTAAGTGATATTATAGCTTCATACAGTATGTTTAACCTTTCCCTTTGTGCAAACACCAGGCCTTTTTCTTTAAATAGCCTGTGGTTATAGTTGACATCCGACCTCATTGTTATTTTATTCTGAAATGTCAAAATTGCACACATGATATATTTATGACACTTGGTATTTAGATGATTTATTGCTGGCTTTTTCCCATATGCTGCTTTGAAACCATGTCACTCGTCATCCACCCGTCACTGTCCAGTTCACTGGATCAGTAACTTAAGTGCCTGAAATTCACTGCGCACTAAACTAGAGACTGGTTTGAGTCAAAGCCCTTGTCTGTCCCTTTGCTTTCAAATATTTACCCATTCAGCTATGGTTAATATGTATAGCATCTCCTCGGTGCCTTACCAGAAGGCTTCTATAAAAGTTTAATAAAACCCCTTCAGAAAGAGAAGAGGGAATATCTACCACAGGTTGAAGTCCTCACAGCTCCACTTTGCCCCATCAGTATCACCTGCTTCATGATACTAAAAATAAAGGCCCTTTTATCTGCTTCAAAAATAGAGTAAATCTACAAAGACCCTGAAATCACACTATTTGCTGCTTACAGTGACACCCCAACACAGCCATTAAAATATGGGCACTTGGAGCGGAAAGCATTAATTTGTGCAAAAGGAGAAAAAAAAGCCCCATTACATTCAACCAGGCCAGATCCTCTTTGATTTTACCACGTAGTAAAATACTAGTTAGCAGTGTTATTTTCTGTTCCTCTTTCTGAAATAAAACTAGGTAAAATATTCTATTGTCAATTACTTTCCTGGAAGGTATAAACAAATTGAGTACTTGGAAATCAGTGTTCAGTGAAATGCATCATTGCTGCTGCAGTAAAAACGGGCATTTTCTTATTTCAAGCATTCCTACCTGGATTACATTTTTCTATTCCATTACAGTGGGGAAGACTTACCGACCAACGAGAACTCAATAAAAGGACAACTTAACTGACAGCACAGCTACACACATACTTAAATTCCAATTATAGCTTTAAAATGTGTATTGAATATTGGAGAGGAAGCTCTCAACTCAACATTAAAATATATAAAAGCACTCTTTGTGTGGGTCATACAGTATGAAGTAGACAAAAAATACATCTATAATAAAAATGCATTAAGTATGATGATCTTTCACAGTCAAAGGAGACCTCACAGTAACAACTCACTGGCCAATAAGGAGGATGTGCTTTGGTTTATCTGAATTCCTCAGCTGTAATGGACAATAATGGTTCAGTCCTATAGGGAACACCTCAGTTTAGAAACTACCTCAGCTTTCGATGCAGCAACAACGGTGCAAATTCTAGCTTATAAATTATTAAATCAGAAGTCAAAAGTTAAATTTTTCTATTTCTCATTTTCCTTCTTGGTATTTAAGAAAGAGGTAATAGAAAATAAGATGATCAATTGTTACACAAACCTGTGTTGAGCTCAGAAAAGTGAGCCTGAGCGCCCCACATCTTCAGACAGTATCATTAGCAAGAGTCTCTGTCGAGAGCCAGATCCTTGCCCCATTCAGAAATTTGCTAATGGGGGTCCCATGGATGCTGCGGCGACACAGGTTTCCCATTGGGGTGAAAGGGAAGGAGGAGGTAAGGAAGTCTGGAGGTGTAGGGGGGTCATATGGGGAACTGGCCTTAAAATACATCCTCCTTTGGTCTGAGAGGGGCCCACTTGGGCTGGGGAGTGGCGTGCTGCCTGGAGTGGGTCCCTTATATTGCCTGAGCTGGCGCTGTAGTATCTCAATTTCATCTACCAGTTGGGAGAGCTTGTGGTAGGCGGTGATGGGGCCTCCTCTGGGAATGCAGGCCTCAGGAACCCAGCGTAGAAAGTAGAGCTTCCAGAGAGCCATGTGTGAGGGCGTGAGCAGGGGAATCAGGAGGCCCTGCTGATCAACAGGCCGAGAGAACCAGTCCCTGAAGAAGCGCTCGGACGGGCTCTCGTCTTTTACTGGTGACAAGTAAGGCTTCAGCTCCGACACCAGAGAGCCCCGTCGGGGCAACGAATCCTCTCCACCCTTCAGTCCATTGCGCAAAGAAGCAGGCGTTCCTCGCAGTGTGGAACTGTAGGTTTTCTGCTGGAGGAAGAACACGATTCATCATGTTTAGTGAGGACAATTTAATCCTATCTAAACCAAGCTCACTTATTCCTGGTCCAATTAGTGCATTGCCACCTGCATTATAACATCCTCATGATCCTGAAACCTACACCTTAAGGAAAAAAAAGATTATTTTTTCCTGTGTAATAATTCACCTTCTGTGCATCTTTTAAAGTTGCTGATGACACACAAAAAAGCTGCCCATGAAAATCTCAGCAGCAATAATCAAAACTGCTGACTGGATGGATTCATGTCAAACATTTACTCCATCAGAAATTGTGTGCATTTCAGCAAAATAAAAAAAACTAACACCTACCAACTTGAGGTAATTGTAAGAGAGCAGAGAGTTGAGGCCACCTAATTTGAAATTATGCACACATCATTACTGATCCTAGTCTGACCTTGAGAATAAGAAGGCTGTGGTGTGGTGAGCACCTTAAATTAATTAGAAATCACAGGCACAGAGACAGCTGCACTGTATTTACACTCTGGGATAACTAAAAATAACATGAAGGCACAAATTCACTAAACAAACCTGAGGGCTTTACCACGAGGCCACTTCAACAGAGCCAGGATCTCTCTGTCTGAGCTGGCTCGACAAACCCTGAAGCCTCACTCAGAGATAACAGGTACCACGAAGGTGGTTATCAACTGTCTCTGTTAACCCAGGCTACTTCAGACTTTCTGCACGTTCACATACAACAAGTCAAACGATGCATTCAGGGTGTCATTTTACACGTTAGAATGAGTGATCGTGTGCTGCCTACTTCTGCCTTTGAAGAAAATTTTAAAGAAGTATTACAGTAAAAAGCCGCGCTGTTGTCTCAGTGAGGGCAAGAGAGGAATGCTGGCAGAAAACTACTAACTGTGCGAATTCACGTTATACTTCAGAACTTCGTACATTTCGGTCTGACACTGTCCCATAATGAAGGATACGTAAAAGTCACTTTAGTTTTGGACGAACCAAAGTGAATTTTATTTTACTCATTGAATATTATCTGTGACAAATACCAACAGACTGATCTGTTAGCTGTAATATACCAGCTGTGTAAAACAGACTTCAGCAAATCAGAAATTAGCATATAAACATAACCTTAAGTGGTAACGTTATGATTTGATGGAATTGTACTGCATTTTATATTTTATAGAAAATGAACAAATGAACCAGAAAACACTACACACACATTCAGTAGTTCAGTAAGAGGAAGAACAACCCTGTGAATACAGCAAAACCATATTCCTCCACCTATTTTCTGCAACACTGATATACTGTAAGTTCCTGTGTGGGGGAAAGAAAAAAAAAAAAAAAAAAAAAAAAGGGGCAACACTATACACACAGTAAGCACTTCTGTAATTGCACTGCTTCGTTCAGTGGTATTTATGTAACGTTACGGGTCAAGAAGTTGGATGAAGTGCATTTATAACACATTCCCTCAGCTGACAACCTGTATCATATATTCACAGTAATTTACTAAAAGGAGCTGTGAAAAGTGCTTTTTGTCGATTTCAGGCCTTGACTCAGAGCTTAAACTGGTCCTGACCAGGTTAGCTGTGAAGCATAGGTTACCATAGCAATCTAGCTAGGTTAAGAGAGAGCCACCTTCGTAGGACAGGAAACTCTGGCTTTAAACTCAAAATACCTTAGTAACCTACTAATCTCGCTTCCTGATACAGCCCTCTGGTCAACTGATGTGTTTGGGTGTGGATGTTTAAGAAGTCCTTGCACACTAAAAACTGGCTACATGTGAACAGGAAGGACTGCAGACTCTACGGCTTTCATCCAACATGGCTGAAAACCATCTACCTAAGATTAAAAGTCTATCCTGAATTATGTGTTTGTTATGTATCCAAGGTAGTAAAAGAAGAGAGCATACACATAAAACAATGTGCTGCTGCAACTGCTCCTATAAACTTGTAAAGCTCAGAGTGTTGTGTACCTTTGTGCGTCTGAAGGTTTTCACTTCTCCATTCTGAACGCAGGCCGCTCCTTTGCCTACGTACATGGGGTTGTTAAACAAGGTTTGGTCTTTGGTGGAGTACTGCTGCGACCAGTCCCAAACAGGAGGGAAATACACAACCTGGTCCTCTCCTTGAGGGATGGCTTTATTCTTGGCAAAGTCCTGGAGAGTAAACACAAGGTTATTTATACTCTAGAAGGTTTTTTTTTTTGTCATTGTGTACAGTAAGACTTAGGATGACTCTCCATGCAAATAAACCGAGAAAACACGACTGCCATAATTTGCTTTTGTCAAATCCAGTGGTTACTTTTCCAACCACAAGCTAAATGTTTTCTTATCTGAGTGCATTATACGTTGCAGTCTTTCCTGTCAATAATCTGACACACACAGAAGGAAATTATAGTCTCTGACATGAGATGATACCACAAAAACATGTTGCTTTGTCACATGCTATCATCTGCAATTATAACACATGCTTTATTCTTCTTGGACCACAGACATATGGGTTTTTACAGACATATGGACACATTCTGATAGATCTTATTTTTCATATTTAACTTAAATCATACAATCTTACAATCGCACGTGTGCATCTCTCACCATCAAGTGCTGAGCACGCTGTTTGGGAGAGTTGAAGAGGAAAGTACTGAAGAGTGGGATCCACATGCTATCACTCAGTACAGTCAGATAGGCCTCTGTGAACTCGAACGCTGCCGGGTACTGGTTCATCATCTGCCACACGCAGTCCAGGAACAGCATGAACAGTGGAGACTTGATTGAGAGAACAGAGAAAAACAAACAAGAAGCATAAGTGCTTTGGCATTTCTTTTAGATCTGTGAGGGGGTTATTTACTGTCAGACAAATACCTCCTCTTTGTCATTCTTCTTTAAGTGGTTGCATCTGTCCAAGAAGCGATGGCCAGCCATCACCCACTCCTTCTGCACCAAACTCTGAAAGCCAATGAGGCTGCGATAATGAGGATCCAACATGAGCTGCACCAAGGAGGACACTACGCAGGTCAGGTCTCTGTCTTCCTCCTCTGTACAGGTAGGGAAAAAAGAGGGAAACCAAAAGCATGAACAAGGTGTTTGCACGGAAAGCACTTCCAATGGCACTGCGATAATATGGTAATGATTCTAATTTGTACTCTAGCAGGTGTACAACATGTTTGATGGATTAACACACTTAAAAGTTCACTATGCACCATGCAGTTCAATGCTGTTGCTCTGCAGCTTCCTGGCTTGAAACTGTTCAGCTTGACCTCATAATAACATGGACTGATGACTGATGACGACAACGTAAAAAGTGAGAGTTTTACCTTGGAGAACGACTGAAACATTCTTCCCATCCAGGTGGTACACAATCTCAGCTGAGTGTTTCAGGAAAGCCCTTCAGTCAAACAGAACATAAATGATTTAATTTTAAGTAACCAGCTTAGCACTCACAACTTTATACTGCGTACTGCAGAAAAATGTCAGTATCTTGGCAAGATATGAATAAAAATAAAAAATATAAATATAATTTTCAAGTCGCTGTGCTTGTGACTAATGGCCCAGACGACAGTGCCATCACCATCCCATTGATTTCAAGGCTGAGTAATGCATGCTGTAACACGCTGTAACTCGTTTCATGAGTGTATATTCACACAACAACAGTATAGAAATAAGTGCAAAAAATGTACTTCAAACACAAAAGTATTCCACAAATTACACAGTAACTTATATATAATGTGTAAATGCAATATCCCTGCTAAAAGCAATGCAAAATCTTTATCCAAGTATGTTATGTTCTAGATGAAACTGTGAGGGGAACACAAACGTTGTGAACGCTAGTAAGACATTTTCATTTTGGCTCTTTATAGACTACGATGTTTATAAAGATTATGAAGAGCTGTCATTCAGTGTCAGGGTGTTTACATACCTGACGTACTCCAGCCACCGAGAGTTTTCAATAGACGTGAGCCACCTCTCCTCAGACTCCTCAAAAGGATCTGCACAAAATCAGAACAGTCAGACACTTGTATACCTATAAAACCATACACAAGCATGTCGAGAAATCCTTTAATGTCCACTTGAAAGAAACATGTATCGGGATATATTTCACACTCAGTGAACACTAACAGTGGTTCTCTACTGTAACTGTTGAAAGAGGCAATGAGGCTCACCTATGACGCAGATCTGCCTGACTTTAACAAACGCAGTCTGGATGTCCTGGATGTTAGGGAGATACTTGTCGAGATCTGACCGGACTACTTCACTGCGCTGTGGGTGGCTTTTTGTGATGGCAGTGAAGACCCTACCACGACATAAGAAAGACATTGATGACATTGATGGGTTAGAGAGGTCTTAACACAGCTGTAGCATCATCTCAGCAATACATCGGCTTTTTATAAACAGAACACTGGGAAAATCAGTTGCATTACCAAAAAAAGTGAGAAAAAGAAATGTTTAGACCATAATCTCAACACTTCTCATTTCACTGCTGCTGTTGAACATCAGTTGGCTGCTACTGAGTTCCAGTGTAAAAGAATAAGCAGAAACAATATATTTACTACATGTTTTCAATCTGAGTGAAGCAGAGGAGTTTGGTGTACCTCTGCTCGATCTTCTTCTGCTGCACTGGATCATTTATGCTGGCCATGCGGACAAGAGCACTTCCATTTGGGTGATTCCAGCACCAGATCTACAAGGAGCAATGAAGATAAATCAGTGGGCAAATAAAAACGATGCTGTGATCAATTAAACTGGATGGTTCTTGGAATTGACAGAAAATTATTTAGTCCATTGGTGATCCTTGAATGTGCCACTAAAATAACATTATAGGCCTAATAATACATAACTGAAAGGCATGAGGTATTCCTGAGCAAGGTCTGACACCCAGCAGACAGTTAATGGAGATATCAGGATACTCACGGGGATGCGCTGATCAGTGAAGTATATGGAGTACTGCTTTAGATCCTGATCTGCCAGAGAAACTGGGACCACAATATACTCTGGAAGACTAAAAAGAAGAGTTGGGGAAAGACTGGTGTTACACAGGAATCAAACACAAGACAAAATCAACAACAGAAGAATCTAAGAAAACCCACAACTTCTAGATGTCAGAAACTGACATCTTAAAGCAGAATATTTACATTTATTGAACACTGTATCTCTTACCAACGCTTCTCTTTCTCATATGAATAAAGTTTGTTGCTTCATGCTGACATACCATAATACTGTACTAATGGTACAAAAAGCCTTGGTTGATGTACTGTAAATTACGTCTTAGCACAAGATTCGTTTTAATATCTAAGCTGGTGAGCATCTTTAGCAGGGAGTTTTTTGTGATTGAGGGAAAACTGAGTCAGAGCGTACAGTAAGTATTGTTTTAGCCCCATGTGAGGTGTACAGTGTGGTGCAAGCTACTATTATGCAATTTTCAGTCTTCTCTCAAATTCCACATAAAACACTGTACAATCCTTACTTTGAAACCAACCATGATGTCACCACTGAACTCAGATGAATAGCACGTATTGTCCAAAACAGACTCGCATGTTACACTGAGACATTCACAGAAATGTTTCCTCGTGAAGCGAGGAAAAAAGGCTACCAGTGTAAATACACTGTCTTGCCAAAACATACCAGGTATGAGTAAAGGGTGAAATTTAGAGTGTCTGTAACAACTAAGACCAACTGAAGGAGCTACAAACATGCTCTGCCTATGACGCCCATCATAAATTGCCAACAACAGACAACGTGAGCTGAATACCTTTGCGAGATGGCATAACTCTCATTGATGGAGCACACCCTCCACTCCGATGCCCCTGTTCTCTTGATCTCCCGATCCCAGTCCGATGGACGGTCAAATATGGGGGGCCGCAATCCTCCTCGAAGGGCGGAACCATTGACTCGCTCCGCTGGAAATACAGACACACTTTGAGATTATTTCTGGCGCATCATGCAAAGAAATAAGTAATAATCCCTCTCAGTCATCACTTATGACGCACTAGTAGTGTATGGAGGTGTATTTATCTGCAGAGTCTCTGCCTGTATTATGCTATTTTGCTGTGTTCAGGATGTTTGCACAGGTAAAGCAGGAGGTGACACAAAGTAGAGTTGTTTCAATACCGATACCAGAATCAGAAATGCCTCTGACACTGCCTAACATGTTAGATTGAGTACCAGCAAGTATGCTAGTCTAAGCACTGATCTGATACCACATAATTTATTAATAAACTTCTAAAATACTTTCAAACCTGTATAAAACAGAACTGACCATAAGCAGCACACATCCAAGAGGAAGTTATGGAAACTGTGGACACAGCAAAGAAAAAATGCAAGAGGAACAAGACTAAACCTGAGGTTGGCTTTCACTTTTGCTGGCTATACTGTTTACAAACAGCAACCGACAATCCCTGCATAGTTTACCTTTAAACATGGATTAACAGGGAAGAAAAGAGTTTCAAACACCATGCTGTGTCTTTACAAAGCAATAGAAGAAATATGCCGTGCTGTATGCGTACCTTTAGATTCATGGTATCGCCGCCCTTGATACTCAAAGCCAAACAGCAGTTGAAGATCAGCTGGGTGGGAATAGTGGGCAATAGCAAGGCAAACCTTAAACAAAAAGAAAAGTGCTTTAATGGGACATACAGTATAATATAACAGAAGGACAGCTCAATGGAGGAATTAATTAAATAAAATCAAGGCAGATTAGGTTTCATCCCAACCATTCAGCCTCCAAACCCAGGTTCACACATATTCTTTGACCGTACAAACACAAGAACAAGTGAAACCTGGGAAAGCAAATGTTTAACTGACAGCCTCCAGTGCTCTGGGTTTACAGCACTGAATCTCCCTGTGGCTCCACTGGAGTCACACAAAGCAGTCCATTCAGTAGTAAAGCTGTGAATAACATGAGAGGACACAGAAAAAGTGTGTGTGTAGACAAGGCTGCTCCCAACTCTGTAATTTCCTATGGCAAAATAAGCTATTATAGGTTGGGTTAATTCCATATGTCACAAAGAGAAAAAAAGAAAAAAGAACTGAGCCCCGTTTTAGGTTCACACTGTAATTACGTACATGGTGTCCATAAATAAACTCACAAGGAGTGAGGGAAGGCAGACTCATTTCTATTTCTGCTCTTTACATATCATCCTACCATATTCTGTTTCTATGCAGCAGGGTACATTAAATAAGGTGAATACTGCATTTTAAATAAATTAAATGGAGACTTGTATCACTGGTTATAAACCTGTACAGTACAGTGCCATACTGGACTAATGTTGTTGGCCAAATGTGCTGCAGGTATGTGCTGTGGAGCTCCAAAACCTACACAAAAATTGCTCCCAGATGACTTGAAAGATCAGACATGCACATTCACATTCATGTACATTTCACTGGCACACTGTAAAGAGATATACAGCTGCCTGACTCCTGTAGTGAGACAGCAGGGAGCCAAGAGCTCCTAAAGACCTTTGTGCATATAATTCCCAAATACATATTTATTTCCAGGACTTCTACAACTCCAGATACCACAGTGTATTTAATGCAACATCTGTGCTTACAGAGCGTGACAGTGCTGAATGTTTGTTTTGTTACTCTTGGCTGCATTTTGAGTTGGTTAAGTACACCTATCAAGCAATCACATGTTCCCAGAGCCTGGCAGGTTCTGTCAGTCGTGTCTGGATGCTAACCCCAGATTCATGTAAACTCCCGTGGGAATTAATATTCCATGTTACCAGTGACCATTTAAACCCAAACTATTATCTTTCCCTAACCCTAACATAGTGCTTTTTGTGCCTAAACCTAACCAGACTGTAACCGTAGCATTCTTGCACCATAAAACAGCGAGGCAAAAATATTTTAAGTTGCCTCATGAAAGTTTAGCATATCTAAAGTCACCATCTAGCAATGACTGGTTCTGTCCAAGGTGTCAACTTCCTGGTTTGTTTTTTTTCCCCTAGAGAGGATTTGAAAGTCTTGGTAAATTCAGCCAAACCTGAATAGCTGCTCATTACCACAACAACTCACTGCTACACAGCTGAGTAATGTACCAAGGAAGTGCTTGTTTTTCTGGCCTTTAAGATAACATTACAGTTGGTGGCCCCACTTTATCTGCTTATTTAATTATTCTAGGATTACAGTGAAAGCCTCTACATGTGATTTCCTTTAATTTCCCTGTACAACTATCTTCTGGAAACACCTCTAGTCAACCCCAAACAATCAAGACATTATATAAATATACACCGATATTGAGAAATCTGATTTGTTAGCTGAAAATACATCATCTTTTAAATCTATGGCTACAATACAAATATCACTGATTTACAGGTCCCTCAACTGAGCTCTAATCTGAAGAATGAAACATCTGTCCATCTAATCTCTCTGCGCAGGAGATGAGTCAGAGTCACGCTGCCAGTTGTTTCTACAATCAAGATCATTCTCAGTTTCCTTCGCCTTGAATGAGCATTGTTCTCAATGTCTCTTATTCATTGTTTGGCTAATGGCCACGATAAAAATGCCTTTTGAGAGGCTAGTCGTTTCTATTCAGATGGAGGGTGAGAGAGTGGCACATCAAAGTTTGTATGATATAAATGTCCTTGTCACTGAGGAAGTGGTCATAGCACCGAAACTGAGCGTGTGTATGTAGTGACCTCACACAGTCAGGAAAGGAAAAGTTTGGTCAGCAACAGCTAGCAGTGAAACGGGCAGGGGAAACTGAGAAAAGAGGAATGAATGAATACTTTGCAATTAGTCATTTGGAGGTATGGCATTAAGAATGAAAGCCACGGTGTGCAGAATCTTATGTGATTCTTTCAAGCTGTTGTAACAGCAGTTTTCTTCGCACAAAAATTAGCCGATTGTTTACATTCAGCCCATTCACCTCAGTGTCCCAAACCCATTCTCATTCCAAGGTCAGCAAATACCCACACCCCTTCTGTGTCTCATTGCTACGCACAGGCACCCTTTAGCGTCTATGTTTGACGCACAGCTGTCCTTTGGGTGAAACATGTTGTTTAAAATATAAAAGTAACACACACGGTTAATTATAATGAGGTGCTGATCGCTGGCAATAGACTTGACTGTAGAAAACAAGTGGCTCCGTATACATTTCATTATTTTGAGGACGCCTCGGCCATTGGGCCTTCTTCAAGATCAACTTCTTCATACTGAGACACAGGTACACTGATCTGTTTATCGCACAGCTGATGATGATTAGATGATCATGCTACACCATTAGGTTGAGCAAATCACAGTCACATACTCAGTCACACAGCTGACAGTGGTTAGATTATCATACCACAGCATTACGTTAAAGAATGCTGTAACACATGATTATCGTACTGAATCAGTTACAGTTAGGTCTAGGCACCAAAACCCCTTGGTCAGTTTTAGGAAAGATTATTTTTTGGGCTAAAATAAGTACATTTGTTACAGGGTTGCTTTTAGATGTAACATAACAATACTAAGTTACGTGAATGACATAATGATGTGATGCCTGCATGTAACATTACGTTAAAAGAATGTTGACTTTTGTTTTCACACGGGACATGAACTGTGGTCTCCTCGGTAAAAGTCCTGTGTTTGTTTGACACACCCACCACCACTCCCTTCTACCCTTCACAGACTTTCTTCATCAGTTGCTCTAAGCATCAAATTTTGTATCTAACTTTTTTTTTTATGTTAAAGGGCGATGTCTTTGTTCTGACCTGCCAAGGGACTGCAGATGCTCAGCTATAATTCGGTGCAGTGCATCATATGGTATCGTTTATGTTTTTAACTGTAGGTGGTTCCTTTTAAATAAATAAATAAATATTGCCATGATTGGGTTTACACTGGAGTTAGCTGAAAGCCCAGCGCATCTCATAAAGATGCTGAGGGGTGCCTTTGGCGTCGGTATCACATGAAAAAAGGCGTGGCAAATCTTCAGTATTTGATGACCTGGGAATGAGGACGGGTAGGTGTCCCTGGGTCACATACATTGGACAAGTGAGGCAGCATCATGCATTTTTTAATGCAACCACTGAGGGTACCACAGTCACAAATGAGAAAAAGAAGGGGCTTTAAATTGCAGTCAGGATATTTTTTTGTCATTTCATATATTCATTTTACTACATCCATTTAGTCAGCTCATGACCCACCTGGACCTTAAGTTGATGTGAATATGACAAACTTTGATCTGATATTTTTAAAAGCGTTTCTTAAAAGGCCACCATCAAACGACTGGATCTGATGTAGAACAAAACTCAGCATCACTTACCTTTTTGGCGCTCTCAGGTCCAGCCTCATCAAAGCAGAACCTTATGATGCGCAAGTCTTTGCAATAGAGGATGAGCTCTGTCGGGTTGAATTTCAGCTTCTGGTTTGACCCCAATACTTTCTTCTTCCCCTTCGTATCATTTACTGGGAGGAACAAACACAAAATATTATTGGAACTTCCTCAAAGTCAGAAGCCAATGCTTTGTGATGTAAGACTGAATTTGAAAGCATCCCCTCTGGACTTTGTGTAATTTTCAGAATTTCACACTGTGTTTGATAGTTGTGGAAGTTAATATCAGATAGATCACAGAAACAAGAACTTAGCATTTAATAACAAAACTAGAATTACTGCCTTGCGTTTGTATGCCTTGGCGAAACAGCCAAATTGCAGTTATACAACAATGTCTGTCAAGACTCATGTAGTCATGGCAGCTGACAATGCTCCAAAAATGGATGTTGCTGCAAAGAAGCTTCATATTCTAAAACATGGAAGCTTCTCACACATCTTCCCCCCAGCAGCACAGAGGATCTTTACAAACACCACGGTTTCAAGATGGACACCCAAGATTAGTTTCACCAATTTAGAATCAGTATAAGGCTAAAAATCATTTCAGATGAGGATTACATACTGTGTTCAAGCACTAGCAGTCTTGCCCAAATTATACAAAACACACTGATATTTGATTGTTTTATATTACCCAGTGCTAGGGCCTTATCTCATTCCTCATGCTCCTGTGCTTGTGCAAATCCCATAATGATAGTGTTGTCTTCAGTAGCCCAGATCAGACAGGTCAAAAACAAGCTGGATAAAACAAAGCCCCATGCTTCATCACTGTAGCACAACAAACCTTGCTCCGGGCATTTGCCCTTGCAGTGTCAGCAATCGACAGCAATGAGATACATACACAAGGCTAATCCCAGCCAGGCTGCACTGCCACTAAACACTGCCTTAGCTGTGACCTCACTTGTTATCAGATTGCTGACCAGGAAAAAGCAACAAACGGGATGAGTCAACCAGTCTGTCAAAGATTAATGAGGCGCCCATCAAACTTTAATTGTGATTGGAGATCACTCTTGTAAAATGACTAGGTTAGGATGCTAAGTGTTTGTTCTGAAACAGCTGATTGAGTGAGAGATTAGACTTCTGCTAAATGCACTTTAACATTAGCTTGCTTTTATTTATTTAATACCATTAGGGATTTAATAGTTTGCGATATTCTGGCTACTGATAAGACAAAATTATAAAGTATGTGATAAACATTTTGGCTCTGCTAACAAGAATTCCACATGAGGAAGTCAGTAGGTGAAATTCTGCCACCCATGAAAAGAAAATCTGCGGAATTTATTAAAAAAAAAAAAAAAAGTTAAGGTTTGCCACAGATGTCATGTTACACCAGACGTACCTGTCACTACTTGCTCCAGACAGGTGAGGGGAATGTCATGTTCTCCAAGCAGGAGGTGGGACAACTGGGACCTCTGTGGTAAGGGAAAAACAACAAAAAATGTATGCGTGACATCTTGTAGACATTACCCATAACACTGAAATATTATCCTCTTATATACCCCTGAGTACATCCAGTGGATGGCCTCAGACTGAGTCATGATCAAGTTCCATTTTGTTATTATGGCAACAATCTGCCACATAGCTGGAAATGACGTCTGTTCTCTCACTTCTTGTGCGATATCTCTGACAATGTAGTGCAGGAAAGTACACAAGTTTTCCTTCCTCCTAGCCAGCTGCACTGCACATACAAACATGGTTGTGGAAATACAAGCATTTAAGCTTCTCGGCAGTGTGCTGATGGCACCAAAACAAAGCAGATACAAGAGATTTCAGCACACTTACTGTAGATCTGTGAAATGTTTCTTATTTTGAAGGGGGGCTTTCGTTCACTATAAAGTGAAACACCACATTGACCTAAGTGTGCAGTGATCTGATGCTTCCGGCACCTTAGCAAAGTTTCAGCTGGGTGAAGCAGTGATCATCCTGCATTACAAATATAAAACTAAAACTGCAGCCATGGCAGATCATCGTTTATTTCAAGCCCAATAAAACTTAGACACTTTTAAGCACTGTATGAGGAAGTTAAAAATGTGGTTTTAACAACTATGGTATCATGAAGACAGAACGTCAAACAGATAGCCTTACACTATATCTTTTATCTACCTCTTCTAAGAATAACTAAACATTATAACAGCACAGTTTGACTTCTTTAAAGTCAGACTACTCAAATACCTGTTTAGAAGGAGCATCTTGAGGGATGAAGGAGACCTTAAAGTTGGTGCATATCAACTTTCCCCATAGGTCATCCTGGCTGCTTTCAGCGCTGATGCATTTCCTCACAAAGTTCACCTCATTAACTACAATCTCCCCTGGGGACAAACAAACAAGAGACAAAAATAAGATGTGTTAAACCTGCAGTCTAGTAGTTCATACATAAAGTGAAGATTAAGATGAAGATTAATTAATTGGTTTGGCTTTGAATTTCTGACGTTATTTTAGAGTCAATCTGTTACAGATACTGTTGAAAAGGAATAATGACAACCTGACAAGTACAGAAATAAATACTAGAAGAAATTAACTCAAACTTTTACTACTAATACATGCTTATATTAATATCAAAACCAGCTCAAACTTCAGCTACTCAAAGCAAAGGATTTCAAGCCTGTGACAACTTCAGTGATACATTTTTTGACTATCAAAAAGCACAGCAGACACTGTATAACATATAACATTATTTTCTCTAGAAATCAACAGCTATGCAACCAAGCAGGAAGCTGAGGTCACTCATACATATCTCATCTCTAATGCTTTTCTCTAATAGTAGTACGGATGTGAAAGGCTGTGTTGCAAAAACCAAATGCAAATTCATTTTAAAAAGCCGGTGCTACTTTACTCAGTTTCTGTTAGGCAAAAAAAAAAATCTAAATAAATAAATAAGCCAAAATTCCCTGTATAAAGTTTCTGTGATGAGAAGTGGGGCAGTAACCCCCTATCAGTTCTGCTAGGCTATATGCTACATAGATTGAGCTTTAGACTGACACTGCATGCTTGTGTGTATTTTACGAGTAACATGACCCTTATCTCTTAACATGACCGAAAACAATTAATGTTGCTGTAAAAGTTGCCCCAGGGATTTTTTAAAAGATGAAGGCTGGGGCAGCAGGGTGGAGTCCTACAGACAGAGTAACATCAAAGGGCTGCCTGACAGCAGCATGGAGCAGATGCACAGTCAGTTCAAAACAAGTCGGCTGGTCATGAAACTTGTTCGTCTGTTGGGCTACAAAATCAGGATGCGAAACGACTGACAACCTTTAAGTGGTAAATGCTGCCTGGGAATGGATGGAAAGTTTGTTTTACCAGCCATTTAGTAGAAACTCCATTAAAATGTTCATGTTGACCTCACTTTAAAATACACAGCACTAAGTATAGCAGGTTTGCATATGATGTTTTTCCAGTGGCCCTAAGGAAACCTTAAAAGATGTATAACTGACAAACAACTTATCTAAGAGCTATCTTACTTTTATAGAGGACCTAACTGTACATTTACAGTATGTCAAAGAACACACAACGTCACAATTCAAAAGGGTGTGTCGAGCCACTCCCATGAGGCTCCCAAAACAACTGCCTAGACCTGCACCAGAATAAATCATTGAAATGAAGGCTTTCTTGCTGCTCCAGATAGTTAACTAGCAACACTTTCAATGTAAGTGCCACAAAGGGAAAGTATGAGTTGATTGACACAGCTTGACATAATTAATGACTCCATATTTAAAATCCACTTTCATGATAGTGTTTTACAGCAGTTGTCTCATGTAAAAAGGTGACTTTTTACAACTGAAAGGTTGAGACACCACAGGCACAGAGAGGAACTGTGCTGCAAAGGGCACTAAACTGCTGCTTGTGCAAATATCATTGGCACGGTGATGTTTCTAAATCCTTGTGAGAGGATGCACTTGCATCATGAGAAAAAAGCAAAAGTAAAACAACTGAACAAAAGCATTATATAGTGCCTGCACTTTTAACAGTTCAAATTATGGTGCTGCTGATCAACAAATATATTGATGCTTGAGAGACAATTGCACTTTGCACTTTATATATTTGCACTCTTCTCTTATTTTATTGTCAAATCTCCTAATACTTTTAGTAGGGAGTGTCTGAGTTGTATCCCTAAAAGTGATGCTGTCAAACGCTGAACAAGAATGATTATGATTATGTACAAAGCAATAACTAAACCTTTTTGTGATGCAAACTATTCTAAGGATAAGACAGAAAGTAAACTTACCTTGAAGTAACTTAGGCTCCAACTTTTTAATAGGTGGTTCAATAGTTTTCTTCACATCAGTCTAGAGAAAAAGTATAAGCAACATAAAAGTTAGTTAAACACTAGCTTATCAGGTGGCTAATAAATAAATGGCAATAATGTGTCATAACAAGGTGGAGAAGAGTTAGAATTTACCAATCAAATGTGTCCTTGTGTTGAAAACAAAGCATGAAATACAAGTTGCTTCTAAGTGTAAAACTGATTTAAAAATAAAGAATAGACTTGTGATTGGGAATCCAGGTTCCCATCACGCCATATTCTTTGTCACCATAGGGCCACATTAAACATCCTGACAGCTGTTATGATTTGTTTTGTTGAATTAATGGTAAGCAACGCTAAGCCTGGTGCAAGCTGTTTACAGAACGAGAAGGAACTAAAGATACACAGCTGTCAACTATTGCTATTAATACTGTATCCCCAGATACTGCTCATACTTGCATATACTGTGACAGCCTATAAGTGCAAACACTTAAGGGCTGTCGCTGTATGACACAGTCATGAGTTTTTCATCGCTGGCCCTACTCCAGCACAGTGATTTCCAGTGAATGAATGACTATGAGGTTAAAGTGCTGAGCGAGAAGTGTTTGGGGTGGAAGCGAAGGAATCATGGCTTTTTTTTTTTTCCACACTTGAAGTCATGTTTAAATACAGTTTATCAGCTCTAGCTGTAAATATCCATAAGTTAAAACGTAAAGTTAGCACATTGACCTTAAAGTTATTGCCTTATTTAAAATCCAGTGTGCAGGAGTACACAGTCAAAACAAAAAATACCCAGAAACAAAGACATGAAACATGAACTTGAAATGGTCTGAGCATATTTTGTTAAATAAGCAAAGCACTGCAACTTCCCAACATAATATACACCCCTCCTCAGAAAGTGTAAAAGGCATTCATTACAACTGGATCCTGATTAGGTGCATGATAAATGTGCAATCACTACAGTGTTTCCTGTGTATTTAATCATAGCTTGCAAGTATTCATTTGGATACAAATTGAGGTAATCACAATGATTTTTGGACACAGATTACAATTTTGAAGTGGTAACCAGGATCAGAGCATGCCTGTGACAATACGATGATGAACTAAAATACAGTCACTGATGCATTATTTCTTAAAAACAAAATGGCAATAGCAAAAATGTTATCTGAATACCAAACACTACCCAACACTAGTCTTGACCTTGCCTGCAAAAACACTGATTACGTGTAGATTGTTGCACCAGCCGCTGTAAGCAAACTGTGACTTGCTGTTTTGGAGAAGTGCATACAGCTGTAGGCAGTACAAGGCAAGTATGAGCCCATACCTACACTGGGTGCCAAATTAGAATTGTGTACCTTTTTCAAAACAGTATCAGATCCAACACACAGGTTTCAATTCTCCAAATTAAAGAGGAGTTTGGAGAAAAGTCTTGCTGTTTCTAGCAAGTGAGATTTCACATGACATTAACTTTGAAGACGCCAAGCAGAGGCAAGCTGGTTAAAAAGTTTCTGCACAAACTCTTAAATATTAAAGCTTCTTTTTAGTGTTTGATGGTTGCTACCCACAGCACACAGACTGACCTCATTATGGGACATATGTTCTTCTAATCTAGACCACACGTCAAATTTTAATTTTCTTTCCGCCACACCACAGTCACGGCAACTTCAATCTAAATTAATTCATTATTTGACACTGTATGCGACCATCCGAGGTGAAAAGTTTACTTTGCTGTTATCAGTCACAAGCAAATACATACCTGCACAGGAGGAAGATAACACTTGAAGGTTGGTTTCATGGGTTTGACAGAAAACATTGTTTATGTCCGCCCTCTCAGCGATGTTCCTAAACGGGCGCTTGGCTGTTGCCAATGGAAAAAAACAACCCAAAAGGAGCCTTCAATAAAGTTCAGGACAGCCCTTAGCTGAGAAACTCCGACACGTCCGTGTGTAAAATATTCATCGAGACAACCTGGTCAAGCGACGGCACTCCTCCATGTCGATGAGCGGTCAAGTAGCAGAGTAAGCTAGCTGGTTGAAAAAGTTGACAGAAGTTAACACTGAGACGTCGGCGTTAGCTTGGTGAGCTAGCTAGCATAAAGTACTACATGAAGTTTTTAAATGTCGTCCTCACGCAGAGATAAAACATCTAAAATAAGTAACAGGCGCCCGTTGAGTGTCTACATTTTCTTTCCACCTGTTACTGTGTTAGTTAACCCCCGTGACTTCCTGAATGTCTAACTAATTCAGCCAAACGCAGTACCTGATGCTGTTAAGGACTTAACGGCCATGTTTATAAAGAGCCGAGGTCCAGCCCTACTTCCGGGCTCCGCTGCTGGGCTATATTTTTGTACCGAGACTTTTTTTCATCAAACTTTCTGAAAAACTAAAGCAGGACACCGGTGTTATGTGCACCTATTTTAACCCAAAGTGATTTATAATACTGTACGTTATGATAAATGTTGATAATCTTGTCATTTGAAATATAAAACAGCGATTATCTTGTTAGCATTCATCAAGTACGCCACCCATGGACTACAACTCCCATGAGATGACAGAATTAGAGGCTATGGGCGTGAGACGGGTCGGCCACCGTCGGTCAGTTTTTTTGTTTTTTTTTTACTTTTACAGAAACTTTATTTTTCAAAACACAAACTGTGGGAACAACAAAACCGCTTTCATAACATTATAATTATTTAATTTGACACACTGACCAGATAAAACTACATTTGATAACATGGCTACACGCAGGCGCAGGGCCAACAGAGCATTTTCAATCGAAGGTCACATGAAGAAAAGTTTAAGAAAAAGCAACAACACTTATATTATGAAAACTATAGGCTGTGTGTACGCATATCTACCTATCTATCAATTTCTAATAACGTTAGTAGGCTACTTCTGATTATTAGTTTAAGGAAATTTGTTTTTCAAAATGCCAAATTTAAATCCAACTTCAAACCTAACACATATTTTAAAACAAATCAAGTCATGTTTATTTGTCACATACACAAATATACAAAGTACAATTTGGACTCAAATTCGTTTGTGCCTTGCTAACTAACAATAATATATACAAAAAAACAGAATACCTTAGGATAAAACAAACAACAAAATAAGGAAATATTGCAAAAGAAACACTTTAATATCATATTAATTATATCAGTACATTTTAGATAAATAAATCAGTGAAACAATGTAACACAATAACCATGAATGAGTTTCAGAAAAATGTAAACAAAATAACCTATACATATGCAATGTATGGCAGATGCATGAACTGTAATTATGACTCATAAATTATGTGTAGTGAGTTATGGATAAGGGGACGAACAAAATTATAAGAACTGTGTTCACTTTATGCTGATGCTTAGGCAAAAAATATCAGCTCCTAATTCAAAACAGGATGTTTTAGGTTGAACTTCCAGCAGGAATACATTTACTTTAGTTGTCTATTCTATGCACTAGGTGGCACTACAGATTCATAGAGCATTTTGGCTGTATACTGACAAAGTGTAGAAGTGTATGTCCCACTATATTCAGTTAGTATCAAGTTTATTCTCACATAGTGCAAACTCTCATGTCAAATTAAACTTACCAAGTAAAATGCAAGACCTCAAACATACTGTATAGGAAACTGATTATAGCTAACAACTTTCCTGCATTTATTTTTTCTCCCCTTTATGCTGTATTTAGCACCACAGTAAGGTAACACACTCAGAGAGCAGTCACAGGAGACAGTGGCAGGCAGATGTAAAATAGTCTTAATTGTCTGTCAGGTTTAATGGCAGGCTCCCACAATTTGATGGTCTGGCACAGGAGAACGTGGCTGGCATTTATACTGGGCCTTGATGATGTAAAGAGGAACAGGTGTGCAGGCAGGGACAGGTGATAAACAGAGGAGAGTGATTGGAGGACAGATGGGTAATGGGACAAGCCTTTTTCATTGGAGACATTCTGACTCGTAGAAAAAGGACATACAGTAATTAAGGGAATGATGGCTGAATTCAATTTAGTTTCCTTTATTTCAGGTTCCCTGTATTGTGCATGCTGGCTCACTGTCACTATCAGTGGAACACTTGAATGCAACAGAGCCATTGGTAATGTTATCAGTAACACCTGTGCTTTTCCTCCTATGATAAGTCAAAATGTCTGCTGCAGACAGTTCTCAAAGGATATGAAGTTAGCATTGCACAGGTGCAACAGACTAGAAAATTACTGGGATCGTCACTGCTGCCTCACACACACTGCTTCTGTCCGTTCAGCCACACTCAAAGCCAGCTTTTGCAATTCAAATCGACTGCTGATGCATATCAGCTCAATTTGAAATGCATTTTACTCAAAAACAAATGTTAAAGATACTTCCTAAGATAAAGTTTACATTTAAAATGATCTTTGTATGCTGGAGTTGTATCCTGCAATGTCCACTTGGTGGTGACAAAACACTGCACAAGCAGCATCACCAACTCTCTATGAATCATAACTTATTTATCTGTTATTCATACATGATAACAGCTGTCTTTGTTTGCTCGAATTACTTGCCACATCTGTTACTGTCTGTCATTACAAGTGGAAACACTGTTTTTATTCAGATTCATATGACTAATACTGTGCTGTAATATTTAATACAAGTGAGTCCCCAGATTCACATTATTTTAAATATTTATCTTAGATAAAAAAGTAGATTTAAAATGAGACTTACATATGATTACAGCACACACACACACACACACACACACACACACACACACACACACACACACACACACACTACTGTGTGTACTGCACACAGAGGCAGCCTGTTAGACAGGTTACACCCAGAGTCGCCTCACCGCCCATCATCATTTCTAGGCGAGCCTCAGTCTGGCTGGAGACTGGTTGTGAGAAGTGGATACCAGTGCCACCCATGCACTTCAAAAGAGGTTTCCTTTGAGAAAGGCTTTGAGTTGCATTTTTATTTGTCTGAGGAGGGAGCGGTACTGAATTACTGCACAGAATTTGGGGATTACCTTTTAAAGTAATTTATTAATACATCAGTTAAAGCCAGATAAAAGATAAACACTGTTATAAATCAAAGGATGTGAAATGGATATATATCAGGTTTACTGAGACCCTGGGATCCCCCGTGTGTGTGTGTGTGTGTGTGTGTGTGTGTGATTTTTTCCCCATTCAACATGTAAAAAGGAAAATATCTCTAACACTGTTCTTTTTACATCAACTGTGATACTGCACAGAACATGGAATTATTTGTGTATTGGTGTATTTGTGGTACGTGTACTTAAGTATATGTATTGTGGTATGTGTAAAGTGGCATATCTATTGTAGTAGATGTATTGTGGGATATGTTGTGATGTATGTATCGTGGTGTATGTACTGTGGTATGTGTATTGCAGTATGTGGATTTGTGGTATATGCATTTAATTGTGCCTTCCATGTTCACAGTGTATTCAGAATCAGAATCAGAAATACTTCATTGATTCCCGAGGAGAAATCATGATTTGTTACAGTTGCTCCGATGTATAGATTAGAGAATTTAAGTAAGTAAGAATAAGATTATGAAATAAAAGTGTGTAAATATAAAGCAATAAATAAAATAAAGTAGAAATGACGTGCATTAAAATAACATTAACTAGTACTCGTAAAACTAGTACTCAAGATATAAGAATTGAAATATTAAAATAAAATATATATATATCGTCATTGTGTTGAGGCTGTAAGTGTGAAAATTTAACAACAATATGTACTTTAGCAGCATAAAACAACAATATTATTAGAGTACACATAAGAAATATGTATATGTATTGTGGTTTTATGATGTTTAAGACTGCATATTTTTAATAACATATTAGGTCTACATTTAAAAACCCAACTAGGGACAAGAGTTGAAAATTAGCAATTGCTATAAACCCTCTGTGTAACACATCAGTATTGTTCCCTGTGCCCTCCTGAGACCAGAACTTTTGTTTGGTATGCTTTTTTTAATTTTGCATTTGGGATCAGTAGGACCTGATAAGTATAAAAAACTAAACATTGCCAATGATAATTAAGTCCTAATGTCCTCAAACGAGATGATAATAAAGCCCTAATGTCTTCAAACCAGTACTTCCTAATTAACAGCATCTTATCTTGTTACTGTTGCTAAAATTGGTCAAATTTGTTGCCATATTAAACTACAATAATTATTAATCATAAATAAACAAGTTTCAACCACAAAATTTGATCAGGTTTTGGACCTTGTCCGCTTTTGGACAAGGCTGCCATCTTGTTTTCACATGGATTAGTGTATTGTGCTCTCACTACCACCAGATGGGACAAGAAGTGTCCACGATCGAGGACAACAGGTTTAAGTTAGGTAGAATAAGGTCATGTAAACCCAAAATGTGATGTCCTCTATGAGGATGCAGGGTCTCAGGAGGGTATTGGAACTGTGTTAAATTGCATTGTCCCCATCTTCTTGTTTGATTGCTGTTGTTGCTCTCTGTTAAGCGTCTTTGAGTAACCTGAAAATCCAATGTATTATTATTATTATCATTATTATTATTAATAATAATAGGTAGTAGTAACACTGAAGTTGAATTTCACAGAACATAAAAAGAGAAATGTGCATTAAGTTTTGATAAATGTTGGTATAAAGAATCTAATGCATGGTTGCTATGCACAAACAAGAGAGAAAGGCATGTAAAACAGTAAAAACCTATTACAGGAAATGTGTTTTACTGTTTGGTTTTTACAGTGTAACTACAGTAATGCACTTCAGGATGTACAGGAGCTGACAGCACAGGCTGTAGGTGAAAGAGTTTGGACTGTATTTGAGCCTATTGTTAGGAAGTCCCAAAGTTGCGCATGCCCAGTTGTTGTCTCAAGTACCTAATGAATATTTAAGTGTATTCCGCGTGCAGCGCCCTTTGATTGGACCTTCTGGCTCCGTTTCCTGTGTTATGTTTTAGAGCCGACTTCTCAGGGCACTTCTTCTCCCTGTAAATCAGCCTGTAGCTGTGTGTTTGAACACCACTCTGCTGCTGTCAGTGTAGGACTCAGGTCTGTCTCCACAATGGACGGAGGACACCGCTGAGGATCCATGTAGCCACGCTCTCTGGACTTTATCGGGAGTATCTTCTAGAAACTTGGATTATTCCTCTGTTTTTTAGGTTTTTAAAAAGTGTTTTTTTTTAAACAGTGTGAACTTAACTGAGGTTCGCACAGAGACGGGATCGCGGGGAATACGACAGGGAAGACTGCGTGTTGTGTTGAAGGCAGAGGATGGTGAGTGGTATTTACACTGGCTGAGATATTATGACACAGTTTAATTATTACAGTCATTATAGCCTAAATATTTAACACATTTAGCACTGATGCTTCCTTAATGGTCTATAGCTGTAAAGAAACACATGTATAATCAATATATTTTAAATTTTATAATTCCCAAATATTAATAGTATCAGCTCTGTTATTATTATCTTCACACTTTTTCCATTAATTTAAATTTAAAACTCCAGTTTCTGTGACTTTAATGACAAATTGCTTCATTGTTGTGTTATTGTGATAAAAGCTGCCTTCTTGGTGATATTAGTTGGTACTTCTTTTATTACTTCAGGTCCACTTTTTGGCATTATACTGCCCATATTGATCATCAATCTATAATCAGTCTGTCTCACTCTCTCATCCTTCCCAGTCTTCATTCTGATAGTCCCTCACACAATCATAGACTTTCTATGGTCTAGATTTAAAGTAATTGGACAGCACTGACCCTGACTTGTCTGAGTGACACCCACAGAGATGTAATGTCACCTAAAGACATCACATAGATGCATCAGGTGCAGCCCTTGCTTTAAAACTGGTTAGTCTTGGAAGATGAGGCAGCCAGGCAGCATGTGTCAGGTGGAGTGTGTGTGTGTGTGTGTGTGTGTGTGTACATGAGTGCATTACATGGAGACAGGTTTTTCCTGGTTACTGAATGCCATCCCTGCAGCAGACACGCCTAGAGCTAAGTTATGGAGGAGGAGGAGGTCGTGTGGCCTTGTCGTTGTGTTTTGGCAACAATTCCTCAAGCCACAGACTTCTGTAGCAGAATTCCCACTTTGGTTGTTGAGCATAATAATACAGCTGGGATGCAGCTTTTTAGCACATTTGTGTGTGTCTTTGGTGACACGGCTGCTTCTTTGTTATTGGAGACGTCACCTTTATGTGAAGGTGATGTAATTTCCTTCAAGAGCACAGCATAGAAGTTAAGGAATATGAAGAAATACAAGCCTTTATATAAACAGAATAAATGAACATCCTTAAAGTTATGAGCCTTTTGTCCCTGTACAGTGTGCTCAGGGATCATGCCAGCCTCAAACCTGTTGCTTTGTTCACATACAAACAATGTCTGCTTGAAACAGGTAGGACTGAAACCTGTTAGCATTCTGCTGGCCTAAGTGTTGCATTGAACCTGTAGGTCGGGTTGCCCAGAGACAAACCCAAAGGACCAAGGTTACATAATATGCAGCCAGCATGATAGAGAGATTTCACTTGAGTGTGGATGTGATATATTCCTGCTACATTCATGCTTTCATTCTTACACACTCTTAAAGTTGGAAGTATGCCTTAATTTTTAGAGAGAGAATGAACAGGAGCTGTTTTCATCTTGTGAGTTAACTTGAAAAACTCTCCAGCTATGACAGAGTTAGGAATATAATGGTAAAACTTAAAGGGACAGTTCACTCCAAATCAAAAAAATATATTTTCATCTTACCTGCAGTAGTATTTATCAGTCTTGGTTGTGTTGGTGTGAGTTGCCGAGCGTTGGAGATATCGGCCATAAAGATGTCCGCTTGCTTTCTAATATAATGGAACTAGATGGCACTCAGCTTGTGGTGCTCAAAGCACCAAAAAAGTACATTAGAAAAACTCAACAGCAATGTCTCTGTCTAGAAGTCATGACCTGGTTACTCAAGACAATCCACAGACCTTGTTGTGAGCAGTTTCATGTAGGAACTACTTTCTTTCTACCAAACTACAGCCGCCAACTGTATCCCCACAAAGGAGGAAGCTCACCTAACACCACTGAGCGAGCTAACGTTACAGCTAAGCAGAGGAGGACCCCATTAATGTTTACATCTTATGCTGTCACAAGCATGAGCCTCTCGTCCATGATAGATGCTCACTTCCTTCTGCATGGTGGTGTGGATGACGGGTGTAGTCCAGTAAAAAGAAAGTAGTTCCTACATGAAACTGTTTACAACAAGGTCTGTGGATTATCTTGAGTAACAGGGTTGTGATTTCTGTAAGGAGATACTGCTGTTGAGTTTTTCAAATGTATTTTTTGGTGCTTTGAGCACTACAGACTGAGTGCCATCTAGCTCCATTATATTAGAGAGAAGGTAGACATCTCTAACACTCAGCAACTCACACCAAAACAATCTACAGACTGATAAATAGCACTATAGTCAAGAGGACATAAATGTACTTTTGCTTTTGGGGTGAACTGTTCCTTTAACATCTAAACTTAAAAAAAAGTTTCAAGACTGGCTTTTAAGAGTTGTTCACAATAAATTAAAGCCTCTCTTGTTTTTGTCTTTACAGATTTTTACAGAGATTAAGGAGGGTGTCAGCTCTTGTAGGGAGTAGAAAAGAGAAAGCAGTCAGATTGTCATCCTAACTGTCTGGAGTAGCAGACAGCAGCATCGCTCACTGGTTCCTTCTCTGCCAGATGCTGAATAGCAAGTCGGCATGACAGCAGATGGTTTGCATTAGTTTCTCCAACAGGGAGGTGCGTACTGAGTAACCCCCATCTCCCTTCATTTCAAAGCTGGCGCTCCACTTTCAGACCAATCACTGCTGTAGAGATTTGCTCAGGAATTCAAGCCCTCTCTCCGAAAACAGGACGAACATCCATTCTGCGGACCTGGGGAACTCGTTAGGCTTGTCGCTGTGGTTCAGTACACTCACACTCCTCTCGATCAGTTCCATACGCCTTCGTTACAGAGCTGCAGCTATGTTTTCAATGCTCCGCTGTTTGTGATGACGGACCTCATGAGTGTTGACTTGTTCTACTGTTGCACTTGTTGTAAATCATTCTGGATGAGAGGCGCATATAAATTGCACATTGTAAATTCAAGTTGTCAGCTAGCATCAAGTTTGTGAGCTTTTCATTTTGTGTGAGTCTACACTCGAGTCCTATCTGGGTTTTATATCTTCGCAACTCTTGTTTTTTTTCCATTTTCAGTGGAAATGCAACATTTCCATTTTTGTTATTATTTAATCTTTGAATTTATTGCGAGCAGATGTGGGACTGTTTTTTCCTGCTTTAGATTATGTTGCACATGAGCACATCCAGTGATGAAAAATATTCATGCAACATCAAAAACCTTTAAAGTCTTATACTGTAGAGATGAATGCCACACTCTAACAATGATTTACTCCATCACTCACCTCATCTTCCTAAATGGCCAACATATTTTACATAAAATAACTCAGGCATGGAGTCATGTATCTTTCCTTCTACTGTGGAACATTTTACAATCTTTAATTGAGTATTAAAGAGCTGCATACTCCTGAACAGTTCCTCTGTACACATGAAGCAAGAAGCTGGATTACTTACAACAAAAGCTGGAGTCATTTCTTCCTTATTTGTTTATTATTGTAAAGTAGCTGTTAGCTATGCCAGATGAAATATCAGAGTCAGAAGTCAAGGGTTTTTTTGTTTCATTTTGTTTTATTCAAAATGAGTTAAACTTAAAGGACGACAAAGCATTATTTCCACAGGAACCAAATACTTGGTGGGTGTTGTCACTTACAGTGAAAGCATTTTCATATTCATGTTTCATCAGTAAGTTGCCCAGACGTGACACAAAGGCCTCTCGTATTCTTGTCAACTGTGAAACATGATATTGATCCCTGGAAGTGGTGAGGTGAGGGGCATCCACTCTCGTTGTGACTCAGTTTGTTTACCGTGTCCCTTGAGCAGTGTGTGTGCTACCACATAGCCAAGAGTACAGAGTAGCTGCACAGTGTGGCTCTGTTTGTATGCATATCTCAATCTTATTATTAAAAAGACTACCAGCAAGGACGACTTGTGGAACCGTCTCATGTTTTCACCGTGAATAATGTGGACAGGATGCATTTACTTCAGCTAATTCACCAAAGGTCATTCGCAAAGGTCGCTGTGGGATGCATTTTGTCAAAATTAACTGGACTTGGCCAATAATTACACGGCTGTAATATTTTGAGGAGTTATCATGGGGTTTAATGACACATCAGCTGAAGTGTGACAACGCTAATCAGATTTTTAGCCATGCTAGCAGCATGGCTATATGAATGGCAGGGTTGGTTGGAGACTCCTAGGACTGGGTATTGATGCTCGATACCTGTTATGGTATCAACCAAAATAACATCGTACCAAGAAGCATCGAAACTTCTTCTCTTGCATTCGATTCTTTTTGTATCCAGCTCTGGGAAAAACAGTATTTGTATGGTTTTGCTTGCAACAGATCACCACAGCGTTCTTCGATTCAATATGACATGTGATACACCCACTACCACAGCAACTATAACCCATATAGTCTGTGGTAGTGGTGAAGTTGAGCCAGTGTATTCATTGGCAGGTCAGCATGCCACCAGACAGTAAATAGTATATCTATACTACATGCCTGTGGTGTCTGGTGGTATTTTATGCAACTGAGTGTTTCCATTCACATGATGGGTATTGAATGAAGTAGAACAAAAGGTATCAAACCTCTATTGGTATTAGTATCACTTTGAGGGCACTGGTGTTTGTAATGGTATCATATCTTTTTTAAACAATACCGAGCGCTAGTTGCTCCAAATGTGGTATTCATGGTGACCAAAGGGTGAATTCTCATGACTGTTGATCCCCTGACAAGTTGACATTTGTGGTTGTCTTAACAACTATTCGATGGACCATCACAAAATTTGCAAGATAGTATTGTTATGGAAAGCATGTTAGCATGCTGGCATGCTGAGCTCAGTGTACCACTGTGCCTAAGTCCAGCCTCACATAAACCTCTAACGCAGGGGTTTAATTCTGTTCTGTTTTTAATTTGTTCATCTTTAAATTGAAATTATGGGTCTCATTAAGCACAACTGTATCTGCAGCTGTTCTGGGTTTGTGTATACTCACTGTTGAGCAGGTGAACATGCCCATCATCCTAGTCTGAGTGGAGTCTGCATTCCAGCAGGTGGAATTGTTTGATAAGAGTTGATGAATTATCTTTTGCATCTTAGCGTCTGTGCTGAAAGTGCTGTAGGGCGTTAAATCAAATTGTCTTTCTCAGCTGTTATTAGATCATTATTTCCAACTCGGTGCCTCAACAGACCACTTCTCTTTTTCCTTAAAGAAGTAATAAAGTAAAGAATAAATTAACTTTGTTATAAATGCTCTTGTCTGTGTCAACATAATCCTGTAAGTGCTGCTCCATGTATCACCCTGTATTGCTTGTTTAGTTTGTTTTCCATGTTCTTAGATCATGAACCGAGTAGTGTCCTGTCATAGCTGCCTATTTGCATGTATGACTTCCCTCATTGGGGACTGGGAACAAGGTCAGACTCTTGCAGCCGTGCTACAGTTATCTGCTTTGATAGGTTCCCATCGTCACATGCCAGCCAGTGTACGGCCTCTGAGTCAGTGGCGGCCCTCTTTATCTGTCCAGTGGAAACCTTATTTGTCTTTATGTTGTCAGATGTAGTCAGTTTGGCCTGTAGATAGCTATTCTTGTAACCTTACTTCCTCATAGACACGCTGTTCTGACTCAAAAGGGGCCTTTTTAATCCAAGGCCTGTTGGAAGGGGTTCAAATGAACATCCTGCAGTGATATCCACAAAAGTTGTAGGCCTACATGTGTATTTTCAGCACCAGACCATGTGGGAAAAAAACATGGCAGACAGAACAAGAACTGAGTCAAAGTTTTTTATAGGCTTGTCAGCTGTTGTGTTTTTCTAGAAAGACATGAAGCAACTGACTGGAAACAAAGTCAAAATTAGCTGGTTTGAATTAGTTGTCTTTTTTCTGGCACATGCCCCATGGCGGGGCTGAGTCAGTGCATTTCTCACAGAGGAATCATACAGTGACGGGAGTGTCAGAATAGTATCATCCTCAACTCGAGGTTATTTTCATCCATATACATGGGTTTTACAGAGTGCTATACATACTATACTGCAGTAGGTCAGCTTAATATAATACTCTGGTTACTTACAGCAGCTAGGGTCACAATAACATTAATATAGCTAAATGCATCATGTACAATATGTACCATATCACATGCCCTCAAGAGGACATTCGCCAGCTCTGTTTTCTGATGATCTGATTGACATGGGCTGCTCATGGCCAAAATCTGAAAAAACTGTCTGTCACAAGTACATTGTGGTATAATCGCAGAAAGTTCTTTTCAAATTATTTTTCTCAAAAACTGTGATGAACAGCAGGATAGAGTCACCCCTGCAGAATATGTTGAACACTACCACAAACAAATAGTGGTTTATGTGAGTTTATTTACATGAATTTAACTAGTAGTAAAAGACTCATTGACATTAAAAATCTTTTATTCCAGGGTGTCCTGGCCAAGACAGGCAGCAGCACAGGTAGCATGGTTGCAGGCATAAAACAAACATGTAACAATTTAAAATGAAAACAGTGAACAAATTAATCCAATGAGTTCAGCTCCCAAAGATTTAGATAACTTTGCAGCTGATTCCATGCCGAGGGGGCAGCATACTTTAACACCCTTTTCCTCCAGCTAAGTATGGACGTATGGGACAGTTAGTCTTGGAAGCGCAGACAGTAACTGCCCATATTTTTTGTAGGATGTAGATCTGTAGGTAAGAAGGAAGCAGTCAAGGACCAGGTGGACAAGGCAGACCTGAGCGCATCAAGAGCAATGAGCAAGGGCTTTAAGATTTGTAATAAATGGTTTAGCTGGACTTAAATTATTTTATTTTAGAAAATGTCACAATGAGAAATAATGTCTCTAATAACAGTAAATGTATGTTAGCAGCTAATATTCCTATTTTGCACCATGTGTCTGTGTCTGTCACTCATTTTCAATTGCTGTTGTGACTAATGAACTCTTGTGTCGTGGATGTCCTTTCACACTTTTCTTATCACCATTTACTTCTGACTGGAATCCAGCTTTTCCATTCCTGCTCTCAGAAAGTTTGTTATTGTTCATTAAAGACAGATAAGCGTTCACAAAACATGTTTTTATTGTCTGTACCGAGGGTACGTATAGAGTTAGGCAAGCAAGCATTTGCGTATTCAGCTCCTTATGTGTGGAATCTTTTGCAGAAGGACTTAAAGTTGCACTCATTGGTTCCTCTCGGCTGTTTCAAAGCACTGTTGCAGGATTTTTCCACACAATCTTCTATATGCTAATGTAACAATGTGTTATAGCTGTCTTTGTAATCATGTGTAGTTGCCTTCTATTGTGTTTTTATGGTTAATTTCTAGTATATATTAACATACTTTTTGGCTTTTCTTTGTAGTAATCTTATTTTATGTTTTATATTGCTTGTTTTAGGGCTTTTTTATTCAGTATTTTTGTTGTATGTTTTCTGTCTGTAACTTATGTTGCTGCTTGTCAGGGCCAGGACACTCTTGAAAAAGAGTTTTTTTCTGGTTGAATAAAGGTTAGATAAAAATAGATAAATTACTGAGCTCAAACTGAAGTCAAACTTTAATTTATTTAAAGACATTCCTTGCCTTCTTCTTTAGATACTCAGGATGAACACATCTGTAAGTGCATTGTGTATTTTTGTTTAACACTTACAGCACTGCTCTTTAATTAGGAGAATTACAGTATGCATCATCAACCGGTGCTTTCTGGCGCTCCTTTCAATGCATACCGGGAGGCAGCGCAGTGATTTTCTGTGCATGCGTTAAACAGCTGAGTCATTCTTTTCTCTACATTATGACTGTATTCCCTTTTGGTGGAGTTGAAAAAGTCAGCGTCATTAAACTCCCATTTGTCATATGTGTGTACCACACCCCTTCACCCGACGAACCTGCAGTAGAAAGCACTAATGCATTTGACATCACATTTATAAATATGCACTCCAAAGCTTTTTTAGTTAGTGTTGTGATGCATTTAATAGTTTTTGAACAAACTAAAAATTCTCTGGAGAACAAGAATTGTTTACTGAAACCACGTATTGTTGGGAAAATGCAGTCTTACTCCGAGGTTAAAGCACAGGGATGGTGTTGTCTGACCTTAGGTGACCTTTCTCACAGGAACACGAGGCACTTTTGACCACTGTCAGCCTTTCAGGGCTGTACTAAAGACCCAAACAGTTCTGGCACACAGCGAAAGAATTCCTATAATTTGGTGTATTTTTCAGAGATATTCCTGGAGGTCTGTTTCAAGTGTATCTTTTATAATAATATCCAGAGATAACAGATTTACAGAAAAAAACGACAGCAAGCAGGAAGCTCTCTTTGAGACCTTTTGTAGACTTTGGTAATCTGCTTTTCTCATGCAGCTGTTTAATAAAGTGAGCAACCACTGTGACTTCTTAGTGCTGATACTAGAGGGCCTATCTGTCCTTGGTACATTATGAAAGGCTGGAGGCATTATTATGTCATCAAAAGCATAAAAAGCTGGGCTATTGACAGCGTCAAAGCCATTTTTGGTGAATTGCTAACAATCTTAAAAAAGAGTTCTTCTCTGAATCCCAGATTCTGTCTTTTCTGCTCAGTTTAATTGTCACAGATCTGATTTTTCTTTTTACCTTTGAAGAAGTGATGGATGCATTAAAAATGATTAATGAGTTGTAGGAAACATGGAAAGCCCTGGCATTTTTGGTGGCATTTTACCAAACCGACGTTTCACTCCGTCAGGCTTCTCCTCCCTCCTTGGTTTCAAACTGAAAGAGTCTGCAGTTTGTGTGTGACGTGTATTTGCATGCATTCAGTCGCTACTAGGGAAGATGCTGGTTTGGATCTCGTTGATTGAAACTTGAGACTGCAGCCCCGTTGTGGCGCATGGCTATGAATGAGTTTCCACTGCAGATGGTTTGTTTACATTCAACCACTACTGAGGCTGCTTTAAAAAGAAAATACAGTGCTTTGTGACATGTCTCTTGTCTAGGATTACAGCTGAATTCCACCCTAAACCACACTGTCTTTGATACTGTCTTTTATTAGCAGCCTTGTTGCTGTTGACATCCATTTAAGAGGTTTCCAAAGTTTTACTTTACTCGGATACTGCCACTGTAAAGCAGAAACTTTGTGTAGCTCAGTCTGAGATGTGTTAAACGTCGTCCAGTATCTGTTTACACTTGATCGTTATGTCCTCTTTCTCTGGGAGGGACGAGGCTCAGCCCTGCCCCGCAGGCACAGCATTATAACATCGTTACAGCCAGCCAGTACTCATGTTACCAAATCCTAGCAGAATAATATATTTCTTCTCATTCTTCCCTTGTGTGTGACCTCGAGCAGCTTAGATCCATAACAGCGTGAGAAATCTAGACATGGAAACAGAGAGCGAGGCTTGTTGGTCTGCATTATTTATACCGCTGTCCCAATTACAAGTGACCACTGTCGCTGTGCAAGTTATGAAGTGCAAAGATGGTTTCTGCTCCCCATAATCATCCACTGAGTGCGCAGCTGTCACTTACAGACAAAAAGTTAAGACTCAAAATCACTCATATTTCACATTTCCTGTAAAGGCTCCATTTACAGGGGCTTTGGCTTCAAACCTTTTTATTTATTGGAGATCCCTGTTAGTACGTGACGATAACTACCAGGTCAGAGCTGCTTTATATGACACGATAACCCTTCCCCAAAGTCTGCTAAATCTTGGGTTGTATCTTGGGTTGTGCTTCGCTTTGACTGACACTGACAAGAGTAATATGTAATAGAGTAAGATGTTCAAAAAGAGGGAGCATATATGTTAAGAGTTTCATATTTAAGGCTGCAGGCTATACATTTCTCCACATATTCAGAACAGACCTTAGAGATGTTTTTCCACAGTCTGTTGGCAGGTGAAGCAACAGGTTGCTTTCTTTCTTCCTCCTCAGTGTGGTGCCGAGCCAACTGTAACTGCATGTCGGTTGCAGTAGCAGAACATGTGGATTTGCTTCTATCTATCTGTCTGTCTGTCTGTCTGTCGTTGGATTGCAACACTGCTATCTATCACAAAATGAACCACTGCCCCAAATCTTTTGAGAATTGATACAATATCAGAAAACATAATATCCTGATACTTAAGTGTAGTGATATTTTTTTACACCCTTACTTCAGTGTAAATTTATCAGCACTTACAGTTTAGAGAGAGTTGTGCAGAAACGTTTTTCTGCTCTGTGTAATTCAGTTTGGATTTACTCTTTAATCAAGTTCCAGCCTCATCTGGAGTTTTCAGCATCATTTTACAGGAGGATCCTACTGTGTGTGTGTGTGTGTGTGTGTGTGTGTGTGTGTTTGACCTTAATGAGCATCCCATCCCTCAGAAAGTTCAGACCGGATCAGACTGCCTCACACTGTTGGTCATTGCTCCTCTGACACACACACACACACACACACACACACACACACAGAGGCACACAGACACACACTTTCTCTCTCGCTCTCTCTCTCTTCTACTACTCTGCCTCTCATCATTGTTTATCTTCTCCCTCTTCGCTGGAAAGGCCAGCCATCTCAGTCAGCAGTTTTATCTGCATCTGGTCCGATTCCACGCGGTGAGTGATCTTGGACAAAGTGCAAACGCAAGCAACAGAGACCAGGTGGAAATGTTGTTTAGAGAGTAATACCTCCTTAAGCTCTGTTTAGTTTAGATCAAACCAGATATGTTTTGGATTCCAACGAGGAGTAGGGGGAAAAAATCAGTCAAAATCAACCCACACATTACTGGCGTGAATGTGTTGGAGCTGTTCCCTGACCTCTTTTGGCACAGTTCAGGAGTGGACAGTCTCGGTTGATATTATAGCCTCTTTGTTAGTTTGTAATAGTGTCCTGTTGTAGCCCTAGACAAAAACATCACATCTTAACTGTTTGACCAGTGTTTTTGTGTGTTGCAAACAGTTTACCTCGAATTATTTATACACAGTTCTTTTTAGGACACCATTTTCTGAAGCATACTATATTTTTTTAGATCACAATGAACTTACAGAGGTTTTAGAGTTTCTTGAGATTGGTAATCTATCAACGCAGACATTTGGGTGCCTTTTTTTGTTATAACAGATAACACCATGTGGGTGTGTGATGCCAAGGTTGCCAGCAGGGACTGTTTTGAAAATTAGTCCTTGTTGGTGCATTCAAGGAAGCTCAGAAATCTGATAAGTAGGGAGTAATCTTCAAAAAGTATTCACAGGGCTTCTAAGATTTACATTTGTTGGAAAAGTAAAGCCAAGTAGACGAAAAATAAGTGAACATCATGAAATGTGAACTTGGTTGTCCTCAGGTTGGAGATTTCCCAGAAATATTTCAATCTGTCAGTGAGGATAGGTTTTCCACACAGTTGCTGCTCACAGCTACAGAACATACCGTGTGACAATTATGTCAAAAAATTGTCAAACAAAATAAATCGGACTCCGTTTTCACTATGATGGATTATCTGTCACAAGCTGTGTGTGGATTTCCATACTGAACTGACATGAACTGCAGGCAGTGACTGCCTTGAGGGTTGGAAATTAATAAAACAACCTTATTGTATACTTTGGAAAATGGTCGTCAGTAGCGTAAAGAATACATGACTTGCAGTAAATGAGCTAAAACACACAAAATCTCTGGTATGGTCCTGAAGTGTTCTGCCTGCTTGCTGCATCAAGACTAAATATTTTTCTGTCAGTATATCATGTGCAGATTTGTTAGAGGTCACGCCACATGGTGCTCTCCAACATGCATTGAGGAAGAACTGTTTTGTGATGTGAAAAGCTGAGCTGAGCAAGATAAAGCATGACAAAGTTGTAAATCGGGGGTGCCCCATTGGATGCACAAAGGCTGTGTCCTTGCTGCATACCTTCTCCCCTCTCTCTGCCCTTTTCACGCTATATCTGTCCTATCAAATACAGGCAAAATGTCTCCAAAAGTCAAAATGATCAGACAAATTCCCCATCACAGCATTTCCCATACATTCACTTCTCCACTTAAAGGTCCAGTGTGTAGGATTTAGTTGGATATATTGGCAGAAATGGAATATAATGTAATAACTCACATTTTTACATTGCCCAACATAGTTGGAAGCCTCTTCGCGACGAGTAGCGTTGGAAAAACACTTATTTTTTAACATGAAACTGCTTTATTCAGTGTTTTACCGATTTAAATCACCAGTTCCATTTGTTTTGAGAGTTAGAGACCTCTATGGATAATTTGGCTCCTGGTTAAAACCAGCTGAATGTCTCGATCTTAAGGTATCAGGGGAAAAAAGGTGAGCTCATATTAGCAGGTGCTAGGTCAATGACCCATCTCCAACATGCCAAACAGCATCAGAAAAACACTGATGTTTTATTGTGAAACTGCTTTATTCAGTGTTTTTACCTGTTTAAATCACCTGGCCCATTTGTTTTGGAAAGAAGGAGACTCTGTGGATAATTCTGCTCCTGGTAAAAATCTCCTGAACGTCTGGGTCGGAAAAAGGTGAACACACGCCCCCTCTCTGAAATGCCAAATATCATTGGAAAAACACTGATTTGTAACGTAAAACTGCTTTATTCAGCATTTTTACTGGTTTTTTATCACCTAGTCCGTTTGATTTGGAGAGAAAGAGAACAATGTGGATAATTCGGCTCCCAGTAAAAACCTCCTAAACAATGAACACTAAAGGAAATTCTAACTGGGAAAAGTTTCACATGGTTGCAATCTGCAGTCCCCACTACTAGATGCCACTAAATCTCCCTCAACCTCACACACTGCTCCTTTAAAGAGCAGTGTTTTTACTGTGATTACAGAGGCGACTCTTTTGTGTTTCACATTTGGACCACAGATTTGGCTGTTAATGCTAAAAATGCTTCAGACTCTGCAAAGCCCATTACGAAAATTACAAAATGTGGGTATAAATTAGAGCATTTATAAAATTCCTTAAGGTTACCAAAACAAAACAAAAAACAAAATGAATTTATAGGACTGAGAGTCTTTTGGAAACTCTTTGGACTCATCCGCCATGACTGGAATTACCCTTAATTTGTGCTTTAATTTGTGGCACATGTTTACACAATTAGATTACTGGGGTCTTTGTCCTGAACTCTTTCACCAGCAACTTTTTCATAACACAGTTGTTGGTGTTACTGATAATAATTTGGATATAGCTGTCAAACTGAATCTCCGCTGTGGGCCAGGTAATCATTGCCCTACATCCACAGCCATCTGAAAGAGAGCCTCATCTTTTCTTTGACCACCACTTTCTCGACAATAGATTATTATTTTTTTCCACAGTCAACACAACTGTAAAAACATGCACTGTATGTGTGTATTGTCAAAGCTACTGTATAATCTTTGAAAATTGTCTGTAAGAGTGGAGCATTTTTGGAACATGACATTTGAAGGCAGTGTTGACTTTAGAAATCAGGTCAGGTATGCTGGTACATGGTGGCACTGCTAATCTAATACATAAGGGCTTATCAGACATGGGGTCTCTCCTAAAGCAGTCCGCTCCAGGCCAAAGTCCAAGTCGCATCCACTCAAATGCTTTGGGCATTTTCCTGTAGTTGTGTTCAGTGTATGAGCTTTAAGTCTGCTTTGTAGCACTAAGAAGATTCTTAAGCCAGATTTAGCTTCAGAGGCTTCAGCATGTCCTGCAGTTTGCTTCATTAAAAATGTCTTTTCTAATCTGATGATGACAACCAGGAGACTCGTTGTCCTGTACAAAATTTCGACAAGTATTCATTTTACCTTCACCACATGTCGTGAGCTTTATTTTCCTCAGTTATTTGCTTTTGTGGAAGTTGTGTGATTTACGGTGCGGAGTGATTAACGACTATAGTTGCTTCTTATTTTAGAGTAGAGGAATTTGTTCTCATGGCTTCCCTCCAGATTTGCCTCAGAGAGCAGAGCAGAAATGTAGTCCTTAACACATGGTGGACTGTGTGTCAGATGCTGGTGTGGAAAAGGAGGACGGCACAGAAGGGAGAAATGAGGGGAAAAGTGCCGCTTATGATACTGAATCAAACCCAGCCATTTCCTGTACCCCCGCGCCAGAGCTGCTCAGTACTCGCCATATATGGTAATGGTATTTGCATGAAGGGAAACCCTGGGCTTATGGATCAGGACTGGTATTGAAATTCCTTTGTATTTAACTTCTGGGAAAAGGTCTGGTCCTATAGTTTGATTTGTCGAAAGGAAAACTAATCACGTTTAAACTTGTCTTACATTTCCATTAATAACAGTTGTTACAGTATTCGTGAATATATCAAATTCTGATCAAATGATCTGATCTGATCAAAGCTGCCTCTAAACACATCATAATCAGTGATGTCAGATGCTTGGTGTGTATGTTGTCGTGCTTAGGAGGAAGTCTGTGGCTCCATGGTGATGTGTTGTTATGGCCACCATAGTTGTGCCAGATGTCCCTTGTGTGTGTGTGTGTGTGTGTGTGTGTGTGTGTGTGTGTGTGTGTGTGTGTGTGTGTGTGTGTGTGTACACTTATGCAGCTCCACCACAGGGCTCCAGTAACACAATCTGAGACAATGGGATTTCTTGTCATAAAACCTATAAACTACATCTAATTGTGTTGTGTGTTGTGATTTGTTTGGAGGATTACTGGTTTTAAATGAATGGACTTTGGCTCTGTTTGTAACCGGTAACACGCATACTTGGTCTGCTTTGGCACTTCTTCTTTGTGAGGGAATCTTTGAGTTCTCGCCTGTACTTGTGCTGTGTTAACGATGCCAACAGGAGTGTATGCTCTCCACAGTTATTAAACCAGCATGTAATGAAGAATTTAGGGTGATATTACATTACTTTTGAACAGAAGGTTGTTTCTGTGTTGTTGGAAAATTAAGGTCCACCATGTTTTAGTAACTAACATTATACAATGGTAACATTAAACTGGCCATACTAACACTAATGTAATGCTAGACTTTACTATGTTCAAGGCAGAGCTGAGGACTATTCATGACCATTCATGACTTTAAGTGTTGCTGACGGTGAAGCTAGAAAGACAGGGGAGCTGTTACAGTTGTCTCTTGTAGGTAGCACTGTGTCCAGACCAGGTACAGCAGTCGGCCTGCCAATACCTCAGCTGCTGACTACGTCCATTATTTACACCGTCTATGTGAAATGCCAACTAAACTGGCATACTAACGCTAACTTAATGTTAATGCTAGCTCGCTCTGTCTGGTGTGGTTTAGCTGGTGCTGTTCCTGTGTTCAATGTCGCCGATGGTGGAGACGGAAAGACAGTCAAGCTGTTACAGTGTGGGAAGGAGAGGCCAGTTGTCTCCTGTAGGTAGCAAGGTGGGAATAACATTAGAAAGTGAGCCAGCCACCACTGTTTCCAGGCCAGGTACCTCAGCCGCTGACTACATCCATTATTTACAAAGACATTGTCAAATGCCATTGCTCTGGGTTGGTGATTGGATCTGACTACCAACTGAAGATCGTAGTTATTTGATGACCTGGGAATTAGACTCAGCAATCACCTATCTTTCCTCAGAACTGCATACTAAACTTGAACTGCTGTGCTTCATGTACAGTATGTGTCCGGCGTAGTGTAGTACTGCCTAAACAAATATGTCCATGTTCCCCTTGCAGGCATTAGTAAAGATGCATTGTATGCTTATACAATGTCTGCATACTTCAGTAACATTACAGTGTTACTGTAGGTTTAATATAAGAGTTAGTGAGCAGCCACTAACTCAGTGTTTAATTACAGTGTTGGCCAAATTACAAGAAATCCGGGACTCAGTAAAACATTTAGGAAAAGTGTAATATCTTCAGTATTTGCCAGATTCATAAAAGTACATTTGATGGTAATATAAAGGAGCATTTTCATGAATAGTAACTGATTCAAAACGTGGCGCAGAACAGAAATCTTTGTAGGGGAAGTGATCCTCCACCCCTATTACAATCACTTGAGCATATCGACCCTCAACCTCTGGCTGCTCGGTGCTGCTCGGCAGCCAGCAGCAAAGGAGAGGGGTTGTTTCAGGCACCTCCCAGACGTCTTTGTGCGTATGAGAGCAGCCTTCCTTGCCTGTGCAGCTACTCCCTTAGTTCACTGCTGTAAGTAAGAATATTTTCTTAGTCTTCTTGCCTCATTAAACAAGGCCTGAGTCAAAACAGATGAAACAACCTTAAGAATATTTGACGTTTACCTCCTACGTCTCCAGCTTATTACCTCTCCCTTCTTGAATCTGCACACTTTCATTCCAGACATAGCAGAGAGAGGTTAAATATAGCATGTTCAATTGTTTTCACTCTGTGGTCAGGCCAGCACTCTCTCTTAATGTCTGCTTTTAGAGAAAAGGGTTTCGTCTGTCAAAGTACTACTTTTAATAAGTAGGTGTCAGCAGAGGGGTAGCTAGTAATTGCCTGAATGTGAAGAGCGTTTAAGTTCATGAGTGATACAAAGAACAGTAAACACAGACTCAACGTCCACATCCACATTCTTCAGTCCAAATACTTTACATTTAGCCTGAAACTCTGTTTTGCCTTAACTTTTGCCTTATATGGGATGTACTTAACTTGCGTAATACTGTCATTTTGTGTCCCTATATTGTAACTATAATACCTCTACTTCTGTCTACTCTGTATAATTGAAACCTATTGGATGTCTGTTCATCCTAAAAGAGGGATTTTCTTCTTTGTGGCTTATCTTAAGGTTTCTCCCTTTTTACCTTTTTTTTAAAGCTTTCCTTATTTTCTGTCTTACACAGTGTTATGTCAGATTATGTCGCATTAAACATGGACAGAGTTTGAAACAATAAAGTAAACATAAGTAAAACCCTGTGAGCTTCAGACCATTGTGAATACTCTGTTTCCAACATTTTTTTCAACTTTTGAGAGAAGCTGACGTAAGCTCGTCATAGATTTCTTTACGTAGTCTACACTGCTACATGTAGCTACATGCTAATGTCAGGGAAACACGTAAACTTGGTTGTCGATGTTATTTATTGCGCCCAGATTTTGGATCTTATACCTATTGGAACATATCTGGTTGTAAAGATTTTGGTTTAGAAGTGTCTATTGGTGATTTTTCACAGAAGCAAGTGCCGCTATACTCCATGACAGTTATTCCCCTAGTTCTAATGATGGTGGTGAAATGCAGAGACACGGGTGACCTGAAAACACTGACCAATCAGAGCAGACAAGGCTTCATCAGGAGATGGGCTTCAAGAGACAGGCACTAAAATGGAGCACAGGTGTTCCAGCACAGACTCTATGATGAAAATAAAGTGTTTTTTTAAACATTAAGGGTGTAAAGGTGTGCTAGTAGAAACTCAAAATACAAGTATGAACCTGAAAATGAGCACACTAGGTCCCTTTAAGAGTTTTGCCTTCTCTGAATCTAAATTCAACCTCAACAGATTCATCACAACATGCGTTTGCATCTCCAACCTCCTATCAAATGTTCCCCCTCTCCTCCCACTCATTGTCAGGAGGTGTTTGTGTCTCTGAGAATGACATCAGCCTGTCATCGTTGCTAAGGAGGGAAGGAAGTCAGCATCTCCCTCTGCCGCACCTAAAAAGCCATAAAACATGTTAATGGGTGTGATCTGGAGAATTAATCAAGCTACAATTTGCTGCTTCCCTCCTGAGGGGGGGAATACTCGCTGAACTGGGGTGAAAAGCTGTTAACATTCCTTGCCATCTCCCATGCTATGACCGAGTCTGTAAAGTGGTTTTAATTTTGCTGTTGTAAAGAATAAAGTCACCCTGGAGGATATTAAAAGCTCGCTGGCCCTCCTCCTCTACTAAGTAATTAAGAGTTAATTACTAAATGCACAATGACTTTCCACTGGTTTATTTTGAGCTGTGGTGTTACTTTGTGGATCGAGGTTTTGCTCTTTGCTGCCTTTGATTCATCTGCTTAATATCTGTGAGATTGACTCACCATGTTTACTGTTGTTTTACACACAGTTGCTATTTGTAGATTGTTTCCACTGAACTACTGAAGTTTATGTTAATCAGTGGAAGTTCAGACTGTTGTATGTATTTTGCGTATTTTAGGCTATATGCTATATAATATTGAAATCATTAAGACCCAACAACCTATTTAAACATAAACATAAAGAAGGAAGCAGAATACAGTTGAGGTTGTAAGCGTATTCTTGACATTGGAAACAGCAGTTTAAAAAAAGAAATCTAACCACAAAGTCCATTTAAGATCCGTCCTGGATCATTTTACTAAAAGCCAAAAAATATCAACCTCACGGTGGCGCCAGAGGAAAAATCAGGGGATCACCATAGTCAGTCGGATATATCCTCTGGGCACCATGAAGGTATACACAATTTCATGGCATCCAGTATTTGTTGAGATTAGGGATGTCAACGATTAACGTTTAATCAGCTAATCGCTAAGGATGTTTTTGACCAGTTAGGCCATGCATGTTGGTCTATAGGTTAGTTCTGCTACTCCTCAGTTTACTGCGCCAACTAGGTCAGGTGGGGGGTTAGGTAGCGGCACTGCTCATGCAGTGATTACTGCTAGTAATGCCATCCTGACCCGACACCGTTGCTGTGAAGACATTGTGCCCATCTTCCGGTCTCCCCTCAGCTCGCCGCAGTGAGTTAGCAGCTCAATTCTGAGCAGTAAAACCACCCTAGCATTGTTAACTATGTTCTCACTTTTAGCTTTTTCAGCAACCAGCGGTAATTGAACAGAATGAGCGGGGTCGCTAGCTTCCTCCCACCTGACTCAGGTACAAATTTGTGAATCCTAGGATAGTGATGGCCTGCTTTACTCTGCCTTACTCTGCCTCTGATTGGCTTACCCTGACACCCCTCTTGCCTAAACCTTACCAATCCAACCAATAAAGGCAACAAGTACTAGCCAATCATAGGGAGTGTAGGGTGGAGTATTCCTTCACTATCCTAGAATTCTCAAATTTGCAACCCTGGAGGTGCACAGTGCAGCGTGGCCAAGGCTAACAGCTAATCAGCGGAGAAAGGAGAATTGGTTGTTGGATCTACTTTTCGGTATATTAACGTGGCTAACTGGCTGTCTTTCAGCAAAACCAACAAAAAATGAATTAAATGGCAAGAAATGTACACAACAACACACTGAAATGCGGTGCCAAAGCTCTCACTGAGTCAGTTGAGCACAGACATAAAGGAAAGGCCTCTTGTATTTAATGTCATTTTGTGTGGTTTTTTTAAGTTAAAGGTTAATGTTTGACAGGCTATCAAAAGCAAAATTGACCGAAACTGACATCCCTAGCTGAGGTAGCCTATTTCAGCCTGGACCAAAGTGGTGGCTGGCTGACAGACTGATGTTGCCATCCAAAGAGCCATTTTTCTTGCATGGCTAAAAATACAGATAAATATTTGTTTTTAAAAGAGTATATTATCCATACACTTCTGCTACACACAGTACAGTATCTTGCTGTTGAAGTGTGGCTGACAAAATCCTGTTTTTTTTAGTCCTTTTTTTAAGACGTTATTGTTTAGATTGCCACTCTGCTCCTTCCTCTCCCCACACTTCCTCACTAAAGAGGGAGGAAGTCAAGAGTTAACTTGTGTGTTGACTAATGTTCTGGATGCTCTCTGCGGCTTTGAGTGGTTCTCCGTCCAGGAGAAAGAGACTCACTCCTTGCAGCACATTGTGACCCTCGTCCACAGTAGCCAGACAACACTGACTCATAGCGCATGATGAATGACCTCAGTTCTCCGGAGACTCACTCAGCTAAAACAAAAACAGGAATGTAGGGAGAAACCAGATCATTAGGATGTGGATAAAAGTTGGGTCAGAGCATCTTTAACACTTGGACAAATAACACAAAGCACTTCTGGGAATCTGACCTTGCACTATTTCCAAGTAAACACAGCTCATTGTGCTGTCGGGATCAGAAAATGTGCACACTTGACTTTTTGTTGCTGTGATAATAACCATTTTTCCCTCAGCTTTCATTTGTGTGATAAAACCACACTACCTCAGCCTCAGTGTGCTGTAGAGCCTCAGTCCATTCATGCAGCAGTGCGTCTGTGTCACCTTGATGTCAGACTCTCGATTAGTCCACGCCATCTCATTGTGTCTTTCTGAGCGAACTAACAATGTACATTGTGTGTGTGTTTTGTTGCAGGGGAGCCGGGGGCACTACCGGTACCACTGGCAGAGCCACAATGTCAAACTCAGTGGAGTGGACGACATGGTGCTGCTCAGCAAGATCAATGAGGACGCCATCGTGGACAACCTCAAGAAGAGATACATGGATGACTACATCTTTGTATCCTTTGCTCACCATCGCAGTTCACATCCCGGCGAGAAATAGCTGAGCACCGTCTCATCCCTGCTTTTCCCAGAATAGCTGAATGGTCATTCACAGTGTTATTGTAGCAGTGAGTAATAGGTCAGTGCTGGGAGGTAACGCCTTCCCCCGGAGACTCTGCTGTGTGCAGGGGGCAGAGGGCCTCTCTGTTGCGTACCTCCACCCAAATCTCCAACTCCTTCCTGCTCCTTCACCAAAATCTTTTATCTCACTGTAGTGCAAAATGTGAACAAAATATGGCTGAAATCTACTTTTGAATCAGAGCATTGCTGCTATCTTTTTTGAGCATCCGTAATTCCTGATTGTGGTGGTGATTTAAAAATGGTGAGCAGTCATTTTCATTCAGTGCATCGCACAAATGCTAGGTTTAGGTTTCTAAAGTGCAGCTGTGGCCACGCACACATATAAGCTGCTCATGACGTGAAATGAGTTGATGAATGGATGAATAAGCCCTTTCACGAGCAACGCTTTGCAGCTTATTACATAAACTTGGTCCACGCTCTGGCAGTGCTCAGGATTATGAAGTTTAGTAAAGGCTGGCACTTTTAGTTTCGACATCTCTGAGTCAGGCCTTTGATTTGGGTCAATAAATAGCCCTAACTGTGAGGTCTCCTTGCCAAGCCTGTGGGTCACTGTAGGCCACCCACAATAACAGCTTTATTTGCCTCGAGCGGCGTTTTGGCTTCAGGGCATAAAACCTCACAGTGTTGCATGGCCGATCTATTCTCTGTCATTCGTAAGCACTGGATACTTCTTTTGCCTCAGGCCTGATCACCAAATACTCCACTGCTGCACTGTTGCACTCTCTTGACGTCATGGCAGCTTAGTCAGTTCTTTCCTTGCAATGTATGTAATGTAATACAAATGTTAAAGGGGGACATTTTAGATTTTATACACAACTTTTGCACTTCAAATAAGAGGTGATTTTAATTTGGTGTTTGTTTTTTGCTGATTTCTTCCCTGTATGATCTTTAACATATAACCCTGTCAGACATATATTGGTCCTGTGCTCATCTCCGTCAACCCTTTCAAGCAGATGCCTTACTTTGGGGAAAAAGAAGTTGAGATGTATCAGGGCGCAGTAAGTAGAATACTACGTGACCTACGAACACATTTTAAATGTCTGAAAGATTCAGACCGGAAAACTGACTTCATGCTGTAAAAGTACTGATGTGTCTGGGGGTTTGAGATGGCAACAGTCTGAAGGACAAAGGCTTTGAAATGAACTGGGTTAGCTGCAGTGCGAAGTTTCCAGCGGGCTGGCACAGATGTTGCTGTCAGAAACTTGACTCAAGCATTGAGAAGGCTTGGCAGTACCTTCACAGAACAGCCTGTTCGAGTCTGCCTCCTCTCTTGGCCGGCCTGCCGAGAGTGGGCTTGTCTCCTTAAGCCACACTGAAAGACTCCTAATATCCTAACTGACTGTGAAAACACTCAGCATCACACATGCCAGATTTAACTGTTTGGCAGATCGTAGTTAGGTGCACTGGGTTCAGGTTGTTATCAGCTCAGACTACAGGGGAAAGTTAAAGTATGGGTAAAGCAAAATCTTTATGAACACATTATACATGTTGGAAAATACTTGTTGAAGATGTGAAAACACTGGAAACTGTGTAGTACTGAAATGTGGAGTCAGACTGTTAAACTGTTTTTCACCATTTCCGTGTCCATGACTTTTTGGCGGGCCAGATATCATGGCTTGATGACGCGCTGGAGCCATCCTTAACATCCCCTCCCCCACTATATAAAACCTAAGTTACTGCTAATGTTAAAGCGCATCAGTGTCGTTTCAGTCCACAAGTTCGCTTAGCTCTTTCAGTCTAATAAACCCACAAATCAACAACTCTGTTAAATGCAACAATCATATATACATAAGTAAAAAAAACCCGTCACTTAAGTCTTTCAACCTGAATCAGCTTCCTGGCCTGCCAGCAGTTACTGCCCACTGCTGTGGGTGTGTGCTCTGTGCTAATGTTAGGTGCTGTTAGCTGCTGATCAAGGGGTCATCACCGAGTGGTGGCAATCCTTTTTTGACTCTGGGAGTGTGTGATTTACTAACCACTGTTTGTGCTACTAGGTCAGTCCTGCTAACAGGAGTCTCTTGCTCCGCAGTGGCTCGCTCTTTGGCTCAGCGCCTTCACGATTTTTTCGTCAGTCATTCAAACTTGGCTGGGGGCCAATAACATATTTTTCTTTGGTGTGACAAACTCAGAGCACACATTTATTTTTGCTTTACCCAGACTTTAAGATTTGTTTAGAATTTTTTAAAACAATCAGAAAGATACAGACTTGGACACTCAGTTGGTGGGTAACAGATTTGGCATTCATAACCTGTCCTATTTTGTGCAAATCAGTTCGGACTTTTCACAGACTTAGAAATAAGTCGTCATGGCCAAAGTGGGATTCATATATACATTATTCTTTTTTGATTATCAATAAATCCAACAAAAAGACCAAAACTGACCATATATTAATACATCTCTGAATACATCCCAACTTCTTCTCTACCTGTCTGTGTTAGGTAATTTCCTAAGACACTGGGCACTGTAGTTTTTAGCAGGAGTAAGTAGTGAATTTGTTGAGGACTATTATGAGCAGATTGATACATATTTTGTGCTCTAGTGAGTATTTAAGGCAGCAGGATTCTGTATGTTGGATTTTATGAAAATAAAGTAGAGTGTCCATGTTCATCATAATGCCAAAATATGTATAACAGTGTGGCTAAATGATTTATTTTATATTTTTTGACAACAATAATAAAGACTAATAAGATGCATTAGACTTTGACTACATAGACTACTTTGACTATTGTTGGTTTTGGTCTTTTTGTTGGATTCGTTAACAATATGAAAAATATATAGTATGTATCCTTGAAAGTGTTCCTGGCTTTGGTTCTGGATGAACAACCTCTACAAAGTTTTCCAAATGCTGTTTGACCACTGATTTTAATTAAATTCTCTTGTCAACTCTCAGGCTCAGTATGAGAACCCTCCTCACATCTACGCTCTGGCAGATAACATGTACAGAAACATGATGATTGACAATGAGAACCAATGTGTCATCATCAGGTAAGGAAACTATATTCACGTATCATTCTCCGCCTTCTTTACACACCCTGAACTAATGGCATGTGACAAACCAAAACTGACTGTGTGCTCATTTTGTTACATCATCACCAGGATGAGAGAGAGAGTGACACAAGGCCTGGAGATAGTAATCTGTACAATGTGATCTGTGAGGTGTTATGACAGCCTCTGCAGCTCGAGATAATGTCTGGGAGGGGAACGGAAGAGAACAGGTTCCACCACATCACTGGGTACAGCTGATTGACTGAGGGTGACGTGTTTGGTGTTTTTCCATCATATCACTCTTGGTCTCAGTGAAATGCAAATAAAGGGAGAAAATGCGTTAATATCCAAATGTGAAACAATGCAGAGTTAACGGCTGGATCTAGCCTCAGTGCAGGATGTAAGATGGAAACAAAGCATCAGATATTGCGTCTATTTTTAAAGAACTTCCTGGTTTAAAGAAAAAAAGAAAACTAAACAGGAAGAACACCTGCGTGGTCCTTGACCCGGAGTCGCGTTTCCCCTGGATTTAGGGACTTTTAAGGTACTTTCACAGCCTGTTTGAGTTTGTCTGTGAATGTTTTGGAGCTACACAGCTGCGGAGAGAAAAGTGTGGTGTCATGATTGCGGCTTTATCCCATAGGCCCAGTCACCTGAGCAGCGCGGTTGCTATAGTGCTTACCTCATGATGAATGACCCCTGCTTCAGCACTTTCAGCCGTTGTTTGGACAGCCAGCAGTTGCTAGTTCAGTTTCCCACATAAAGGCACTGAGGTGGATTTTGTGATCGACTAAATCAGCAAACAAAAGCGTGGAAGTGGTTTTATGATGAACCAGGTCTCAGCAAACAAAGGCTGCTGTGTGAACTGCTGGCCAGGCAGTGTGTGGTCAGCATCGGCCTGCGTTAGCGCTTTCCCACATTTACTAAGGAAATGTGTGAATTAACCGTGAGGGGAATTCAGGATGAGGTGGTGGAGCAGTTTTGACTACTCTTGTTGGAAAACTGCAACTTTTCCCCGATTAATGTTTATCTACCTGCCATCTGCTTACTGCAGCATGTGACTGATCCCTCAGCATCTGGATCAGATATGACGGGGGTGAACTGGAGCAGGTTGGTGTTATCAGTTTGGCCCTCTCCATCAAACTCTCAGTAGCTTCAACAGAGAGCCATGATTTTGTGTACCTCTAAACAGGCTTAAATTTCAGTGTTTCAGTCAACATGTCACCTAAACAACACCTCTGGTTTAGCTTTAGTCAGCTGGATTATTACCAGGATTATAACCTTTTTTTAAATGACCATTCACAAGTCTCTGTGTCAATGGCTTTGATTCTACCCTGGTTGATGCTGTGGCTTGTTTTGGTGTTCACAGCTGGCGTTGTCTACTTGCAGTGTTTTGTCCAGAGTCCTTGCTGATTCACCGATGTAGTGTTCCCCACAGCTGTTGCGCATGAGGTCATACACCACTCTAGTGTTTTCCTCCTTCCTCTTCAAGGAACCCAAGGCAACAGATTAATTATTTTAGGCTATAAATGGTCGATCAATCGTGCTGCTTTGAAGTGGCCTGCTTAACAGTGCAGACAGTGTTGTAAGAGCAGTCAGACATCTTACTGTTGCTGGTTTGACGCACATTTCTGTGCCTCCAGACAACTTTTGGAATTTCTTTCAAGGCACCAAACAAACTCTTGTCTCATGTTGTGAAGATGCAGACATGAAGACATAAACGTCCAACATTTACCAACAAAAATTACTTTTAAAGACTGTGCAAGGCAGTTCCCTGATTTTCTGCATGAAATCAGGGTTAGACTGTTTTACACTGCGTTCACCGTTGTAGTGAAAGTCACTGAAAGTAATGGTGTGAATGGTTCGGTAAGGTTTCTAAAACAATGTGGTTTTATTCTCATCAGTTCAAGTTGCCTTCAGTTTTTAAAAGGGATACTTTGTGTGTCACTGTGGTGTGAGGAGTGTGTGGAGATAAACAGTGCAAAGGCCACAATTTGCATGATGATGGATTTTTGCTCAGTTTCCATTGCTGTGACACAGACATGGTTGAAAATCAGCAAAGTATCCCGTCAGTGAGTTATACAATAAAATAATGCAACTTGCAAAAAAGTCTTCTTTAGAAAAGCTGCCTTGAAATCAGGCATTTTGGGTCGCAACAATCCCAAAGACAGCCCGCAACATCCTGGAGGGACTGATAAAATCTGCTGTAATAAAATATGCTTTAATAACCCAACCACAATTATAGCATTAAAGGAAGTCAGTTATCAAAAACGCATTTGATCAATTGTGTGTTTGTCATATCAAATTTTCTTCATCATTTTGAAATTGAAAAAGATGTCCAGTGTCTCAACTCCTTCCTTCTATTTTGGATTGTTAAATTGGGCCTGATGAATGCGGCCTCCTGCAGCTTGAACACAAAAAGAGGTTGATGTTTTTACAACTCCAGGAAAACAATGCTCTTGTATTATCACAGAAGAAATTCAAAGAATCTACTTGAACATACTGTACATTTAACTGGTTCAGTGGGAGTGCAGTGTGCCATGTTAGATTTAAAACCCTCAGTGGTAACTGTGCATCCTTGTCATAGCTGATGTCAGAAATGATTTATGAAAGTTAATGGTTAAACCTCTGTCTCTGCGTTGCATTGTTTAACTTATGCCCTTATTTGGTTAATAATCTCTGCGGAAGTTAACAATGTTCTCAGCATTTCAGCGCCACAACAATGAGACCCGCCCATACTGGGGGCTCAGACTGGGACTCCACTCCCGCCGCAGTTTGTGTTGAAAATAGCTTTTCAGAGAATAACTTTGATGGGGAGAAACAATGCTGTCAGATGGAGCTCTGGAGGTTTCTCTGACATGAAAAGAAAACCCCAGCATATCAGTTTCTTGTTCTTACTTGAGCAGTAAGTGCACAGTGAGGTCGCCAAGACAATGCTAAAGGATTTGGAAGGAACAGGGAGGTATATAGGGGGAGGGTAACAACCATATAGAGACTGCTGTGTAATAGAGTGGCTCCCATGACTTCCTCTGGCAGCCTCTAACAGTCTGCAGCTGTGTTTCTCACAGAGGCATTACCAACCTGACTCTACTTTAAGGCACAGAAAGAAAAAAAACAGACTCCACTGTCATCCACTGCCAAACCACATGTGTCAAAATAAGTATGACACTGGCAAAGTGAAAGGCAAGGAGGAAAATAGACAAGTGTACAGTGAGGGGGGGCTGGGGGGCAGAAATGAGGGAAAAATCTGTGAATGTGACAAAACAGAATTAATGTTCCTGTTGCTGCAACATTCATCTGGCCAGATGTGCTGCGGCCTAGCACACATTTAGCCACAGGGCTGAAATTTGCCTCTAGTTGCAAAAAACACATTTTGGTTTGCACTGTCAACGGAGTATGTACACATGAAAGCAGGAGACGGGGGTTCACCTGTTTATTCAGCAGGTTCAGTATAACTGATGCATTGTAGGTCATCACTACTTGGTTACAGAAATGCAGACATGCACACCAACCCACACATAAACCTGCAAACTGGTAAATGGAAGTTACTCTTAAAACAGGATTCATACTTCTGAGTAACGTATGCCATAGCCTGATGTGCAACTCTCCAGAAATGTAACCACACATCAAGGCGATGCAGACCTCCTGTCTAGGTTTCTAAGCTGAAAACCATTTCCGTCAGTGGAAGTTTTTTTTTTTTTTTTAAGAAATGTTTTTGGGCATTTTAGCCTTTAATTGATAGGACAGACAAGTGCGAGCGGGAAATCTCTGCTCGCCGCTAGGCTAATTTATACAATGTAAAATGCCATAGGCTTGTGCTAATAACACTAGCATGTTGTATTTGTTTGGAAAACGTGTTTAGTATAAGACAGTTGTTTTGTTGGTGAACCTTGTGAGCCGAAATTTGTAACAGTACCTTTGTTAAATGTTGCTGTTGTCCCTGGCTTCATATGAGTAGAGGAAATCTCTGCTAGCCGCTAGGCTAATTTATACAATGTAAAATGCCATAGGCTTGTGCTAATAACGTTAGCATGTGGTATTTGTGGAGAAAATGTGTCCAGCAAAAGACAAGTGTTTTGTCCGTGAATCCTGTGAGTTATAGTGAAGCCGACTGGTGTGCTTGTAATTGAAATTGTCACTAATAAGCCATGTCTGATGTGTGTTTTGGGTGTGTTTTGAATCTGCTAAACTTAACAGAAACCGCAATGCTGACTAGATTTTTAGAGTTGTAACTGCAGAGTGATATTACATTACATACACATATTCACTATTAACGAGTTGCGTATTAGCGTGCATACTAGTAGCATATCGGTATTGGTATTAGTCAATATGAAGCACTTATTAATGTCTTGGTCTGTAAGGTTTTCCCTCAAAAAACTCCTAATTACAGCTTGCTGATGGTCAGTAAGAAAGTTGTTGTACATTAATTATGATCCTCATGTGCATAGCTCAGTATTGGCCTTACACAGTGGTAATACCACAAGTTATTCTCTTTTAATAGCACGTCATAAATACAGTCTATTCTTATGTAACAAAACACAAAACTCCAAGTGTGAATGATGTCAAAATAACTCTAAATGAAGTCTTTATAACTCTGGTTATGTTCCCTATCTTAAAGTAAGGTCTTGCTCATAACTAATTCACTAGTTTCACACGTATTAACCCACACTTCCACTTGAGCACACAGCTACTGCTATTAGCAGATGCTGTTCTCAAGGTTACACCTTGAAAAGAAATGAAGGTCTATTGAGAAACACAGGTTCTATTGCCATTCAGTGTTGAAATGTCTTCGTCTTGTACCACTTCAAAGATTTTCAATATATCTATTAGAAGATTTTTTTCAAGTTTCTTTAAGAGTAACAACAAGCGTACTGCCTAAACTGAAAATGGATTGAAAATAATGACACCATAAACATGTAGGCACTGTAACTCAAAGCACTTAACTCACTGGTTCTCCATACCCAGCGGTGAAAATACCAAACAACCACCCAGGTATGCATGAATCACGTCATCTGAGCACAAAGTCAGGTGTCACATGCCATTAGTTATTGTATTAGGTGGTTTTAAATTTGACTCAGAAGTTCAGGTTGCATGTATACAAAAACACGTGCTTAAATATGTATCTGTTTTTCAGTGGAGAGAGTGGAGCAGGGAAGACTGTGGCAGCCAAATATATCATGAGCTACATCTCCAGAGTGTCAGGGGGCGGACCCAAAGTACAGGTGAGCAGAGCTTCTTCTCTTTTTTTTTTAAGGATGATAATGTCATGGATGCATAAGGCGTTTGGGATTTTTGAGATGCTGAGCTGCATAGATGGAAGGATGACATGGCAATAACTCATTTTTATGATGGTCTTTTTTACTGCATGATTTTATGGTCTGGATTTTAAATAAAAGTGCAAATCCTTAAGTCTTAAAGTCTCATTAAGATTTAGTCTGAAGATCCCATGGGTATGATACAAGTTGAAAATGAAAACATATGAAGATCACTGCTCACAAAGTGAAGGCTTGTTGGACGTGTTGGAGCTGAAACTGGATGTAAAATGTTGGGAAAGCATCCACACACACAGGCACAGTGATTATTCATAGTCACAAACTTTTATGACAGTTCTTGAGCTGAAGAAAGCTGGAGTGTACGGATACTTTTTCCGTCATTATGGTACTATCACTATACATCAAATTGAGTGGCAATAAAACTGATGAACATTTTTAAATCAGTGGGTATCTACATTAATATCATGACCATTTCTAAGATTGTATTTTACCTGTCCTGCTCATAAAATCATTAAAAAAAATAACTAAAAAGTAATTAAGTACATTTACTTTTGCACTGTAGCCTACTTAAGTATAGTTTTGAGGTACTTGTACTCTATTTTACACCTCTACTCCTTACTCTACTTTTTACTACACTGCATTAACTTGACAGCTTAAGTTACTTTACAGATTCACATTATTTATACCAAAAAATAAATCAACAATAGACAATGATTTAATATAAGGTAATCTCTCCAGCAGTATGTGAAGTAATTCAAATTAGCTCCACCTTTACCTGCTTCAACATTAAAGTAATGCACACATGAATGTATTTGTAACTATAATCCAGTAATATAATATATAGCAGTGGTTCCCAACTGGTGGGTCGCGGGTCAATTCTGAATGGACTACAAGTGGCTCACTTGTAAAAAACAAATTTTATGTTTAAGTACAGTTAATTTCCGGCACAGAGTTTTTACTTTGAAGTGCCGTTTCCTGCTATAGAGTGGCTAAGGGACAGCTATTTGATAGAGACAGTAAACTAGCTTGAGGACATGGCCAAACACAAGCATGATGCTCGATGAAATAAACTGTGTGGACCTTGAGCTAATGACTAAGGAGAAATCTGGACCCCTGGAACAGTTGGGAACCATTGATATATATTATTCTGAAAGGGATCATTTTGTACAATGAGTACTTTTACTTTTGGGACTTTAAGTATATTTTGATACTAGTACTTTTGTACGTATACTAAACTAACATTTTGAATGCAGGGATTTTCACATATAACAAGAGTATTTATGCACTTTAGTATTTCTATTTTTACTTAAGTAAAAGATCTGAAAACCTTGTATGAAACCAAACAACCTGTTGCTGCTTCATTCCTGCACTTATTCCTCTCCTCAGACCCAAATCCTCCTCTTATCATCCTCGTCCTTATACCCCATTATCAGCCCATCAGCAGCCTCTTATTCACCCAGACCCCTTCAGCCATCTGGCAGTCCCCCAAACCAGCAGATGTCCAGTTCCTAAGCTCGATAAAGATCTAAAGTTTGATGAGGAAATGCCTTCACCATGATGGCAGTGGGATTTTTATATTTAATCCACCCAGAGCTGCTTCCACCCAGGCAACGTTAACAATCATCCTCAGGCCTCAAATTTAACAGTGGAGTTCGTTGTCTGACTAAATCCTGTGTGTTGTAGTTATGTAGCGTTATTATTGTTATGGGTGTTCACAGCAGGTCACAATATACATGCACACATCTAAAGCTAGTTATCAAAATAACTCTTCGTATTGTTTGTTTAGACAAATGTGGCCGTTACAGTGGACACACACCCACACACACCCATACAGACTCACACTTTGCACGTCGTCTCCACCTCTTCCAGCTCCTGTTCAGCATCGCTTCCCTTTCACATGGCTCCCTTCAGCTTTGAACACATTGTGCGGTTTGCTCAGTACAGCACATGCATTCTTATGCAATGTGTTTACAGTGTGTGCTCACATGTGTGTGAGAATAGTTTTGCAGAGATAAAAGCTCCCTGTCAGTAACATAACTGTTCGCCTGTCTGAGCATTGTCATCTTCACAATCACATCTATCAGTATTCATACATAATTAATAAGAAGAGTTATGGATATAGAATATTTATTTTAACATCTTGAGACCATGTTGGAAATGTGTTCTCACTTCAAGCTCTTGTCCCTTTTTGATTGATTGGGTTTTAAAGCTCCATAAACAAATCAAGTCAAAACTGAGTCATATTAGCGCGGGAAGAACCTCCTCTGCCTAAAATATGATAAAGTCGTGAAGTAATAACTGTATGGTTCTCTATAAATAGCTTGGATCGTGAAGGGCAGTGCTTATTTTTCCTTTCGTACGGGACTAAATTTAGAAATGCAAAAAGATTCCAAGAAATAACTTCCATTCAACTTCTGTGTACAATAATGGAAGAGGGAGTAGCTCTGTCTGCTGTACCGATTTAAAACTCATGTGTTTCTGACATGCAGATGGCTCACGGGAAAGATAATGTCCTCCAGACTGTTGGTGTGTGTGTGTGTGTGTGTGTGTGTGTGCTCGTACTCGAATGGAAAGTTCCAGAGACGTACGCACCAACCGGTCAGCGAGGGTGTTAAGTGTGTGGTATCCTACCTGCCGTACGGTCTGTCTGTGACGTAGCTAACAGCTCATTGCATCTGTCTCCTCGCAGCACGTCAAAGACATCATCCTGCAGTCCAACCCGCTGCTAGAGGCCTTCGGCAATGCCAAGACTGTGAGGAACAACAACTCCAGCAGATTCGTAAGGATTTCATTTCTGAGTTTTCCCACTTTTTGTGAATTAAGGTTCCTAACATCAGTCCATTTCTAGGACTGTAAACCTACACTCTCAGAAATAAAGGTGATAACTACATCCATGTAGGGTTTTTCAACTTGTCCCCATAAGAGAACCTTTTTAGTCCCTGGTAGAACCTTTTATAAACCCTTCCAGAGGGCGCTAGCTATAACCCAACATTAATTGTTAAATCTAGAACCATCAGTGAAAGATTTAACCTCAGACTTTCTGTAAGACACTCAATAGTGAACCTTTATATGGTGAAATGGCTCCATCCAGAACCATCTCTCGTGGTTCAATCCAGAATCTTTCCACCTCTTAAGGGTGCTGACAAGAATCCACCCGGGAGGTTCAACCAAAAACCCTTCTACCTACAGTATTTCTACCATGAGGTTCTACCATGAATCCTTTTGTACTGCATGAGTTTCATCTAGAAGCCACCCAGGGCTTTCCACCGAGAACCCTTCTGTATTTAGCTAGTCTAGATCTGCAGTGATTAATCAGTTAATCAGAATCGCCAGCTCCTTAAATGTGAAAATTTACAGCCTTTCTTTGTCAGTTATGATAGTAAATGAGGAGGTCCTTGGTTTTTGGACTGTTGGTTGGACAATAGAGGCAATTTGAAGATGTCATTTTGAGCTGCTGCAACTTGTGATTGCATTTCTCACAATTTCTTTGACATTTTGTAGACTAAACTATTAATTGGATAATCATGAAAATAGGGTTGCAGTGGTATATTGGTTTCAAGGTATACTGTGATATGAAAATTGGCAGTTATCATATCATATCATGTACGTTTGCTTATCTACAATATTGAAAAAATGCAGCTAGACAGAGAATCTCAACTTAATTGTAGTTATTTTCCAAAGGGGGACTTTTTACACAAACTTCCATTTTAAAAAAAAACAAACAAAAAAAAAAAACATTTGTTCAACCAAAAATAACCCTTCTCTTTTTATTCCTTTATTTGTCATTTTGTCTTAATATAACTTTAATGGATATTGTAGTGATACCATGAAATCGCGGTATTTTCTGAGACCGTGATTTTACCATGAAAATCTCATACCTTTGCAACCCTACACAAAAGTAAATCGCAGATTAATCAGGAATGAAAATATTTTGTTAGTTTGAGCCAGAAACTAATCATGATTATAGTTTAACAGGTTAGCATGGGGCCATGGGACCCTTGTTCAGCAGCCATGGGCATTGTAAGGCTCTCTTGTGAGGCTGATTTGGTCCAGTGCAACCCAAAACACTCATGGTTCACAGTCACATCTTAAGGGACAGAGATTTTGTGAAATTACTTTCAGTACAGCTTTTACTATTTCAATGGCAAAGTAGATCTCAACTCTTATAGGATTAGGAGTTGCAGTGTGGACATTTCTCCACCCTTAACCAATTAAATGATGATTAAGATAGAAATAATGACAGAACACAAGTAAAAAATAGAAGGGGATTCTAGATACGTCTACATTTAATAATACTGTCTGAAATATGAATAAACATTTGTATATTTGAAGGTGAGGGTCTTTTAACACCCATGCTTTCAACAATCATTGAAGAACGCCTTCAAAAAATGGTTCTTTTGGATGAAAAAGGGTTCTTAATGGGAGCTCTTGTCTCACAAAGAAACCTTGAAGATCCCTTCCTTTAAAAAAGGGTTCTTCCAAAGCAAATGGCTCTTGGTAGATCCCTTCAGGAGGAACCCTTTTGGAACTTTTATTTCTTAGAGAGTATACGGCAAAATTGAAAGCTCCTGTAGTGTATTAAAAAGTGAATTTTTAAATCTTCTTTCAAGGACCTTCTCTTGTACGACTCTGGGAAACACAGACAAAATTAGAAAAACCCACTCACGTTGCAAATCCTAAATTGTGTTGCTCAGAGATAAATACATGCAGTAGGTACTACTTACTCCAGAATAATTTGAGGTCTCAACTTTTTTGTGGCGCACGTTTTGGATCCAAGCTGAAACCTTTGAAAACAAAGATTTGCAGCTTTCCTGTTTTACGGTATGAGAAAGCAGACCTCATGGGTGTCCTGGTTAACCAGAGCTGTGCTGTAGGGATGTATTGCACAGGCAGACATACATGCAGAACTACTGAGGCACATCCTCCACTGCTTACAAAGGAACTCAGTCAACAAGGGCTCTAAATGAAGCACATTTTAGAAAACGTTTATTGGTTAAGTGTTCAGGTTAGCACACAAAGCAGTATTGTCTCAGGAGTCGGGATATTTTTAGAGGCAGTTTTGGGGAAACGAGGTTGGTTTGGCACTAATGGCCTGAGATCACTACTTTTGAGGTACTGTCTTTGAATAAATAGTGTCTCTGTTCACTTCTGTGTCTGGAACAGATATTATGTTACAGGCTTGTCTGAAGAAGAGGGGAAGACAAAAAGCAGGATCAGAGTTTTATATATGCACACACACACTCCACTAGCAACCATAGAACAGCCAGGTGCCAGTATTCCAGATCTTATAGCTCTTTTTTAGCTCTATTGCAGCCCACTCTAATATTGAAAAAAAAAACCCTGCTTTGATCCATCAGGGGAAATACTTTGAGATCCAGTTCAGCTCCGGTGGAGAACCAGACGGAGGGAAAATCTCCAACTTCCTTCTGGAGAAGTCACGTGTCGTCATGAGGAATCCTGGAGAGAGGAGTTTCCATATATTCTATCAGGTGAGGTTTATTTCTCGAGTCGAGGAGTTAACGGGACACATATGGCTCTTGAAGAGGGTCTGTGAGGGAATTTCAGGACACACTGGGTTAGACGTGCCATTTGGCTGCAGGAAGAGGGTCAATCTGTTTTCACTGTGGATGGCTCGAGGTCCCTGGAAGAGACAGTTCAGCCTAACCAGGGTGCAGTTTTCTTTGCAAAGTGGAGCACAGTTTATAATTACAAGCCTGAAAATGAATAAAAATGACACCACACACAGACTTTGTGCAAAAACATGTCTGTTACAGCTACAATACAGTATTATTTTCTGCTCTACAGTTAATAGAAGGAGCCAGTGGAGAGCAGAAGAACAGCCTGGGAATCACAAGCCTGGATTACTACTCTTACCTCAACCAGTCCGGTTCCTACAAAGTTGACGACATCAACGACAAGAGCGACTTCCAGGAGACGATGGTACGGTCAGATCCCTCCTGTTTAACGGGCAATAATTTAACACCCTCTGTCTGTGAAGCTCATACCAGCGTTCATACGGCTCACAGCCTCCCCTCTACATTCCTTCCTCTCCCTACCACTCCTCTTTTGTTTTCTTTTCCAACCATCTCCTCCTGTTTTTGTTTACAAGTGAGACCGCAACAGGAGTAATTAGAGGACATGAGCTAGGTACCACAGGAGAGAGTAACCCACACTGCAGCCCTGATTTAGCATCTTCTTCTTCCTTGTGCTCTCCCCAGCATGCCATGGATGTGATTGGCATCTCACCGGAGGACCGCTCCATGGTGCTTCAGATCGTGGCTGGAGTCCTGCACCTGGGAAATATCAGCTTCAAGGAAGCAGGCAACTACGCTGCTGTGGAGAGTGAAGAGTGTAAGTAGGCTCACACCAGAACCTTTTGTACTTGATGTGGTTCACTCTAACACAAGTGGCAACAACTAAAGCGCACGTTAAATCTTACATAAAAATAAACTCAGGATATTTTTAGTTCTCTGTTTAACATTTACTTGGGAGGGAGGGATAAAAATAGATCTTCTAGTTTAATCCTTGCACAGTTTAATTTGTTTGGCAGTACATAGTTATTTCCTCTTGCAAATGCACAAACAGACGATCAGTTAGTGGTGTGTGTGTGCACAGATAAAAGAGCTGTTCAATTCAGTTCAGTTTTATTTATAAAGCCCTATATCACAAATCACAATTTGCCTCAGAGGGCTTTACAGCATACAACATCCCTCTGTCCTTGGACCCTCACAGCAGGTATGGAAAAACTCCCCAAAAAACTCTTTAATTGGGAAAAAATGGTAGAAACCTCAATTTCTGTTTAGTGTTCAATGCTCCTCCAATGTTTCACCAACCCCAAAGCAGTGATCTGGCCCGCATGTAGCTGCTCAATCTGATCAGACATTGAGAGAAACAGCTTATACAAGTTAAAGATGGATAGCAATTTTTAAGGAATATAAGGCATAAAAATTGAATTTACACCCATGCTAACGACTGCAAGATGAAGCTGTACTTGGGCACAGGTGTGCATGAAGATAAAAACTAACACTAGCCGGCTAACATGTATCAGAAATCAGAAATACTATATTGATCCCCAGGGGAGAATTGGGACATGTTATATGTCACAGTTATACTGTATAAATGTATGGAGAGATTATACGAAAATAGAAATAAAAATGAGTAGTATTGAAGAAAAATATGCATTATGCCACAGTATAAAACACAATATATATGTAGTAATATAAAAACATAAGAAAAAAGAGTTATGTTGTTGAAGAAAAATAAAAAATATGGACAAATATGTGCATCATACTACAAGTGTGCTAGATATAAATGCAAGAATACATAAATAAAAGAGTGCTGAAATATCTCACAGTTTAATTATTATTGCACAAATAATTTAGAGGACTTCAAGTCAGCAATGCATATTGTACAGTTTTGCAGTTGAAACAGTACAGTTGAAAATATAGATAATAAATTATGGGTTATAGCCGCCGCTGATGGGTTAAAGTATTTTTCCCCTTTTAATTGTGTACAAGACTTAGAATCTAAAGAACAACAAAAACTATGCTAGTGGCTCTGTGAGGCTCAGTAGTGCTTTGAACTAAATGCTAACGTCTGCATGCTAACATGTAGGTGTAGTGTTTACCGTGGCTCTAACTCTTAATAGTACTAACCACAAACTACAGCTGAAGCTGATGGGGATGTCATTAGTTTTGTAGGTATCTGCCGATTAACAAAAGTATTTAGACAAATGTTAACACTGACCTACTAATGGTGCTAAATGAAAAGTCAGGGGAATCATCAGTTTGTGTAATTCATCCTCTGTGGAACATGAATGTCTGTACCAAATTTTGTGCTAATCCATCCAAAAGCTAATTATCTAGAAAATAAAAATATTGACATGCTGGTGACGAGAGGAAAACTAGGCTAAGGCAGGGGATCACAGTCAGAGGGATTCATCCTCAGGGGAGCATGAATGTAAAAGAATCATGGCAATCTATGTAATAGTTGTAAATACTTCAGTCTAGACGAAAGAGGTAGACCAACATTGCCATTTACAAGTCACATCTAGTGTGGCTAAGAAGACACAGTTCTCTGGTTATGTCTGAGGCTTAAGACAATGGTGCTGATGTTCAGGTTGAGACTGGCTTGTGGTAAATTTCTTCTCCTCATTGCGTTCTTGCCTCTCTGAATGTCTCGCCTCTCCGCAGTGTCCTGAGCTGCCCTTCTCTGCTTGGTTTTGGGGAATATTTCTCTCTCACCACTTTCACTCCCTAAAGTTTTATTGTGTTAATGCAGGGCTGCAGCCAACTGTCTGGAGTAATCCAGGCCATGCTAGATTACCAGAGAATAAAACGCTATTATTGAAGGTCTGGACATATTTTGCCTGAGACTAAAATTACTTGGAAAAACACTTCTCCTTCTGTCCTCCTTCCCTTTTGCCTTGTCCTGCTTCATTTTATTCTTCTCTGCTTTTCTTTTTTCTTTTGCTTTCTCCTTCCTCCTCATGCTGTGTCTGTATGATGCAGATGAGAGTGCAGTTGCCAGTGTACAAAGCCTTGGTCTGTTCTGTGCAGACGTAACAGCAGCACTCCATAATCTCTGCCTTTCCTGTTTCCTCCAGCCCCACTCACTGTGCGCTTTAACTGCAGTGTGCTGCACATATGAAACTTCACCAGCCAAGTCCACATCGACTTGGACTCAGCAACAAGAGTCAGTGCGTCATCTGTTGTTGAAAGAAATGTTAAGACTACTTGTGCAAATAATTTGGACATTATTTTGGCTGGCTGGGAATTTGTTTAGTTAAAAAGTAACTTGATCTTGACGGTGACGTGCTGTTGTAAAAAATGACAATCTTAGGATCTTGTGCTTTCCAAAAGGAGAGCTATTTTTAGGTTTGGCGGTATGCATTGTCAGCAAGAAGGTTTTGAGACTTCACTTGACTGCTTACGTCACAACACAGCATGTAGACTCTGTATCTGCTAGTACAGGGCCTCCTCAAAGCTGTAGATTGAGTAAAATGTACAAATCCAAGATTACATTTTTTATGGCTGCATCATTTAACATGCACCTTTCAACACATACCTTTGGTGTTATGCTAACCTGTAGCTTAACATAAAGGCTGCCGCACAAAGAGGTCACTGTGCCAGTTGCAAAATAGGCTCACACACAACCCCCCCAAAAAAGTTTTACTCTTCGGTTTTTGTACAGATTAAACAAGCAAGATCTATCCCTTCATTTTCATCCGCTTATTCGATGCCAGGTCACGGGGGCAGCAGGCTGAGCAAGGTTTTCAAGATGTTTCTCTCCCAGCTATGCTTTCCAGCTCCTCCTAGAGGAGTTTCCAGGCCAGTTGAGATATATCAACCCCACAGTGTGATCTGGGTCTGCCCCAGGCCGCTGTCCACCAGTTGGACGTGCCTGAAAACCTCTAACAGGAGGTGCCCAGGAGGCATCCTGATCAGATCCCCAAACCATCTCAACTGGCTCCTTTGGACGCAAAGGAGCAGCAGCTCTACTCCGAGTAGGGTTGCAACGGTATGAGACTGTCAAGGTACAATAACCATCACGGTATTACAGAACTTATATTAGAACCAGTTGGAATGAACCTTTTAAGGGAATGAAAACGGAACAGTTACTGATGGTTCAACAAAGGTTTTATTACTGTAAGTGAAACTTAAAACCATTTTGTTTGTGGAAGTATGTGTAAAAAGTCTCCCCCCAAAGAAAGGGGTGATTTAACGTAGATAAGGAAATGTACACGGCATGATAACCGTCAATTTTTATTTCACGGTATGCCTCAAAATTGGTTATATCTCTGCAACCCTAACTCCAAGCTCCCTCTTGATGTCCGTGCTTCTCACCCTATCTCTATAAGGCTGAGCCCAGCCACCCTGTGGAAGAAACTCATTTCAGCCGCTTGTATTCGCGATCTTGTTCTTTCAGTCACTACCCAAAGCTTACAACCATAGATGAGGGTTAGAGAGTAGATGGACCAGTAAATCAACAACAGTCTGATGCATAACTGCAGACGCTGTGCCAAACAGCATGTCCATCTCATGCTCCATTTTACCCTAACTTGTGAAGAAGACCACAAGTTTGAACTCCTTCACTTGGGACAGTAACTCTCCCTCAACCCAGAAGGAGCAGTCCCCTGTTGTCCGGTAGAGAATCATGGCCTCAGACTCACAAGATGTAATGTATTAATTAATGAGAGTTTAGAGGTGCTGGTAGGTGGATTTCTTTACCTTTGGACAGAGCAAGGTGGGTGTATCCAGTCTTTATGCTAAGCTACGCTAACCAGCTGCTGGCTGTTAGATGTATATTTAATGCCTATGAGACTGGTATCAAGCTTCTCGTCTAACTTTTGGCAAGAAAGCAAATAATTTCCCAAAATGTTGAACTACTCCTTTAGAAACATGTGGGGCGCCCAAGCTCAGAAAATATGACAGGATCATTTTACAACTCGCTGCAGATGAAACTCTTAACAAGCTGTGAAAGGTTTGCTTTAGCTCTTTGCAACACCACCTTCTGAGTGAGGCCGAGTCGATACTGTAGAAATGAAGTATTAAGTGACAGCATCGTTGTATGTGTCACCTCTTATGGGATGTGACACACTCCCTCCTGTTCCTTTCATCATCCACTACTACTTTGACTAACAAATTTCCTGCAGGGGAACTTCTGCTTATACGAGCATTGTTTCCAAAATCCACATACAGTACACAGCCTTTGTAAGCGCCTTTGTATACAATCCATACTTTCCTGCCTAACACAAAGAATGACTTTTCCCTCCTGATATAAGCAGGCGTATGGTCAGTCACACCCTTATGTCCCATAAGGGGAGCTACTGCAGTGGTCTAATGCATTCCCAGACGCAGTGAGTCTGCAGGCCTGAGAGCCATTTCCTTTTCGGGGAAGTGAGTCACTGTAATAAGGCAGGGAGGGGCTCTCAGGGGAGAATATCAACGCCAGGTCGGGACAAATGATCTGTGGTGTTCTCAACGCTCTTTTTTTTTTTTTCAGGGGTTAGCCCAATGCTATTCTTCTATTTTGCATTCAGCTATAATTCAAACCTCCTCTGCCCTGAACTTTCTCCAGAGGATGTTACGTGTCAGCGGTTTAGCCACAGAATTGCCTCAATTTGTGGCTTTACACCACAAATGTGTGCACAGTGACTATCAGTAGAAGCTTTTCTGATTTTCAGACTTTATCACAGATTGATAAGAGTGCATGCAGTGCAGAAGGTATACGGGAGCACTGGTTTGTGCAGTGGTTCTCTCTGCTATGCAAACATTACATAAGGCTGCCTTTCATATGAATGAAACCCTGCACGTTGTTTTGCAAACTGGTTTTCAGAGAAATGTATCCTTGCTGTTTTTGAGCAGGACCCACCACTGAAATATTGCTTTATTTCTCAGTTTCTCATAAGTGAACAACTCAAGTCAGATTTTCCGGCGGCAGGTAGCTAAGCAACCTTTACAAGCATCGTATAGCCTATTTACCTGAAATCCTGAGTGCAGAGCTGATCTTCCTCTGCCTGAACAATGAACACTAAGTGAATTCTAATCGGGAGAAGTTTCAGCTGTTTGCAATCTGCATTCCTCACCACTAGGTGGCAGTAACTCCCCCTAAATCTTACACATTGTTCCTTTAATTCAGAAATATAATGACGATTCTGTCCTGTAACATGCAGTTATTCCACTTTTTAACATTTTTCTTATCCGTGCAGCCTGAAAAAAAAGACAAATACAGATTCTTAAATACAGATTCTCCTCACCTTTCTCCTCTGTCTCTTCACAGTTCTTGCCTTTCCAGCGTTTCTGCTCGGAATTGACCAGAACCGTCTGAAGGAGAAACTGACAAGCCGGAAGATGGACAGCAAGTGGGGAAGTGCGTTGGAGTCCATCGATGTAACGCTGAATGTGGAGCAGGCGTGTTACACACGAGACGCCCTCTCCAAAGCCCTGCATTCACGAGTGTTTGACTTCCTGGTCGAGGTATGATTGCACGTTCATACAGTTTTGGAGTTCAGTATTAAATTGTCATAAGTAACAAATCTGTGATAATTTGTCATGACGCTTTACTTTGTGTAACACAATCCTTTGATTTCAGTCCATCAACAAAGCCATGGTGAAAGATCATCAGGAGTTAAACATCGGAGTTTTGGACATTTATGGATTTGAAATTTTCCAAGTAAGTGTTTATGGTCTTTTCTCAGGCTGACACATGGCTGCTGGAAATTTACTTTGCAGCGACACATAAATTAGATTAACATGTATTAACTTTGAGCATTTAAACAGATTAAACACAGTGGATAAGACTAAGTTATAAAGTATGTGGATTAAGTTCTATCTCCTGATTGAGACAGCAGACCTCAACATGCTTTTCTAATCTGATTACTTGTTTGTTCAGTTTGCTTAATGAGAAGTCCAGGACTTGTTGATAGGCTCGGACAAACTAAATGGAAGTGTTTTTGTTTGATTTTGGTTTGCAACAGCTCTAGATTCCCAATATCAAGTACAGGTAATTAGAGGATATCTGTAGTCACACTCAGCTCACTCAGTTAATTTAATTTAAGTTCATTAACCACGTCGTCTCTTCATCAGAAAAATGGATTCGAACAGTTCTGCATCAACTTTGTGAATGAGAAACTGCAGCAGATATTCATCGAGCTGACTCTGAAGGCAGAGCAGGTAAACTTCCTCCACATCCTGTTTATTCATTTCGTGCCTCATTAGATGTTTTGTATTTGACTCTGAACTCTGCTCATGTCTGTTTTTGCAGGAGGAGTATGTGCAGGAGGGCATCAAGTGGACTCAGATTGACTACTTCAACAACAAGATTGTCTGTGATCTCATCGAGAGCAAAGTAAATAAAACATAAATAAATAGTAAAAAATCTAGTGAGCAGGCCTTAGTGGGGAATGTGCAACTCCCGCCAAAGATTTAAAATCCTTAAAATGTTTTATTTTGATAAAACAAAATGTCCGTTTGGACATATTGGAGTGTGCGCCCCATGTACTAAGACTGTGTCTTAGGTTCGATTCCAACCTTTGGCCCTTTGCTGGATGTTTTCCCTTTTCTCTCTGTCCTTCCTGTCCTGTCATACTTCACTTGTTTTATCGAGTAAAGGCAAAAGGCCAAAATATAATCTTTAAAAAAACAACGAGACAAAAACATAGTTATAGAAGTAGCAGTTGTGGTAACAGACAATTATGGATAGAGCTGAAATGATAAGTCGATAAATCAATTAGGTGATCGTCAGAAATTAATCAGCAACTATTAGATAATCAATTAAAAGTTCTTTTTCAAGCTAAACATTTCAAATATTCTCGCGTTCCAGCTTCTCAGATGTGAGGATGTTCGTGTTTTCTGTGTATGATGTGATACTAAACTTACTACCTTCAGGTTTTTTACTGTTAGTTGAACAAAATAAGCAATTCAAGGAGGTCACCTAGGGCTTCTGATAGGCATCCTTAACTTCTTCTTTTTTATTATTGTCTGTCATTTTGTAGACCGAAAAATTATTGATAGTTAATAGTTCATGTCATACCCTTTACTCACCCGCCGTTTCCAATCTTTCTTAACTCTGTAAAATAAAATGCCAAAAAAAATCTTTTAAAAAAGAAAAGAAAATGCAAAAAAATAGTTAAAATGTGGTTAAAATGTCATATTTTTGCAATTACAGCAAATTTGATTTCATCCGACTTGACTTTATTGCTGTAAACAACACACCCAAAACACACTTGTGCAATTGCTTACAAAACAAAACCAGAACTGAAAATCAAAATACAAAATACACAGATTCAAGATTCAGATGTCAAAATAGAGGAGGGCTGAAAATACACTCTTCCTGACGGAGTTAAGAAACGAAGTTTTATTGAGAGCAGAGTTGTTGGTATAAAAACACAATATTATTATGCCCTGGATCAATTTACAGTCACAATAAACTCGGATGTTATTTTTTAATAATTAACATTTGTTCGTTTTATTGGCCTCGTATTGTAAACTGAGTTGCGAGCTCCGGCCAAGTTTCTGCTCTGTTGCCGTGACTCGCAGCTTAATATCCTCGAATGTGCCGACATGCCTCTTAATTTGATTTATCTGTCCCACTGAGAGCTCTAATCCATGAAATCTACAACAAGGGCTTTAAAACAAGCCTCCATCTGAGAGGAGCCGGGGATCTGTATTAGTGCCTGACACTCCAGACTCTTTACACTTTAGTTAAGCCAGTGACAACTTTACGTGTGTCCTTTAAACAGAGGCTTGTGTTCTCTGAGTTGGAGACACTGATAGCACTGTGCAAACTGCAGGCCACTGGTCAGCTCGGGACATAATGGAGCCAAACAGGGCAGCGTGTGAGAGAGGCCGTGCTAAAGCTACTCCACTGTTAAGATTTATAGCATATAAGATTTATAGCTTTGTGGCTTTTTAGCTTTTTTCATGATACTTGCTAATAATTAGAAACTTCTAATCTCACATATTAAGCCTGCAAATAAATGGAATGCATTAAATAATCGATTGTGAAAATTGTGAAAAATGTCCATCACAATTTCAAAGAGCCCAAGATGACGTCTTCAAATGTCTTCTTTTGTACAAACCCCTTTTATTTACTATAATAAAAGACAAAGAAAACCAGCAAGTAACAAATGTATAAGCTGAAACAGGGAATTTTTGGAAAGTTTTGCTTAATAATTGACTTTAAATGATAGTTCACTCATCAAAAATGCTGCAGAATAATTTTCTGTTGATTAACTAATCCATTAATTGTTCCAGCTTCAGTGCCTACAACCCCTAAAGTATCTATTTCAACTGGATCTTTAATCAAGCAGAAAACAAGGATTAAAAATAACAGTGATAACGCAACAACTTCAAAATATGTATAAACCAAGCTTGTAACATCTTCAAGAGTTTTAGAGCCAGTGCTAATGTGAATGTGAATTGTTTCCCCCGTGATCCCAGAATCCTCCTGGCGTCATGTGCATTCTGGATGATGTGTGCGCCACCATGCATGCAGTGGGCGAGGGAGCCGACCAGACCATGCTGCAGAAGCTCCGGGTCGCGATCAACACCCACGAACACTTCAACAGCTGGAACCAGGGCTTCATCATCCACCACTACGCTGGCAAGGTTTGGGCCATTTGTCTGATCATCATCACAACTTGCATCATCTTGTTTTTGACAAACACTGTCTGTACATTTAAAAACAACTGCAGTTGACCAAAGTGCTTAACAGGCTCAAAATCCCAAAAGAAATTGACTCAAAACTAAACAACAAATGAGCACATAATGATAGTGAAGAAACTGCAGGAGAGCAGAAGATGAAGTCAAGGTGTCAAGCTCAACTTGATTCGAATGCCAGAGAGAAAAAGCAGGTCTTCAGCAGCTTAAAGGTTTCTAGAGTCTAACAGTTTTGATACGTAAGGTGTTTCAGAGGTTAAGGGTGACCACCGCAAAGGTTCAGTCGGCACTGTTTTTGTGTCTAGATCTGGCAACATCCAGGAGCATCTGATCAGTCGACCTCAGTGATCCAACTACTGTATGAAGATGCAAGAGTTCTGGTTGATGAGGCCCATTTAACACCTTAAAAACAAGCAATAACATCTTAAAGTCAATCCTGGAACGAACAGGAAGTCAGTGGAGGGAGGCAAATACTGGTGTGATGTTGTCACATTCTCTTTTTCCAGTTAGAAGCTGAGCGGCTGTATTTTGTGCTAACTGCAGACGACAAAGAATATAAAGTCCAGACATAAACATTTATGAATACTGGCATGCAGTGTGTCACAGTGTTTCTTACGGAAACACAAAGAAAAACGTACTCGTGTTTCTCAGTTCACGTAACAGAGAGATTACGACGCTCAGTATGAGGTTTACAGCAGCCTCCATACACTTGTCTTTGCCATGGTATAAACTGTTATGTGCTTTGCATACAGTCCTCAGCAGGGAGCTGACAGCAACTTCTGGAAATAGAAAGTCATTAAAATGCCATTTTTATGGTGTTGTATGATCTGTCATAAATACCAGTTATGCAGCTGGTACTTTAATTCTGGGGTCCGTGTCGTCATTGTCGCCCTTTTAAGTTTTTCCCGTCTAAACTAACACCACCGTTCTCTCTCTCTTCTATTTATGGTCGCAGCCCCTCCCCTTATGTAACAGTGTCTAACAACGTCATACGTGTTAATCAGCCTTATTCAGTTCAAACATTACAGTTCGCCAGACGTCTCTTTTCTTGCAGTTATTTTTCATTCTGGTGGTCTGGACCGAGGTTGTCCTGTGTCATTCTCCAGATGTGTGGTGGCCTCAGCCTGGCACACATGCCGCAGGCTTAATGAGCCATGCCATAAAGACTTGAGGGGCTCCCATGACTGGGCTCAAAACATTCCTCCAGTCTCAGGCTACAGTATAGGAGAAATAACACGGTTTAATTTATACACTTTTAAACCGCTGCTGGATTTATACAAGACGTTAATCCTAGGGAGGTGTAACGCTTGGATCTGCAACCCTTTATTTTCTTTTCCCATAAAATTCAAGCCGTCGATTTAAAGCCAGAATATCAGTCACCATTTTATTTTCACACAGGTGTCACCTTTCATTTTTGTTGGACATTTCAAACTCTTTGATAATTACGACTCTTTAGAAATCCCTCTGTGTGTCTCTCCTCCAGGTGTCCTATGATGCAGAGGGTTTCTGCGAGAGAAACCGAGACGTCCTCTTTACTGACCTCATTGAGCTGATGCAGAGCAGTGACATGTAAGTAACTCCCTTTTGCACATTGCACCGACATGTGGTGGGGATTTCTATGGTACACACTTAAAAGGAGTCCTCTATTGTGATGCATATGGGTATAATTGAATACATCTGAATGAGAGTTTCAGACGTTGCAGTGCATCTGGAAACTAGGTGGGATGTAGCAGAAGCGTGCAGGGCCGGGTTATGTCGTGCCCTTCGCCCTGCACCGCGTCTGGCTGCTGCTCCCAGATATGCGGCTTTTGGGGTCTATCTAGTCTGGCCTTACAAGTGCAGTCTCCCTGCGGGGCTGCATTGTGGAGTCTGGTCCCCCCTGTGTTTTGGTTTCTTGGGCTTTCTTTGTGTCAAAGTGGCCATCTGTGCAAACAGCCTGCATTGTCTGTGTAACCCCTGCGGGCCTCAGCCGCTGCTCGCCCCCTTTGTGTGGCACGAAACAAGGTTATATCAAAATCCCACTCAGACACATGCTGGAAGATATATGCATGCACTTTACCTCACATACATGCACACAAACATATACACACATATAGATAAAAGAGTTTGGCAGGGTCACACATACAGGAAGCCTGAGAAGGAAGGAAGCAGACTTCATTCCTGGGAGCAGCAGGTCTGAGCACAGAAGAAAGGAGTGACCAGTATTGTCAGCTGGACAGTATTAGCAGATCTGGTCTATTTGTACACACAACCTGCTGATCCTTTCTTCTGCGTCCACAGCTTTGAGCCAAGACTTTAAAACCAAACAAATACCGATGTGGGAGAGAGCCAGAAAGGGGATGGAATTAAAAAAATACCAACATGAAAAAGCACTGAGAAAGTAATGAATTAATAAACACCAAAAGTGGCAACACAAGCAAGTTTAAATAAGTTGAATGCTAAGCAGCAGATGTGTCAACTTTAGATCACTCCTGACAGTCACCACATTTTTATGTGAGTTTTCAAAGCAAAAAAACAGCCGTCAGAGTTCAAAAGGAGCCACATGCTCGGTGCCTGAATGACAGATGTGCTGATCACAAAAGAAGCAGTCTTGACGATCATAACTTTTACATTAATTTTCTTTTCATTCCTCAGGTAATCCAGGGAAGCCTTGTGAACTTAAGGCCTTTTCAATAAGTCATTAAAAAGTGTTGATTTTACAGCATAACTGTGAAGAAAAACTACAAGACATCGTCATTAATTTCAATTTACTGCTCCAAGTGAAATGTTGGCGTCATGCAATCTCAAGGGAGAGCTTCTACGCCGTATTAAAAAGTGGGTGTAGCACTTTTCAATAACAGAGGAACTTGCAGAACACAAGCGTGTGAGACTTGAGTAAGAACTAAAAGTCAAAATTGATGAGATTCAAAATCACAGTTATGAATGGGAACAGTGTGGCTCGGTCCGCAACTGCAGATGGTTTTAAATGTACATTTGTCACAACTAAAACACCCACGTTCCTCTATTTTACTGCTATATATCAAGTCCTGTGAAAAAATTACACTGAATTCCTAAAGATGTATCATGCAGGATTGTTGGTTATGTATGTAAACACGCTCACCAGGAAAAATTAAGGTAAAAGCCAACCCCAGATTCACTCTCACATACCCATAAACGTCCTGAAAACAGAAAATAAGAAGAAGATAAGAAAATACAGGCAGAGTGCAGATTATCTACAGATAAATACACTAATACACACACTTCTAGTGGGTCATTAGTGAAGATTGAGCCTATACATTGTTTTTTTGGGAACATCTTGCATAGTGTATCATTAGAGTGTGTATATCTGTAAACCAGAAGGAGCTCAAAAGCACAGATTAAGCTACGTTCTTCAACATATCCATGAAATGAGTGTCTGTCTGCAGCTGAGAAAAACTTCACATATGGAAACTTCACATATATCTGTTACATTCTGACCAGCAGCAAGACGTCATACTGTAGTCATGATGTTAAAGAACACCACATCTATAAATGTAACTTAAGGATTAGACCAAAATGTTATTCCCTAAAATCCAAGTGAACTGGGAACCACTAATCTAAGATTATCTTTCTGGAGGGAGTGTAGATCAGTACTGGTTGACCGAGCCCACTTATGTTGTTGTTGACTATATATTCAGCCTTTTGGGAGAAAAGTTCTTCTTTCTCTTTGCTTTTATAGTGCAAAAAAGGCCACATTTCAATAAGAAGTAATCAGGTATTTTATTTCACTAAGTGTCAGATAGTAGTATACATTCCTCTGCAGCACAGTGGCCTTGGTGGTCGAGCTGTTTGTGCAAATACAGCACAGCGTGCACACACACACGTCTTCTTTTTCCCACCCACCCCCAGCTTAGACCTTCCCAAGTGATTCAGGAATTTAAACCAGTGACCTTAGTCAAAGGACTTTAATCATTAACTGCATTTTTGTTTTTTTGGCTGCCAGGGAGTGCAACATTATTTCCAGCTCTACAGCACTTTGTTTTTGTTGATACCAGCCTTCCTGTGTCATCCCTAACTCCTCACCTTTGTCCTCTCACAGCGCCTTCATCAGAGCACTGTTCCCAGAAAACCTCAACGCTGAAAAGAAAGGTCGACCCACAACTGCAGGCAGCAAAATAAAGGTGTGTGTGTGTGTGTGTGTGTGTGTGTGTGTTCAGCAAAGTGTACAGTATGTACCTGTCTCTCTTCCTCATCAGGGTCACTGTGGGAAAAGACCATTTAAAAGTTAATGTTTGCTGTTCAGTGGACTGTCCGTCAGCAGTCCGTCAGTAATTCAGTCACAGCAGTTTAGATTTTCATGAGCTTTTAAATAATGATCATCAGTATTATCATTATCTTTTTCTCCACCCTTTAGAAACAAGCCAACGATTTGGTGAGCACACTGATGAAATGCACTCCACACTACATCCGCTGCATCAAACCCAACGAAACCAAGAAGCCCAGAGACTGGGAAGAGAGCCGGTAAGTGATGAACTCACAGTCTCACATGGCTCCGACCATCCAGAGCCTGCAGGTATGCTGAAATAATGATACGTGGGCGGCTGTGGCTCAGAGGTATAGCGGGTAGCCCACTAATTGGAAGATCAGCGGTTTGATTCCCAGCTCCTTCAGTCTGCATGTCAAAGTATCCTTGAGCAAGATACTGAACCCCAAATTGCTCCTGGTGTCTGCTCCATCAGTGTGTGAGTGTTAAAAACTGAGTAACAGGTGGCACCTTGTATGGTATCCTCGGTCACCAGTGTGTGTGTGAATGGGTGAATGTGACTTGTAGTGTAGAAAAGCACTGGTTGAATGGCTAGAAAGGCGCTATGCAAGTGTTGGTCCATTTGCAGGTCCATTAGAGACACGTTTATCAAGCAGTTTACTCCTACTCAGCGAAGAGTATCATTTAAGAGTGAACACATCGGACAATTACAGACAAGGATTTACCCAACATCCGCCATGTTGTTCAGTCTTTTGAAATGGAAACAGACAACTTCTCAACTTGTCCCTCCTTGGCGTTTCCAAGCGATGTTGGCGCTGCTGTCCAAAAGACAACCAAATTGCTTTCCATTTCCCTCAGAGCCTAGCAACTACCAACAACAGCTGCATTATGTTTTCAACGGTAACCTTGGTTGTTTCACTGACAATTCCCGCCGTTCCCGCTACTGACGAAAGTAACTGCAAACTTTGGTAACTTGAGATAGCAACTGATCGCTACCAGGAAAAACTAAAGCACTATCTTCTTCCATGTTTTGGTTGTGCAGTAGATGAGACGCTACATTTGTTCCGTAAATCGATCCTTCATTTTTGTAATTCGATCCTTCATTTTCATATTCGGTGGCCGACGGAATTGAATAATGAAAATGAGGCTTACAGGAAACTATAAATGCCCTATGGTGTCATTATTCTACAGCCATTACACTGTGCAATCAACATTTAGTTCATAATGAAGGTAAAGCAAAAACCTTTCTATTTTTACTTGAAAGCATTTATGAAAAAGTTGTTTTTATTTGTGTAAAATTCATAAAAATCTCCAGTAGCACTATACTTATGATAATCTAAAATATTAATGACATATAAATAAGAGTGTATTAATAGAAAACTGGCTGAAATAAAAACAAAATAAATCTAACTGGAGCAGGAAATCTATTCAGCTGCTGTTAGAGGAACTAGAACAGAGAAAATAGATATTTAGTGCCACACTGAAATGTGCAGACAATAAATATGCATGCAGGAGGCTAAAAACAAAATCAAAGCCACCTTTATTTTTCCTGTGGACCCTCAGGTGGCACAGTGGTGCAGTGGTTAGCATTGTTGCCTCACAGCAAGAGGGTTCCTGGTTTTAACCCAGGGTGGGGGAGCCCTTCTGTGCATGTTCTCCCCGGGTTTTCTCCGAGTGCCACAGTCCTAAGACATGCAGGTTAATTGGTGACTCTAAATTGGCCGTAGGTGTGAATGGTTGTCTGTCTCTATGTGTCAGCCCTGTGATAAGCAGTTATGGAAAATGAATGAATGAACTTAAGCCTGAATTTTCCCTTTTGGCAGTTTGATAAACACAGACTGGGGTCTCTAATGATTTGCACACAAAGGGTAAAAACTAGATTATTGTTCTGATCCGTTCTGCCTCAACCTATTTCATGTCTTTGTTCTTTTTTGGATATTTGTCTGTCCATCTGAAGTCATGTGGTTCAGTTCACTTTATCCCTTTGTCTCAGTTTCCCCGCTCTTTCTTCCTCGCTCACAGGCTTTGGGTACTACATGTTCAGATGCAGAGTGCTGCTGTATTGTTCGGAGCCTATGACCTTCCTGTTGTGAGTCCGGCGCAGGGTGGCTCATTAATTAGCACCGGAACTGCTGTTTTCACAGGAAGTCTGAGTGTACTAAGCAGTTCTTTAGCTCTTTGTTTGGGGGAAAAGTTAGCTGTTTTCCACACAATGACTTGCAGTTATCCCTTCCGCTACTGCAGCAGGAGCTTCATGCGCCGTAGACCTGGTTAAAGATGTTTGATTTAAAGCTGATGGCTCATAACTCAAACCACTGATAGTAGAATACAAGCTAGTTGTGTTTATTACATAAGGATGTTTTTTATGTCTTAGACTATTAACTGCTTTGTTCTCATCTTTCATAATTACATACAACACAAAATATCACAGTGTCAATAGAAGAGAACAAGACCTTATAAAATGAGGGTGGGAGGGAGGGAAGGGGAGAACCCAGGATGGGTAAACTTCCATCAATATGATATCACATTCAGATGACTCAGTAGCCAGTGTGTGTGAGCTTTTATTTTGTTTTACTCCAATTTAAGATCCCCTCCACTCAAAAATGTGGTTTTCTTATGTTTCTGTCCGCTAAAATATCTGACCCTGACTAATGTATCCATCCAAAGTTTGTCACTAGAAAGGTGTTTTCACATTCCTCTACTGAATGTAGTGATGTCTGTGCACTTACCTTACATTCGAGATACGTATTATGGGCAAGCTAGATTAAGTACGTCATGTATTTTAAAGCCAATCACTGTCTAAAAAGCAAATACCGGCAATGGAACCTGAAATGTTCAGTGAAATGAGGACTTAATATGCATAATATAAAAATGTTAACCAGGTGAAATATGTCTTTCTGCAAACTTTGATTTGACCTCTAGCATATACTTACATAACAACAATGTAACAACACATTGCAACATCGTAGCCAATGTGTTTCAAAACCACTAACCTAACCAAGCTAACAAGCTAACAAACAACATTAACAAATAAAAGATGCTAACTACACTTACCATTCTGATACGTCTGCTAGTTGCCGATTTTGGTGCACAGCAGAGTTTTCATCTGGATCTGACTGAGGCTGTCCCCTCTAAAGCTAACACTAGCCATCTTGATTCGCAGTGTCAACCTAGCACAAGTATCGCATAGCTAGACCTATTGTCCCACATTGTTTAAGCACTGTGACAGGAACCGCTGAAGAAAGCAGGAAGCACAATATAGCGCAAGCAGTGGTGGTGAGCAGGGCAGAGGCCAGATTCAGAATTTCTTATCTGAAAAAACCATGTTAAATGAAATATTCACCAGAGTATTTTTTACATTAAAATGTGTCTGGAGGGGAACTTTGGGCAACAGTTTTGACAAGTGATTAATTAGAGAGCAAAAAGAAGTTTGTTTATGTTGTCTGAATGTTGATCCTTTTATTTTTTTCTGTCTTAAGAGTGAAACACCAAGTGGAGTACCTGGGTCTGAAGGAAAACATCAGGGTACGGCGTGCTGGCTATGCCTACCGCAGAGTCTTCAGGAAGTTCCTCAACAGGTAAAATTAAGTAATATTTCTTTCTGACTGTGATTTGGTTTAAAAAAGGGGATGCTCTGTTTGGTATCTACTCCCATACAGACCTTAGTAAACAGATTGGGCATTAGCCGTGTTGCAGCCGACACCCATTTATTCCAGTTTCTATTAATGTCTACTATTTAATGTCTTAATAAAATAGTTTCCATTTATATTCATTCAGTCACAGTGATGGTAAATACCTCGACTATAGGTGTTAGAATCAGATTCTAGAGAGAAAATCAGAAGATTTGTGCAACATTAAAGTTATGTCGGTGTCATATTATGTAAATAACTCCATCCAAACACATTTTATCTCTGCTAAACCTCCTGGTCCTCAGGTACGCCATCCTGACCAAAGAGTCCTGGCCGACATGGCGAGGAGACGAGAAACAAGGCGTCCTTCATCTCTTACGGTCTGTCAACATGGACCAGGATCAGTTCCAGCTTGGTCGCACCAAGATCTTCATTAAAGCCCCCGAGTCGGTACGTTTGACATCCGCTTCACCCTCACACTGTCACATCCTGTTTTTTACTCAGTCTCTGCCCTTATAATACCACAGCTGTACGAGAAAGCAATCCAAGGAAATGTACTACACAGCAAAAACTTGCAGCCCAGACTTTTCATGTTATCGTTGTACAGATGTAGAACTCAAATAACATGTCAGAGTGCCTGCTGGCATGCAGTAAGCCTTTTTGTTAGCAGGGAAAAAACTGAACACACCATTTTTACCCTAAACACCATAAAAGGGCACCAGTGTCCCAAATCATGCTTGAATCCCTGATGCAGGGGAGGAGATTGAACCCGACCCTTGTACCACGTCAGCACTGAGTCAACAGTGCTCTGGAACTAAAACACAAGCACAGGCTGTGGTAGCAGAGTTTGGGGGGACATCGTAAAGGCTTGTCTTTTTCCACCACAACTACTTTTTTCATGATTCCCATGAAAGCAGCATTTGTGCAAAGCCTGTGCTCTCACTTATTAACATTTGTACACATCGTGCATGAACGAGCATGCACGTGCACGTACACACAGATGTAGGTTTGGAAGTTAATACACAGGCATCTTAGTTTTAATTCAGGCCTTACAGCTGATCCTGAATGCCTTTACTTATTCATTGCAGCCGTGCATGCCAAGAGTGCCCCATCCCCCATGCTGCCAGAGTCCAAGTCACTGAGGTGTGCTTGTGAAACGCAAATATCACACAGGGTGGACCGCTGAAATGAGCTGCCAGGCTTCTCAAAACAAGCCTCTCTGTCTGATAAGACGCTGACACCAGCTAATTAGTTGTATGACTGAAGCGATTTTTTCTGTTGGATGTAATAAGCAAAGTTTGTTTGACGCCACGCCAGGTGTTGGAGAAGAGTTTCTCCTTCAGAGTGGTGATGGATGAGCGGTGGCTCGCTGTCAGTCAGGTCTTATAGGTGCTGCGTTTTGAATTAATTTAGACAAGACTCATTAAAATTTGTCTTACTCTGAGGATACTTATTTGATTGTTTTCTATATGTTTCTCATAATATGATAATGATAAGGGCTAAAATCATTTTTCAGTTCGGAGATCATCAGAAAAAAATATGTTCTGATTATCTGTATTATCATTTTTTTTTTTTTCAAGAAATATTTGCTCAACATTCATTCATTCGTTTATTCATCCATTTCGAGATTTTATTAACTAATATTAACCCTTAACTTTAGCTCCCCCTTGTTTAGCATTTATAGGCAGCACATAAACATTAAATAAATTGTTTAAAACACACTATAATATAGCTTTAAGCAGCTTAGTGGCTACATTTTTATATGTTTATTAATGTATTTGTATTTGTATGCAATTATAATGTTTTCTATGAAAACATGTTTTATATTATTACAACTACATTTTACTGTATTTCTCATTAATTAACTTTTTATACATCATCTTTCATTTATGGGTACATAAGTATATTAATAAACGTGTGTATCTGCTCATAACATGACAGTGTGTTAGAAACCATTTATTATGCTTAAATTAAAGTGTTGCTGACTAACTAATCAATCAGTTAACTCCATTATTGTTTTAATTCATTCATAATAGAAACAATTGTTAGTTGCAGTCTGAAATTCATCACTGAGTAATATAACCCCAAACCCACCAGCTGTTTGTTCTTGGATTTGTCACCTGGGAACTTCAGTTACTCATCTGGTGAAAAACGTCGAAGCCTTGGTGATTACGTGGTGTCAGTGTCTCTATCAATGAGTCTGTGGTGCATGTTGTTGTTTGTGGTTCCTTCCTGTGCCGTCACACTGCAGCACTGCGGCCGGCCATGTCGATGCCAGGCCTGTTAGAGCAGTAGGCAGGATGTTTAGTCTGGCACAGGGAGAGGGCAGAGAGTGCGATTGCGTGTCTAGAGGCCCATCGGGAAATGACATGGAGGGTGAGAGACTGGTGGTCTGTTGGCACAGGGTCAGCTCGCTCTGCAGGAAGTGGGGAAATAACTGAACAGCCAAAAAATATTTTTCTGTGTGTATACATTGTATTACTGTACTGTGTTATTCACACTGAACAATGAGTTGATAAATGCTAAACACATTTGAAATTGTCAACAAACATTTCAGAGTATTCCAGTAAACTTAATGTCACTGAGTTCTCCTGCGTTAAAGGATCGGTTCACTTTTTTTTTTTAAAGAGAAAATCCCTTCCCAACACATCAGAGGGTCAGATACTGTAGATCTCCAGCTTTACAATGAAGTTTGATTAAACACAGATGGTAACCTCAGGAAAAATAGGTAGGACTTGACAAGTACTCGCTTCTTCCTACTCTTTTTCGGACATGAAATACTTATATTGTTTACTGAATGTGTTTGCTGGGTGTCCTTGTTTTGTTTTTATACATATATATTTTTAATTTTTTTTTTTTTTACCATGTTCAATAGAAAAAAAAATCTAATAACAAAACATATGCCTGTATAATTAACAGACAGGAATCATTTGCTGTTCTGTGAACAAAAACACAGAATCAATGTTGTAGCGTAGTTGATTTACTGAAGAAAGCTGTCCATAAAAGGACTGGGTGACATTTAATGTTAAAATAAGCTCTTTTTTTACACACTAATAGGGATGAGAATTGATAAGAAGTTATGGATAGCAATGCCATTATGGATTCTGCTTACTGGCTGATTCTTTATAGAATCCATAATTGATTCCTGATTAATTTTCTGTGCGGGAAAAAGGTAGGCCTACACAGGTTTTACCTTCAACGCGACTGTTATCTCTGAGTCTGGACACAGTGTTCAAACAGAGTAGAAAAAAACCACGCATGTGAATCGGGTGTGCAGAAGCTTCATTGTTTAATTGTTTTATTGGTCAAAAAAAAATCGACTAAGCCTGCCTGTGTGGCAGTAAAACAACAGACGATATTTACTCTCAGTAACAGACATGCTATTAGGAAGCAGTGGCACTCATGCATAGAGTGCGGAATACGTGGCATTCCTGGAACATGACTTGAAACGATCATTTTACAGACATCACAAGTCAGCTCTCTTGTCATCTTTCTTTGTGAAATTAAGCCACGCTTTGGACTGCTTCTTCCTCTTTGCCATCACTCATTGTTTTGCAATGTGCAACTGTCAGGGAAAAACCTGCCAGCATTGATGAAGGAATTGATAAGCTCAGAGGCATAATATTCAGATGGATCGGATAATTTGGAGCCGGTTCTCAAATGGAACTGATTCTGGATTCACGCCCCTACATACTGGTTTGTACTTTGTTGCTCTACAGCTCAGCAGAGCAGAGATTTGATTCCTCACAACAATCAAACCAACCTGCTGCTCCTGTTGTCAGATAATGGCTCTGCCTGTGCAGTAGTTAGGAGTAAAACCTTTCTTCTCGCACTGAAATGCCATAAAAATCTTAACGCTATCAGTATCAGCAGAGATTTGGCTTTGTGCAGCTGCACACAGGCATGTTCAGTATGTATGTGCACTCATTCCTTCCATTCAATTTGTTTAGGTGTGTCTGTGTTTGGGTTTGTGCAGGTATGCCTGTCTCTCACTCTCTCTCTCTTACTCACAGCTCTTTCTGCTGGAGGAGACGAGGGAGCGCAAGTTTGACGGCTATGCCAGGACCATCCAAAAGGCCTGGAGGAAATACATGGCCCGCAAGAAGTATGTGCAGATGAGGGAAGAAGGTGAGTAGAGTGACGTCTTACAGCTTTGTCTCTCCAAGTTCATCTGTCTTCGTCTCTCACTCTCTGTCTCTGGGTTAATCCAGCCTCTGACCTGCTGCTGAACCGGAAGGAGAGGCGGCGACACAGCCTCAACAGAAACTTTGTCGGTGACTACCTGGGTATGGACGACAGGCCCGAGCTGCGGCAGTTCCTCGGCAAGAGAGAAAAGATTGACTTTGCAGACAAGGTCACAAAATATGACCGCCGCTTCAAGGTTGGTCTCCGTCAGTTTGCAGCCTGTTTCTGCGACTAAACAACTGACAAAACAATCATGGAGTTCTGTTTATTTTTCCTTTTGTTTTCAGGGAATTAAGAGAGACTTGATCCTGACCCCGAAGTCTGTGTACCTGATTGGAAGAGAGAAGGTGAAACAGGGACCAGAGAAAGGGCAGGTGACAGAGGTGCTGAAGAGGAAGATTGACGTGGAGAAGATCTTGGCAGTGTCTTTCAGGTATGTGTCCCTCAAATCTGGTGCACACTGGGTGGTGATACTGCAAGTATTATAACATCTGTATCAGATATCAACATCAACTCCCTGGCTGCAGTTGGAGAACAGACTCTTTTCACTTACTTTTCTCTAGACAGAATCATACTCGAATATTTTATTCCCTCAGGTGTTTTTAATGGAGGCTCAATATAGTTCAAGCAGGCACAAAGGACATTATCAGTCACATGTTCCCCACACTGTTCAGAGAGAGAGAGGACAGGCAGCAGGCTGGAATTGAACTTGCGTTCACTGCAGCAAGGACACTGCCTTTGTACATGGCAGGGTTCGGCAACCTCTACTATCAAAATAGCCATTTTCGAACAAAAATAATTAAAAAAAAAAAAAATCTGTGTGGAGGGCGGCATGGTGGTGTGGTGGTTAGCACTGTCGCCTCACAGCAAGAGGGTTCCCGGTTCGATCCCGGGTGTGGGACCCCTTTTGTGCGGAGTTTGCATGTTCTCCCCGTGTCAGCGTGGGTTCTCTCCGGGCACTCCGGCTTCCTCCCACAGTCCAAAGACATGCAGATTGGGGACTAGGTTAATTGATAACTCTAAATTGTCTGTAGGTGTGAATGTGAGCGTGAATGGTTGGCTGTCTCTATGTGTCAGCCCTGTGATAGTCTGGCGACCTGTCCAGGGTGTACCCTGCCTCTCGCCCGATGTCAGCTGGGATAGGCTCCAGCCCCCCTGCGACCCTCAAGAGGATGAAGTGGTTAGAAGATGAATGAATGAATGAAATCTGTGTGGAGCCGCAAAACACATTTGAGCCTTATAACGAAGGTAACATAGCCTATTCAGTCTAAATTGGCCTATACATATAGTCTAAATGAGCATTCATGAATATGTTTTACCACAAGGTGGCTACTGTGCAGCACACTATATATGATTACATGGCGCTTTAACTTTGCAGTGAAAGCAAACAGATCCACACACTACTAAATTCTCTATTTTATTCCAAAACTTTAACTTTTTTGGATTTGGCATCCATATTTAACCAGCTAGGGAGACTCCAGATTAGCCACTGCTATCCAGGTTTGGTTTTTCAAGGAAAAGGTGCCAGGCAGTAGATGTATAATGCACATTTCAGTTGTTAAAATGTTAAAAAAAAAGTGTATTCGGTATAAAGACTTCACATTTTTACAGGTGGAGAATGTAAGAATTTCTTTAGGCCTTGTCAAAGCCACAGGGAGCTACTGGAGAGGGGCCAAAGAGACACATGTAGCTCCAGAGACACATGTTGCCTAACCCTTGTATATGGGGTGCCTGCCCTATCTACTGAACTACTGGGCACCCCAATAAAAGTCTAAGTTAAATGCATTTCCAAACTTCATTCCTCCCAGCTGAACACAGTGAAACTTAGCCATGTTTTTATTCCAAAGCATTTGTCTTGATTCACACCAGTCCACACTCGGACCCAGAACTCTCCAGAGGCCATTATGTGTGCTGATGACCAAACAGAAAAATCAACACAGTCAAGTTCAAGTTCTTTATTCTTATCATGTGCACAACAGTTACAGAAAAGCAGTCACTGGCAATGAAAATCTTATGCCTCAGGTACCCTCTAACAATGCTCAATGTATATCCTTTAAAAATGCAAGAAGAAGCATAATCTAAATCTAAGACATAAAAGAGTTGAATTATAGGGCAAAAATAACCAAATAAAATCTAGTTTTGTGTAAATATATTGTGAAACCACCAATACTTAAACTTACAATGTCACCGCAATTGTGATATCGAGACTTTGGTCAAAAATATGTATATGATATACATGATATATGATCACCTGGCCTTACTTCTATGTTTCCTTTACATACACAGGTCACGTTATTTTAAGGAATGTGCTGTTGTGATCAAAATATTAAGAGGAAAAAATCGATTCATACGCGTACAGGAAGACACCAGTAGGCCCTTAGTTGTTTCCACAACAAGACAATCGTTGCTCAACATGCAGCAGGGGGGCAGTGTATCATCTGTATACACAAAGTCATGAATCTCCTTCAAAGCCACAGTCTGGATTTCCAATCACACAAGTTCCCGTGTTCCTGTAAATGTCACACAAGGGACACTGCAACCATGTGGAGTATATTAAAGCTGCCCCTTGTATATACTGTGTGTCTGTGTGTCTGTCCCTTTGTGTGCGCAGGCCTGACTGATGGCACACATCTCAGAAATGTTGTTGAAATAATCTGCAGTTTACTACAAAGAGAAAAAAAAACAATAAAAGGAACAGAGAGACTTGTGGGGCCTTTGTTGTCGATGGGAACGCTGTATAACTGGTTTGAGAGATAGAAATCACAGAGCTGGTGGTGCGAGCATGTGGCTTTTGAGTCAGTGGGGTAATACGGACCAGGTGGCGCAATGAGCGAAAGCAGGGGTTGTAAAAAGCTCATCAGAGAAAAAACTCCACCTCACTGGGAGCAACAAAGTGTCCTTGTGTGGGTTACGGGCACAAGCTGTCTTCCCTCTTCAGATGTGAGCCGCTTTGTGAGCTCCACTCTGTTTCTATGCAAATGTGAAAGATGATTCTGACTCTCCATCTTGATTTCCATCAAAGCAGAACGGTTATGGTGCAGAGTGTCTTTAAAACATAAAAACTATCTTCTGAATGCCTTTTTTTTCTCAGAGATTTGCTTCACAGCTGATTCGAGGATTTAAAGTTTTGCATCTTATGTTGATGTTTTTCAGTACGATGCAGGATGACTTCATGATCCTGCACGAGCAGGAGTACGACAGCCTGCTGGAGTGCGTCTTTAAGACAGAGTTCATCAGCTTACTGGCCCGCAGGTTCGAGGAGAAAACCCAGAGGAAGCTACCACTCAAGTTTAGTAACACGTGAGTAAACACAATAAATCAATAAATCAGTACGACTTAAAATCAGGCTAAACCTTTACTGTTGAGTCAGCATTTTGAAACTTCTTGTTAAGCAGGGTTAGACTTCTCAAAATAATGTCCTCATGAAGTCACATGGAGCATTTTGGCTTGAGCTCTACAAACTTTACTCCCCCTCAGACTGGAGATGAAGTTGAAGAAGGAGAACTGGGGCTTTTTGAGTGGCGGTGGCACCCGGCAGGTCTTGTTCGTTGGAGGTCAGGGAGACATGCCTGTACTGAAGCCTACGAGCAAATCTCTGCAGGTCAGCGTCGGCCCCGGGCTTCCTAAGAACACACGTGAGTATTAACAGACCCAGAGAAACAGAAATGACCTGTTCTCACTATGAGCTGTGATTTCATGTACCTGAGGTGTGTGGACTCGAGTCACGCGATGAGGTGGAGTCATGAATTTGATGATGTCAGACTTTATCTTACAAAAATTAAACTCCAATGACTCATCACTCAGAGTTGAGCTTTATGACTTGAAAGCAGTTGGTCTTGGCAGCATATTCAAAGACAGCACAGACATCCCAGTGTTCAGAATATAAACCTATAGAATTATATAACATATATGATCAGTGAATCTTATTCTGATATGCCTCTGAGCTACATTATGGACGAGAAAGAGAAACTGGAAGGAAAGATAAAGCGGTGACTGTGAGAGCCAATATTAATAAAGCTAGTGTGATATAAACAGATAGTGGTGTTTGCAGTGTTTGCAAGTTTATGAGGGGTGCAAGTAACACAAATTAATTGATAAAAATGGAGCTGATGAGGGGCGTCGGTGGCTTAGTGGGTAGAGCAGGCGCCCCATGTACAAGGCTGTTGCTGCGGCAGCCCGGGTTTGAGTCCAGCCTGTGGCCCTTTGCTGCATGTCATCCTCCCTTTCTCTCTCTCCCCCTTTCACACTCACCTGTCCTGTCCATTAAAGGCAAAATGCCCTAAAAAATATCTTTAAAAAAAACCCAAACAAAACGGAGCTGATGAAAATGCATGTGAATTGAAAAGTAGGGGCAATAAAAATGGATGTGAGTTGAAACATAGAGGGATAAATTATTAAGTAATGTGTTAGCAGATTTGATTAAAGCATTGGTGATATGATGAAAACAGAGCCATGTTTCATCCCTTTCCCCATCTTACATTCAACACGCACAACACAAAATATGATTTATCATTTAAAATAAGTGGCTTCAAAGGTGGGAGTAACAAAAAAAATCATTGGTAAAAATGGAGGTGATAAAAAATGCTTGTTGATTTAAAGATGACTGACATTTTATTTGAAAGAGTGTTGCTCTAATAATCAGCTGGGCTGCGTTACTGTCTACTGTCTACCATGCATGTACAGTACTGTATCACTTACACAAAGCAATTTTTGTTACTCTCACCTAAGATGTCAATGAAAAAACGAGCCCACTGACTAACCTGGCCTGCATCTGAGCTTTTATCTTGACATGGTGGCCAAAAACTCCATCAGTTAGTCAGTCACTCTGTTTTTCATTTTGCATGCATTTTCATTACCTCCATTAATTTTTGTCAATTAATTGTCTTTACTTTCACCTCTTATTGAAGTTATTTAATTTAGTTTAGTCTTTAAAGGTCCAGTGTGTAGGATTTAGGGGTATCTGTTTGCAGAAATAGAATGTAATATTCATAACCATGTTTTCATAAGTTTATAATCACCTGAAACTAAGAATCATTGTGTTTTTGTTACCTTAGAATAAGCTGTTAATATCTACATACAGAGCTGGTCCTCCTCCATGGACTCACTGTGTTCTTTCTGCAGTAGCCCAGAACGGACAAATAAAACACTGACTATTGGTAGAGCCATTCACGTTTTAACATCAGCCACCTTAGTTCCACACCAGAGGTGGCCAAACTTCTCTGACTGTGGGCCATATCCTGAAAAGATAAGGAGTTGTGTGCCAAACAAAAGCACAGTTTTCAAGCAGTTGCAAAGCGAGAAAATCAGTGTTTCTAAACCAGGGAAGCCCATTTGCTGTAGAAAATTAATGTTCTATCAAAATTACTATGCAACACTGTTAAACAGTATATCATTTGACATCACAGTAGTTTATTGGAGTGCCCACACATTACAAAAAGGATTTCTCTATCTTCCATCTTTTTCCAAGTTTAGGACTAGTAACCAATCATTGTAAGTAAAGCAGCGACATCCAGTGCTAAAATTAAGAAGTGCAATGGCAGAGCTTGTTAGCGTAAGCCTGTTTGTTTAAGATGACAGCGTCATTGTGTTTAAACAAGACTGTGTAATGTACATACTGTGCAGTTTACTAGAAATATGCTCATGCCATATGCTAGTTTATTTTTTAAAATTTGCCAAGTGCCATTTAAGAACAGGCAGCAAGCTGCAGTTGGTCCATGGGCTGTAGTTTGGGCACCCTTGCCCTACATGCTTGGCACATGGCAAAAGTTTCAGTTCTGTAACCTCACCACTGGATGCCTCTGAATCGTACACACTGGACCTTTAAAATCTCGTTTGATATATTTTTGCCTGTTTTTTTGTTGTTGTTTTTTTGATGAAAAAACACAAACTTTATAAAGTGCTCATGATTCTCATTATCATGTTCAGTGTCAGGACTTATTGAAGGACTTATTTGACAGAAATTATTTGGCCCTATCTCTAAGGTATATACATCCATTTCAGATGTTATAAATATATTTATTACATGACTTCATCCTCAGGCCCCACCAGGAAGAGCTTCTCTCAGGTTCGCTCCACTGCATCCAGAACTCACCAGAACATCCCCTCGAGGGTCGCACCAGGACCTCCAGGTGCAGTGTTTAACATCAACCATCTTACAGGATTTGAACAGCCTTCTCTTTCATCCACGTGAACTGTGTAAAACCTTCTCCTTTGTTTTGCAGTTGCTCACCAGAATGGTGGCCTTAAAAACACCAACCATGTAGCCAATCAGAGGAACTCACAGCATCACAATCAGAGGCATTCCTCGTCCGGCAACGCAACACGCCCCTTCCTGCCCAGCAACGTCAGCCAGCTGAAGGAGCGGGGCAGCAGCCGGCCGCAGCCCAACCTGGACTGTCTGAAAGTGCCTGATCAAGGAGCCGCAGGGTGAGCGCTTGCACACACACAGGAAATTAAAACACTCACACCACACAGTACAAACAGGAGGAGACAAAGTAAACACACACACACAGATGACACATCAGGAAAAACAACTGTAATTATACTGATACTGCACAAAGGTGGATCGTATTAAACTGAACGCAGTCAGTATCAGTCAACCCTTCAGTTTCCTTTTGTGACAATGCTTCTTATCTGTCTTTGTCTGATGTACAATCATGATTTTGTAGTTTTGCAGTTTTGTTATAATCCATGTGCAGGTAAAATGCCCTTGTTGGAGCTGTTTTTAATATCCTGTGTAAAAGAAACTCAGCTCCAACTTTCATATTTACCCACCAGAATCACATCTTAGTCTTTGTTGTCATCTCACTGCCGAGAAGTGGAAAATCTCAGCGTCACACTACGAAAGAAAACTAAAAGTGTGTGGTACGAGTGATAAAAATGTTGTGTTTCTGCCCCAGCACTGAGGTTGTTGGTTCTGTGGTGTTGCAATTTAAACTCTGGAGCGTGTTGATTGTCGTTTTCCCTAAAGGTCACACCCTTTTTTCTATTTCCATTACGGGGAATTTGACAAGCGTGACTCACACGTTTATGTACTTAGACCACTTTAATTGCTGACGTATGCTGCTAATTATCATTCAGCCTGATATGACTCAACTCTGTAGCATTTAGTTCACATTTAAAGCCCTCTCCCATTAGGTACTGAGATTCCCATGTCTACTACACATATATTCATATGCCTGCAGGTGCCATAGACACACACTAATACACATGTGTTTTTGTAATTTGCCATAATTTGGATGATTTATTCTTTTGTAGCAACGGAGACAGACGGCCAACTTCAAATGGAGTAATGTGAGTTGGAGTGTTTGCAGTGTTTTGGGTGGTGGTTCAGGACTAGAAAAGCTTTCAGCAGCAGGATATGTTGATGCTTCCTCTCTTTTACATCTGCATAGAAGGCAAAGAGTTTAGTTTAGACTCTCTAAAGGAGCTGGCAGTAGTCCGCAACTAATGTTTCACTCTCTGCTGCTGCTCTAGTCTTTGATATCAAATGGGAATTCTTTTACAGTTCATCTTAATACGATAGATCTTTCATTAGTGTAATGAAAGATCCTTGAAAGAGTTTTCATAATGAAAGATTCCCTGCTGTGCCCCTCTTCTGATGCCTGATTTTAATCAGGGATCTGTTTTAATAAAGAGATGAACACTGAGGATGAAAGTTGCTTTCATGTGCAGAGACCTCAGTAAATGCATATATTGCATATGTATAAGCTAACTATTGCCACCTCAGCTATTCTGAATTATTTGATCCTCAGTTAGTTCCGTTGAACAATGGTGTTAAAGGAATACTTCACCCACAAAATGATCATTTGTACACGAAACACTAGTCCTGTGTTACTCTGAATTTGTGAAGAAAACTTTGTTTTTCTCATCTGCCACCATGATGATTGAAGATTCCAAAAATGACGAAAATTCTTGATGAATTGAAGTAAAAGGGGTCGTTTTAAACAACAGCAAAACTATATCAAAACATCAAACAACTCTCACACAACTCATACAGTATAATCCAAGTCTCATTCATCCAGTTTTTTTGCTCAGTACCTCGTAAATACATGTGTTCTCACTAAAACCTTAACACTTCCACATATGACTAGCACCAAGCGGCAATGTGCAAGTGCCAAAAACGGCAGTTCCTTGAATGGCCACTTGAGGCAGGCTTCAAAAGCAAGTCAATCCTTATAGGCTCCATAAAATGCTGAACTTTACAGCAGAAATAAACATATTTACATTCTGGTACAAAAAACAGTTTTGGTCTCTATAGCTAATTTCAACATTCATGACAACTGTACAGGGGATTCATTTTGATATAACTCACCCATTTAAATGTTATTAGTGCTTAAAGTTATGCATATTTAAGGGTGGGGCTGCTTGAATGACAGGCCATCTGAGAGGCGTGGCCACATTCTACGAGTCAGATCCACCCCCCACTCATCCACATCTCCAACTTCTCACTTCTGGCTCCAAAAGAACAAGATGGTAACAGCCGAAAGGCCTAAAAATGAGGCTTGAAAACAGGAGTCACTGGGTGATGTCACGGTAGCAACCCCATTATTTAATACAGCCGATTGTTCAAATGCATGCACTTGCCTAGGCGCGCTACTGGACCGTGCGTGAGACTGTGTCTGCTTAAGTGTTTTAAATAGTAAGATTTTAGCAAAAATACATGTAATTGGGCACACGACTACACAAGCATACGACTACACAAATGAAATTCGTATTATAATGCACAACCTGTGTGAGAGTTTGTAAACAGATGTTTTGATATAGTTTTGCTGTTGTCAAACACGGCCCCCATTTACTCCAATTCATCAAGAATTTCTCAGTTTTGGGACTCTGCATTCGCATGTGAGAAAAAAAAAGTTTTATTCATGACTTCAACATAACACAGGGTAGGTAACTATATATAGATATATAAATGATCATATTGTGGGTGAAGTATTCCTTTAAGTTGTTCACTTTCTGTCTTGGGTATTATATTTGGCATTGTGTGAAAAACCACCTTAAAGCCTTCTGTATACAACGTACAGACAGGGTTTATCAAGTAAATGAATACAGCCAGTATACAGAATAATTAACTGAGATTTAAAAGGTGTCACTGACTCTGGATCAACTCTCTCTGCTCTGAAAGGCTTGTATGTAGATGTTTTTTAGTGTCAGTTCTTCTGTGAAAGATAAAGTGTGTACTCAATCACCATCTTGTGGCTGATTTATGAACAGCAGCAGCTTGTTCAAACAAAGCTGGAATCATTCTCCACACTGACACACTGTATTTATCAGAAAGGATTTACACTCACTGTCAGGTGGAAATAAAAACACACCTTGTTTTTAGCGTGATCACAATGTGGCTCTGAAAATCTAAATGGAGTCAAAAGGTTTTTACATAACAAGATGGTGATTGTGCACACTTTCAGTGTTGATAAAGTGTAATATGCCATAAAAACACTTCACCTAAAAACAGCTTCTTCTGGCTTTACTTCACAGCCAACTGCAGCACAGTGAGCTGAATGTTTCACGTACTGTCCCTGCTGCAGATGTTAACAGTCATGTGGTTTCCCTCTTCTTCTCTTTTTTTCTTATGATGTCTCAGAGCTCACAGACCATCAGCCAGCAGGCCTCCGCCAGGAGGAGGACGACCCAAACCTGCACCCAAACCCAAACCCCAGGTGCCCCAGTGCAAAGCTTTGTACGCCTACGACGCTCAGGACACAGACGAGCTCAGTTTCAACGCTGACGACCTTATCGACATCATCAAAGAGGGTAAGACGGCTCGCTTTTGATCATTTTCATTCAGACGTCAGCCTGAAATGGGACTCTAATTCAGTCGTGTGTGTTGTTTAGATGCATCAGGGTGGTGGACAGGACGACTCCGTGGAAAGCAGGGACTCTTCCCCAACAACTACGTCACCAAGGTCTAGGAGCTGCCGGTTTACAGCTCGGGGAGGAGATCCTGCTGCGTCCCCACTGACCCTCTCAGAGAACGGGATGGAGCTTACAGTCAGGGAGAGAAGCACTGCGAGACTCCTCGAGGGGAGAAACTTCCTCCACTGCTGCCTTGTCATAGATGAATGTAACTCTCGGTTACACCACCAGACCAAAAGACCGTCAGGCTTGAAATGAGGCTCTGCTTTAAAGACAAGAAGACTGTTTGACCCTGGGGTCTGTTTTCCTCCACAGTCCCTCTGAGTACTGAACAAAACTATTTATTGTATTTATAGCTTTCTGTGTTCTCTTTACTGTCATTTATATCTTGCTGAGGATTTTGAGCTCAAACATTTTTGAAGCGTTGGAATGAAGTATGCTTAATCTGTGGGACCAGGCTGTGATTTTTACTCTCATGAAGGTTTGATCGCTGCATCAAAGGCGATCGTCTCAGTGGCAAAACGGCAGCGCCTGCTGCTCTACCAGGAATATTTATTTTGGTGCAAAACTGTAACTTCTTAGAGGGAATGGCGTTTCAGTAAATCATCACACTGTGATTTTTTAATGATTTTAAATACCAAAGCGATAACCATTTTAATCTGTTCCACATGTACATGTAGAAGACGATGCGGTCGAGTGGTGAACACCTGGAAAACCATCTTCATCTTTATTTTTTTGTTGTTTTTGTTTTCCTATCACATCAGTATATTCTAGACACAGAGTAAAGGCCATGTATACTGTAACCTGAGCATGCTGTCTGTGGTGTATTAGCACTTTATTGGTACAGGTACTACCTTGGACACAGACATCTTCACTCATTCATGCCACAGCCAGTAAGTCACGTCAATGAAGGACAGGTTGCAAAGCGAGCAATAAGCTGAGTCACTGAGGAGAATCATTTGTTTACATGAAATGGTAAAAACAGGCATTTTTAGATCTGAATCTGTATATGTGTTCATATTTTAGGAGTACGCCTGTCGTTGGTTAGGATTTAAATTAATTTTTTTTGTATTTTCTCTGAAGGATCTTCTGATTTTTCTCTGCTTTTGATACTCACAGGGCTGCTTCACTTCCAGTTCAGCTACACACAGATAATAATGGTTATCACAGATTAGGGTGAACGGATTTTTGTTTGTGCAAAAGGTGTTTTAGGTGAAAGAATTTTGTTGACATTTTTTCCATGGCACTACGAAGAATTCCTTTTGCTTCTGCTCGACTGTTTCTGCAGATCTTTTGCACTGCTGTTGCATTACTTACACATTCCTTAGTATTTTTATTTTTTTTTTGTAATTAAATCAAATAACCACATTACGCTCTAGTCAGTAACAGAAACACTGCTGGGACTTCTGTCATAGATCTTCTGCATCATCAAATATAGTTTGATCTTGGATGGTTGAAAACATCCTTGTGCAATACAAAACAGTAGATGAGTCTTTTAATAAAGCATGTAATATTGTATATTTAACTGCTTTGTTTTGTTTTATTACCAGAAAACACATTAAATGAACAATGATCAATCAGATGTTTGTTTATTACCATATTCTCATGCCATCAGGACTGCAGTCTAAATTTACTGAGATCATCAGTTGAGGTGTCCCCAAGAGACCAGACACTACTAAATAATCAGTTGTTTTTTTGTGTGATTGTTTATTTAGAGGCAGTGCCATATAATTTCCCTACATGATTGGTCTTGAAACCTTGTTCAAAGAATAAAGTTCCATTGAGAAAATTACTGAAAGCACTGAATTGTATTTGAATGTGTTAGACCCCACCCTTGGGCGGCCCTATGGGGCAAACTAAACTCCAACACTGATCCAAAATAACCACATGAAACACCTTTAAAACACTCAAAGCTGTGGGATTTATTAACAACAAAACAAGCAAACAAGACAAAAGTCCCAGGCTGACAGGCAGCAGGACCAGCAGTCTCTACATCAGAGGCCTCTCTCTGCTGCTGGCACAGGAGCTCTTAAGCACCTCCTCCATGCCAGGTGCACTGCACCTCGTTAAGTAATGCAGCACACCTGGGCAGATCTACAAAGGAGGGAAAAGGGACAGCAGCACAGAGCACATACAGCCGTAACAAATGATTTATGCATTTCTTTGGACTAAAATGGTCAAAGTTAAGTGCACAACAGTGTAAAATGATAGTGTATGATGTGAACTGCACTTCATGTCTCTAAATCCCAAAATTTAGAGTAAGAAAAACGGGACATGTTAATCATTTGACAATACTGGGGGCAAAAAGCTGAAAAAGGCATTTTATAGAGCCCTTTTTCATGAAATGCATTTTGACACCTCACAGAAGGACACATAGGTGTAAGTGATTAAATTAACTGATGGCTGTCATGAGGGACTCCTGCTCTGAGGAGGGATCATTATTATTAAGCTTATTTGCTTAACAGAATTCACAGAAGAACTTAGATTAAATTTCAATCAATACATTCATTTCTGTTTCCTGGTTATATGTCAGTGTGTTCAAATAAAATACATTTGACATTAATTTGTATTTCCTAATACTGGAGTCACCAAACAGTCTTCTTCTTCTTCAACAGTCATCCAGTTTTATTCGTGCATCATGATGTTAGTCCCCATAGTACCCATTTCATTGTATTGAGACCATTTTTTAAAAACTTGACATCACTGTATAAAATGACCTGTTGTGATCTTTGAAATAATCACAGTATTCATAAATCTTCACAGCTACAAACTAGAGACCTCGGGCATTCAGTGCATGTATGGTTTCCATGGTTATGTTGATAACATGGAGATTTCTCAGCAGTTTCCAGAACAGAAGTGCTCGCCATCAAATTGCCAAAAAGTGCAGCTCTTACAGAAATCTCCAAATGTCAAAAATTTGACAAAGGTCTTGGTGTCTTAATGTAGTATTGTGGAGGGATTTTTGATGATTTTTTGAGTGGTAATAAATGCTTAAATTTTGCACCAAATCTGTGTGTCAAATGATATCAACTCAAACTTGCTGCAACAACTTGAGACATTATTAAACATGGGGATGGCCACCATATAATTCCATCATGAGGTTCTGAGCCCCTGGCCTTTAAAGTCTGAAGAGGTGCCTAGCCAAAACACAACATTTATTACATATTTATAACTAGGAAAAAACTTGACAGACTGTCCTGAGCTGCATCTCAAATTAATCTTCAGGTTCCCAGCTTTCAGATGATGTATACCACTTCCATCAGGCATATACTGTTGACCTGCTGTCCCCCTCTAAAAAAGACAACGAGTCTATGGTTGGTCTGTGTCAGTGACCAGAAACTTGACATGTAATTTTGTGTACATGAAACTTTGTCAGGATAAAGAACACAGTATGCTCTGAAGGCTGATAACAGCACAACACAGGCTGTTTGTATCATGATCTGATAAACTATGACTCAAAGGCTGGATATGGTGAAGCTCATCTTGGTTATCAAAGCATCTTTTGTGCTCTGCTGAAAGATTCTTGGTGGTTGATGTCCATCCAGTGGCTGCAGCAGGTACTGCACTTCATCTTGTGTTTTCACCCCTCAATACTTTGAACTTCAGGTTTGGTTTTAATTCCTCAGTCAGGCTAAAACTCCTAAAAACTATTTCTATGTATTGTCTTTGAACATCACAGCCTGACTGTGACCCATGACCTTTATCTCACCTCAGTAAACTGACCTCACCGCTCACTCATCTATGATCCAATCCCTGAATCACCACAGATTAAATTCAACATTTGACAGGTTTTACCTGGACCACAGTTTTAGCTCATCATTCAGTTTGATGTAGCTACTTACTGTATTTTATCAGCTAAAAGCTTTAAGCACAGGAGGTGAGTCTTTTTCTGTTGCCTCTTCTCTTTCCAATGATTGCCTCTGTTATAGGAAACCAAAAATAAAGGAATAAGTTCATTTCTTGAAAGATGATTTATACAGGTACTCAAAATAACACAAAGACAGACAACTGGTTGGCCACATCTGGCGGATGTAGGCAGCCCTTTACTGAGTTGCAGGTAGACTTTATTTAAGTGGTCCTAAGCCAAAGATGCTGAAAACCACTGATCTAAGGCAGTGGTTCCCAACCTTTTCCCTCAAGGAACTCCTTATCTATCATGGAGAAGACTGACAACCGACTAAGTGATGTATTATATGGATATCACATATTATATTCAGTGCATACTTGTAACAATACAGAACAGCTGATAAACTCTTAAATTAACCTGAATGGTGAACACAATAACTGCAGGAAATTTGTTATCAAGTGATTTGGATGAATTCTCAGCAGATTATTTTCCTGTGAATACCGCACCAGAGATAGTTTTCTTATATTTTCAGAGGCTTTTTTATACTCTGTCTGTATTATGTACACTGTATAAATGTATTTTATTTTAATCAATCATACATACTTAGTAGGCTTCATTTTTGATGAATTAAGTGTTTTCTTCTCCCTGATGCTTGGCCATTGTCTCATGTGTTCTTAGGTTGTTTTAACTGTTTGAAATCTATTAACTTTTCTAATGCAGGACAAGACTGTTTAGCAGAGAGCAAAGGCTCTGTGGCCCTGACCCTTAGTGAGGGTCAGGACCCCCAGGTTGGGAACCAGTGATCTAAGGCATGGATGCTTAACATGTTCCAAAAAATACATAACACCTTACATAACATATATTCTAAATACCTAGAATTTTTTATAATTATTAACAAAAAGAACTGACCATGCCCTAAAATAGTAATTTACCAACCTGTGTAACAATACTTGGATTGTTTTTTGAGTTTGTAGCAACAGCATATGAATGTTTAATCTTGCTGCCACACCAACACTCATTTAAAACTTAAGTAAAATACATATGAGTACATGACAACTGGAACTGAAACTGTGTACACAACTCAGAAAAGAGAATATATTTTATAATCATCCATGTGAAAAGTATTTTCAATACAATATTCAAAGTCTTATTACAGTTACTCGATCTAAATCTTTAAGCCAACATCTGGATGTTCATCTTTGGTGTTCAGGGCGATGAAGATCACACTAACAAACACAAAAACATAACTGGTTCCTCAACCTTTTTTGCACATGGGAGAATGCTAATGGATTAGAAGTCGCCTCATCCAGAAAAATATTCTATGTGGTTGAGTAATCTAGTGTTTTCTCCAACACTGGAGAAAATCCAAGTTTTCGTTGTGGGGACTCTATTGATTGATTCATACAATGTGCTCAGTGACAGCTGTTTCATCAAGAACCCAACATTCACTCATACATGATTTTCAAAGAGGACACTGAGGAAAAGACTCAAGAGTTATCCAAGTTTATTAATATTATTTTTTAAAACTAATATAAATCCCACAGAATATGATCCTGGTGCCTTTAAGTCAATGAATGCATGGATACCTGCTTTAAGTACTGCATTTCAACACTCCATTCAAAATATCTTTTTTTTTTCTTCTTTTTTTCTAATGTTCATCAGAGTGGAAATACATGGCCTCAGTGCACTGTCATATTCACTACTACTCTCCTACCTTTTTCTCTCTTGTGCAAGTCTATGCGAGTGAGTTAGTCAACAGTATTAGTGTTTTTCTTTCCGCAGCAGCCAAAATGGACGCCGCTGCTCAACTACAGAGAGACAAAAGGGAGGGTGGATAAAATGGTTTTGAAGTGCGAGAACAAACAGTAAATATTCATCCCAAATTGAGCTGTGTATTTCCCTCTGAACACACACGCGCACGCACACACACGGGAACTTAAAGTCAACGTCACTGCCGGTGTCAAACTGACAGAAATGATCCCAGGTTGCAGGCTCATGTGACATGTCTTACACACGTTGACCTGAGATCATCTGACAGAAACCTTAGCCGTCACAGACCCATCTGCAGGCGCGACCCCCCATAAAATGAAGATTCATAGCAGGTCCCAACAATCGTTCAGTTTAGAAAGAACAGTCAAAGAGAGGGACGTGACATTCTTTTTCTGGTTCTCTAAAATACATCAGATGAAGGTGATAACGGTGTTTTTAGTCGAATGAAGGTGCTGGAGGGAAGTGTAATCGTAGCAAAGCATGTGCATATTCTGGGAGGTGAGGTGAACATTGGAGTTTATTTCCACTCTAGAAATACTGGGTGTGCACTAATACAGCAGCTGATCTGTTAACATATTTCCCTAGTTAGGAATGTCTGGATTTACTTAAAAAACATCTTTCACTAACAATCCACATCTTCTAAACATAAACTAATCAATACAATGATTGGTAAAAACGAATCCTGCAATGTTATTTTTTCAAAACTGGAGGGTGACATTCTATTCTAGTAAAGCAAGGCATTAGGTTTACAGAAATGCGTCTTTACTAGAGCAGCTATCCTCACCTGCAAGTTGTTAGGCCGTGTTAAAGCCCACGTTATATGTGCAAAGAAATGCATTGCAAGGAAACATGCAGAGAAACAAGAACAAAAAAATGACACTTGAGGAAACAATCAAAAGCTACATAAAAGCTTTATAAATACAATAAAATCTTAAACCCTTAATGGAGAATTCTAGCTGTTGTAGTAATATGTGATAGCTGGCACTCTAGGCTCAATGCTTTTTTGTCAGGTGTTTTTTTTTTTTTTTTTTTTCCTCGTATTTTCTCGTAGTAGAGCTGCGCAGGTTGCCATCTTTGGTTGACTGCAGTACTGAAGAGAAAATTAATATGATCTCAAAATAAACTTTGAACAAAAAGGGGTTGTTAGAAAAACAGCATCAACTCTCAGCAGACAGCTGCGCCTCAATGTCCACTCTGCAGATGGGGCACTTCTTATTGGTGAGGAGCCACTGATCTACACACAGCTGATGGAAGAGGTGCATACATGGTAGGCGTCTGGAGGGGAAACAGAGGCAAAGATTAAAACCAACAATGACTTAATCCTACAGGTCTCTGTAGCCTGATATAGCTGATTCCTATGTGCCACAGAGCTCTATTAAAAACACATCAGTGAACCACATCATTACACTGCTGAAAATAGTCCCCAGTAAATACATTATTTGCCAGAGGTGGGAACAAGTCATTGTTTTAAGTCATAAGTAAGTCTCAAGTCAAGTCCCAAGTCCTAAGCTTAGAGTTTTGAGTCCTAAACAAGTCATGATGTACACTTGACCAGATGTAATGCAATGGGTACAGTGAATAATATATTAAATACACAAAAAACATCAATACTTTTTAAAACTTGTATTTGTTTAAACAAGTTTGTTAAGACAAGTGTGACTGAGCTTAATCATAAAAAAAATACTGATATTGTTTTTTCATTTAGCTCTATTAATCACAACAGGATTAATTTTTTTTTTTTTTTCAGTCTTGTCTTGTGTTTACATCATCTTATCTCTTCCCAAATTAGCAAGACATTTTCTGTGAGGCTATTCTTCCTTTAAAGTGATTTTGAATGTTGCTGCATCTTTTTTGTCTAAAGGACATGAAAAGATAAATGTTAACATAAATTTATTTGGGAAGTTAAGTAGTTTGTACCCCTTTTTAAAATCACATACTTTTTAATCTTTGGGTTTGGGGGAAGGTATCAAGTATTTACAAGTCAAAAGGCTGAAGTCATTACATTCATGACTCAAGTATGAGTCAAGTCTGAGTCATGTGACTTGCGTCCACACCTCTGCTACTTGCTGTACCAAAAACCCAGTCATATAGTCAAAAAATGTATGACTTTTGTTTTCTCCTAAACACATTTCCTTGCCCTCTATAAAATTAATGAAAGATGTGATGGATAATTCAGGAGGACTTGGGAAAGGACAGCCGCTTTAAATGCTGCTGCCACAAGAATTGTGGGATGGCATTATCTCCCCTCCTTTCATAAAGGATGGTCCAGTGTATCATACTGTATGTTAAAGGAGATAAGAAAGGACGCACTGAAGCCCCATTCCTCAGTATTCAGAGAATTCAAACAACTCTTTTCACCGCTGCTACTTAGATACATCTGCTTCATTTTACCTTTGTCAGCAACAAAGACTATTCGACCACAGCCGATATATTTGTGACCCAATTTTTAAGATTTTCATCTTTATTAGGAACAAATGGGCTTGGGGCTGTGTGTCAGTTAAACTGAAAGTACCGAGAGACAGTCTAACACATTTTGGGTTTGGTCTTTTTATGAGATTTGCAGTCAATAAAATATAAAATATTCCCAATCTTATCCTATAAAAATGTCCTTGGAGAGCCTTCAAACATTTGAGTTATTTGTACAAAACATAAATAAGCAGGTTTATTCTTCAGAGACGGCTGCACTTTGACAAAGCTACTCGGTCGAGCACTCCTTTCACAGCCCGTCCCACAACTTTGTCCCGTTTTTTGCACTTTTATTTAGTAGAAATGGTAACACTAGTGAAGAGATACCATACTAGCTAGCTAAGTTTAAAGGTACATTATGCAGGATTGTCAGTTACTGTTTGTAAACACACTCCCCAGCAAAAGTTAAAAGTAAAAGCCAATCCCAGATTCACTCTCACTTTGTTTTTTTTGCCTCATTATATTTGTATTTATTCTGTGTTGTGTCTCTTGGATGTCTGCTGCTTTAGTCTGGCACCTGCACTGTGGGATTTTCACACCCATAAACATCCCTGAACACGGTAAATACGAAAATAAGAAAATGCAGACAGAGGTCGGAGTCTCTGCAGAGAAACACATCACCACACACTTCTAGTCTAAATGATGACTGAGAGGGATTACTTCTGTATGAGGCTATAAATTGTTTTTTTAGGAAATTCCTGCACAGTTTATCTTTAACATTAATAATTTATATTAGAGGTGTGAAGAACATCTGGTTATCAGAGATGTATAAAACCTTCTTTTTTTGCTGACAGAGGATTAATAAACCAGCAAAGTATTTTTACCTGAATATGACCATTTAAGAAAAAAGTCCTATAATGTGTTATAGTTTGGAAATATATTATCAAAATTATTCAGAAGCTAAAAGTGGAGATTGTAAATAATTTAGAAAAAAATAAAATCCCTCCATTTGTTAAAAAAAATAAATAAATAAAAATATTTTTTTAAAAGGGTGTAAAAACGTGAAACTCATCACTTTTTTTTACACCAACAGAGGGCAGAAAATCCTCTTTTAAAAAAAACCTGAGTGAGTGCCAAAAAGCAGCTCCATGAGGCCGGTAATTTTGAGGCACTCTGGGGTTTTCTGTTGATTACTATACCTTTGGGTCTAAAAAATGTACATCTCGAGAGACGGTGGCAAAATGGAACAACTACACCTGCCATCCCACATGTCACGCCCCTGAAAGCGTAATTGAACACACTTAAAACTGTGAACAGCGAACGGCACAAACACCCAGGAGGGGATCCATTTACCTGACGTCCTCCCCCTCCTCCAGTATTGACAGACAGATGGTGCATTTTTCTTCTGTGTCTTCATCTGCCCCCTCGTCTTCATCTTGCTTACCATGCAGCTTTCTCTGTTTGTGAGAAACATTTAGAAACGTAACTTTTGATATGCAGCGTCGATCAGTGGAGCTGCCTCAGCAGACTCATTACATATGGTTAATAATCCTAATATTCCACTGCTCAACTTAAACACTGTGGTAACATTACATATTACATTGGTATAAGAATATAATGTAGTCTATAAAGAGGTAACTATGTTTGCAACAAACACTTCAACAAAAAACATTAAATTCCTTTGGGGACAGAGAGAATGGTCATTTTGTCCTGAAAACAGAAAACACTTTCTATCTATTGTCTCTAAGCTAAACATATCAAAATTATCCAAATCAATGTTATTCTAGAGCCGAATTCCCTGGCCCCCAAGACTAATACTAACATCTACTGTACATGTGAGCAGAGACATGTTTCCAAATTGATTTGTTTATTATTTCTCACCGATTCTGGGGTTGCGTGCATATTTTTCCCAATAGATGCCCAAGCTTCAGGGGTTAACTCTTGGTCAATGTCTCTCTCCAACACCTTCTGTATTGGGTGGCAGGGTGTTAGATTGCTTGTTTAGATACATTTGGAAACCGCTAAGGAAACTTTTCCTCAACATTGTCTTCACAGCTGCATTCTACAACACACTACAGTATTTTGCTAAAACATCAGACGTTTGAAATGAGCACAAAAGACCACTGCGCACTCTGTCCCAGAGTAAACTGTAACAGACATGCACAACTACACACAGTATCTGCAAAATGCAATGAACAATATATACATAATTACACACACTCTCATAGGTCCTCACCTTTTTGTACTTGTGTGGGTAAGTGCACCTCTCTATGGTTCCCTGAGAGGCTCCTCGGTTCACAGTCCCCAATCTTTCCTCTAAATGCAGCAGGTCCTGAACGGATGCAGAATAAACAAACCACGAAGAAAGTGATGAACAAACGCACACATTGGTTTTTGTAACTGCTAAATTTTCTCTTACAGAGCACACAACTGCAGCAAACCTGGCCGTCTTTGTTGTTGTTTTTTAAGCTCTTTTTTCTGTCTAAAGCTTGGCTTTTCATTTAATAATCTTAGCGTCAGATTTAGTGGTTAAACCAGGTGACGCAGTGAGTAAAACTTGCTAATAAAGAAGCATGCATTCACAATAGCTGAGACCATGTATGTGTACATGTTGCCCCTTTTTGACAATTAGCATTAACAGTTATTCAGCTGTCCTTTGGTTCAAGACCATTTCCGCAAAATCTAGCATAAGTCTGTGAATCCATTTGGAAGTGATATGTTTTTTGCATTAGGCTACTCATTTTGCCACTACACTTGGGTAGCATCTACTTTTTCATACCTTTATACCTTATCGTCACATTTCACTGGGGTATACGGTATGTGACGGTATTCGTGTAAAAATAAAAAAAGAAACGGAAAAAAGTAAAGGCTAAACTGCTGGTGGATAGACGCATGTGTGTAATTGTCTTGTAATAACCTATAATGCTGTATTTCTAATATTAAACATAGTCTACTTAGTCAATTCTCGCAAGGTTTAAATAGTTATGGCCCATAGAATAATCAATAGACAGGAAATATGCACCCCTCTTCCATAGATCCTTGCTCGAGGACCTACTTGGAGGTACCTGTTGCTGTGGTGGATACAGACACATCAGTGGGCTGAACGGAGATCATGTGCGGATGGTGGTGGAGGACTTACAGCTGAATAAAATCATGTGGCTAAATAGTGCACACAGCTTTGTCTGTGTTGGCTCGCTCATCTTCATCATCAGGACTAAATCCAAAATACAACAGATGCAGATGGCAGAGGCAGATGTATTTTTCTTTTTCACTAGTCCTGTAATGTTATCCCTAACACTCGCAGTTGCCCTCTTTCTTAGCTAAGCTGCCTGTTCCACCAGTAGAGACTGGCCTCTGGTGGGGGATGCTGTGTACTACAACAGCTCAATACAGCATCTCTATATCAGTTTAATATAGAGAGGAGCATCTGTATTTTTTACAGTAGTGAAAATCATACCTTCGGGATTTTTTAAATACAGTGCTGGTCGCAGCTAAAACAAAGTTTGGAGTTCAGTGTCTTGCTCAAGAAAACATTCAACATGGATATCAAACTGCCAACATTATGATCAATGGCCGATCTGCTCTGCCAACTGAGAAACATCTGCCTCGAGTGAAACAACACATTAAACTGAGCAACCTCCATCCACTGACGACACTCTGGAAAAAAGCTAGTAGGTGGACCTTGAGTCAAGATTGTTTTTTTGTGAAGACATTAAATTTTTTCTTTGTGTGCTCTTCTCCACTACAGTATTACATCCTGCTTTCCCTGTGACAGCTCCGTGCTGTGAATTTGTGTATTCTGAATACAAATTAACTCCAGTGTGTAAACTATTATAATGCGCCCTCATTAAAACAGTATGAAAATAGTGATCAGTCATGCATTGATGAGTTAAGCAATTATAACTTTAATATTGATGATGGCAATGATGAATGAAACAGTAATACATTTATGCTTTTAATTGCCAGAGTTGTGCTGGGACTGATGAAAAAACAAATCTAGCATAGCTGTAAAACAAAAACAGTCCTCACCTCATAGGTTCTTCCAAAGCCAGTCATTCTAGATGAGATGTACCGAATGTGTGGGTAGGTCACTTCAGATATGCCAGTGTGCTGTGAGGGACAAAAGAAAACACATGCACAACACATTTCGTTTAACTTTGGGAAAACATTTCAGCATGTCTGTCTCATAACGAATGCACTTAATCCTTCTGGATCAAAGGGCTTCTTAACCCTTTTTTCATTTCATAATTCCACAGACCTATTTTATTTGACAGGGTCTTAAGCTACTGGTGACTGTTCAATATAATACATGCTATTAGGGGCTGAGTCATTTGACTTTAAGCCATGCCATGTTACTGTATTTGTACATGTATTTCAGTAACTGGCGTTTTCTCAGAGAATAATATTAAACCTGCAATAAAAAAAGTCTGCTTGGGTTCATAACTTTATGTTGACATAGCTAGTGTTAGCAAACAGTTGCTTATTTACACATCCAGCAGTTATGGGGCAACTTAAGCAATTATTTGGTGTCGTGTTTGTGGCCATCTGATGAATTTACTCTAAGGGTAATACTCTCCTTGAGACTCCTCTAAGGGAAATATCTGTCTCTTCAGCTGGTAAATGCTCTACTATGTTCACCAGCTAGCTCTGCGTCTGTCTGCAGTGTAGTTTTGTCATGTGCATTTATTTGTCAAAATGTGTACCCACACCTGGCGAGTAAAATGGACTCTGCTTTTGTTTGAAGCTTGGGTTTGAAAACAGCAGGATGACTGTCGTAAATGTTAACAATAAGAGAGAGCGAGAAACCACAGCTCGTACTGGTGTATCAATACTGTGAAAAATGAGTATCAAAACCATTTCAAACGTTCAAAATCAACATGTATTGGTAACTTGATATTTCTAACAACACTATAAAAGCACCGAAAGTGAGTTTAAACAGTTAACTTGTGAGACGGACAGCTAAAAAACCTCACTATAAAGCTCTGTAAAGGTGAGGGGAGCTGCAGATTTGAAAGCTAACTCTTTGTAGGTCCACCATAACAAACGACCACTTTTACATTATCACTTGATTCGTTGTTATTATAGAAATATAAATCATGGCCACTCTTAGTTAAACTACACCTGATGTAAGCTCTAAGTGATAATGGCAGTTCTAAAATTAAAGTTGAGTTTTAACAAGATAATTTATTTCAAAACAAATTAGAGGGGCCTCCAAATGTGTTCACATGGCAAATATGTAATGATGAAGGTCCTAGATGTATACAGATTAGAACTAATGAACTCTGCCAAGACTCTTCATCAAAATTCACTTGCCTACCCACTGGTTCTACTTCTCTACCCCCTAATTCTGAGCATGCACGCTGTGATGAACTGTGGATGTGCTCTAAGCATTTGTAAAACAGCAGCCTGACTTTATGTGCACTCACATCAATGCTACAGAGGAGAACTGATTGTAGAAGACAACTAATGTTCAAATGTTTGAGGGTGACCAAGTAAAAAAAGAAAAGAAGCAATAACATCAGGAAACTGTCGACTACATTTGCACAGGATCTGTCTTGAGGCTTGTGGATTTGTTGAGTGTGCACTTGAAATGCCCGATGAGCTACTATTAATTGCTAATGCATTATTCATGTGGTTCACCAAACCATCCTTGAAATAACTGATGTTATAAATAAGGGGCCAGCACCATTAATCTAAGCCAGACTTCATATAAAAGTGATTCTTTCTCATTTATGCTAATGTATGCATGTGTGCTGAGGGTTTCTCTCACCATGAAGGGGATGGGGAAGTGGTGCAGTCTGGGGGGAGGGTGGTAGTGGGGCAGGTGGGAGTGCAGGTGCCCTGAAGGGTACGGTGCCACAGTCACTCCAGCCTCAATGCCAAGCTCCCTGATGACAAACACATAATAAGAGATCAGTTGTCATTTCATCAAAACTTTCTGTAGTCTGTCTGAAGATAACACCAAGGGATCATAGAGGCACATTTAAAATGTGTAATGTTTGATTAGCTGATATGAAACTGAAACCAGCCATCAGACAAACCTTATAGCCTCTGATACTGACCATGCTGTTCTCTGCTCAGGCTGGCGAGGGTGGGAAGACATAGTTTGTGGCACATGGATGTGGTGACCATGGCCGTAGTTGGGGTGCATTCTGTGAGGGTGTGGAGGTGGACGCTCATGTGCTCGTCTGCAAAGAAAGGAAAATACAGGTTTACAGCTAGAGTTTTATCTTTTACACGAATATGAACACTCAGAATGTGGGCAATGACGGTACTCACGTCGGGTGCTGCATCATCCTGCGCCTCTGAACCTCCATCCTCTGCAGCATCTCATGTTGATGGATCCTCTGCACCGAGGCCCCCAGCGCCGGCATATGGTGTGGCAGGGCCTGGTGGTCTGTAGGCAGGTGCTGGGCCAGCGGGGCACTTGAACTAGAAAGGTGGTGGGTAGACAGAGGTGGGGGAGGGGCAGGGGGCACGGCGTGGCCTGAAGGGTGGGATGGCAGTGGCGGATGAAAGGTGACAGTGTGGGGAATGACATAATCGCCTTGTGGAGGGGGCTGAGGTGTAAGCTGGGGGTTCCCATGGGAATGAGGGCAGGCGGAGGAGGGCTGATGATGCAGTGAGCGTGCTAGAGAGCCATCTGGGTTTGAGGGAAAGAGAGAAGGAAAGAAATAAGTAAAACATCTTTAAACATTAAAGGATAAGATACTGTATACTTTTTTCTTGTTAACAAATCTCATGGACAGACCAAATTGAACAGTGCATGAGTTAAATAATTTTCCGACTTTTACAGCTGGTTTGTGGCACTCAGCCCTAAGTCCAGTCATTATTACTGAAAGGTACATTTTTTTTTTAAAATGGTCACAAATAATACTTTTACTGGACAACAATGGGGCACTACAGCACTGAGGATTAAGCTACATCAGGCTTTGGCTACACAGGAAATACTTGCTATTAAGGGTGCTCCAGTCTGTAATGCAAGTCTCTATATATAGTATAGTACATATATATATAGTATATATAGTGTGTGCATTTGTGTGTGTGTGTGTTTGTGTATGTATGTGTGTGTCAGTCGATGTTATGAGTGTCGGTTATATGCAGGGGGATCCAAACATGACATTGTAGCAAGAAGCCTAATAATTCAACCTGCGTTTTTCATCAGATAATAGTGAGTTAAAACCTTATGTGAAATAAGTTTTACAAAAATGACAAATTGTTTTTGTGTAAACTAGACTGACATTAGTGTTCAATATTAGAAAAAAAACCCTAGGAAATTAACAGTTTTCATTGACTAAACTAGACTAAAATAATTAAGGTAATTTGTGCCAATGATATGACTAAAATGTTGAATTTTCCTCAACTAAAACTTGACAAAACAAACAGAATAACAAACAGGGTGAATTTGTCTATTATGATAAAAACCAATAAGAATATTTGACCGAGGACTTAGACTATAAAAAAAGAATAACATTAGTTACATTAGTATAATTTTATTGTTCTACTTAAGTGTGTTGTGTACATTTAGCTTTTACTAACTTATATTTGTTTAAAAATATTTTATTGTATTGCACAGAAAAGCTAGATTAGTCTCTAAAAGACAAGGATTGGAACATGTCGCATATGTTGCCTGTCAATACACTAACAGTTGTCAATTCATGATACTTTCTCATACTTTCTCAAGTTTAGTACTTAATATACATTGTTGTTCAAAATAGTTAAATAAATAAATAATGCTCAACGCCCACTGAATCTATTTGTTTTTGATGTTGGTCATTTTATGGAATTTGTTATTAATGAAAAATTTCACCAGACTTATCCTTTGAGGAAATCACAAAAACCAGACAGCCATTGAAAGTCTGACCAAAACCACTGAGCCCTGCAGTGTAATGCGGTGCGCTGCATGGTGGTGCTTACGTGTAGGAATACAGAAGTTCTACAGATGAGAAAATGTTGTGCCAAAGGAAAGAGGCTATCTCATGTCAAGGTAAAGCAGTGCACATATTCTCAATACAGGGTCCACTTAAACTGATACTGATTTTTTAGGCAGCTAAAATACATTTTGCTGCTCCTGTCCACAGCAGTGCATTGCTGAACTTGTGTGTTGGCACTGTTGTCTGCTTCTCCAAACCAGGAGTGCACCGATTGACATCTACTGTAGGTCAAGTACCTCACATAACCCACTTCAAAAAATCCAAACCATCCCTTTAAAGATGATGGCTCTGTAGCTTTGTTGTTATTGTTGAAACCTTCTCTGTTCTCTGGCAAAGACAAAAAGATCAGTTCACCACTGTGAGTCATCCACTTGATGAATATTAATTTATTCTTTTGTTTTCCGCTCTTCTTGGTGTAGACTTCCTTGCCACTTGTCCAAGCAGCAGTACAATGAGGAGGAAAGGCAGGCAAGAGAGAGGTGAGCGTGGGCACCAGCAGCAACTAACTCTCTTACTACATCCCCACCAGACAGCCTTGTCACAGCGCTTCACTCTACATACTGAGCTATTCCGAGTAAAATGAGCAATTAACTACTTCTGGTACAGTTCCCACAGCACTTGGCACATTAACCACCAGGCTCTGTTAATTACTATTAGCATTAGGTTTGAGAAGTGTGGCTGGCTGCCAGTTTTCACAAGTGATATGGCACTGCAAATGAGCGAATTTTCCAAATGCAGTAGCTGAAACTTGAAAGTGCAACTGAAAATAAATTGAATTTTTTTTTGTCTCACATGTCTGCTCTGTAAATCACTTTCCTCTGTTCTCCTTTGAGGAAAAAAATCAGAAACCAAAATGGAGAAATTTATATTTTCTTACTTCAGGATGGCACTCTTCTAGTTATGCATAAATTCTACAGAATTTGGTTCTTCGTGTCTACATAGATGGAGACGTTATTTCAATACAGCCAATCAAATGTTTTGTAAAGCAGTTATGTCAGCACTCTATCACAGGCAGAGCAGATGGTTACACTGAACCAGACACTGCTTAGTAACACTGACACATTTAAAAAAAAACATGCTGACATTATTTTTGACTACAACAAGAGATGACTAAATGGGATTTTAAAATTCACATTTGAAAAAACAGTGGTGAACGTCTGATTTCCTGCACTGCACGAAGGCGCTGTACTCACAGGAGGGGTGCATGTAATGTCTGCAGGGCTGGGGTTGTGTTTGTGGCTGGGGCTGAGCCACCATGGAGGAGCTGAATGAATCCACCACAGCTGGCTGGCTGGGCCCAGGGGTGGCCTGGGAAACGTAAGCAGGCGGCCGTGAGGTGGAGCCTGGGCAGCACGGGTCAAAGGCCGAGGTGCTGCCATGGAAACTAGCCCCGTTGTTTCCACCGCTCCGAACACTGCTGTTGCTCAGGTCCACTGGCAGAGTTTGCTGTGGAAGGAAGGCGAAGATTTATAGAAAGAGGAGGGCCAAATTTCTCCTGTGGAATGCTAAATGAGTCATACGAAATTCAGGTCATATACCATGTATTCTAAAATTGTATATTTTCACTGCTGCATTTTCCTTTTTGAGTAGAAAAAAACGTATAGAGGGAAACTTAGTGTGTTCTGCCTGCTTTAGTCTCAAGCTAAATGCTGTTTTCGAGATAGAGCGTGCATGTTGATTAGTGACAAGTGCTGGACTATAACCTTTACTAACTGACAGGGAGGACGGTGGGATGATGCATAGTGAAGCTTTAACATAGTAATGGAGGAAGTTAGCATAGTATGACATCACAGCAAGACTATTTTAAACGCTTTAACACTTAAAACTTCATCCTATCTCCTCACACATATAACAAATATATTTAAGCACTTCAGGTCATACATTAATTTGTGTTATGTGCTGCTGATAGTGTACTGTTAATGAATGCATCATTACCATACCTGGTCATGGTAGTGGGCTGTATTGTTGCTACTACTACTGTTGCTGCTGCTGCTGACTCCAGCACAGGATGCGGGCAGAGCACTGGGTCGCTCCACAGGGCAGCTCGGCTCTTGAAAGGGCAGGGTGCCCGGTGGCTGTGGTGCTGGGTGATGGACATGGTGGACGAAGTGGTGAGCATTGCTGTGGCTATGACCGTGGCTGTGCTGGGAGCCACTGGTCTGCTGAGAGGACGACGCCTGCAAGCAGCTTGAATGAGAGTGGCTCAGGGACAGGTGACCAGGGGAGGGCCCTCCACACGGGGAGTGCTGCTGACAGCAGGATGGGAGTCTGGGCATGGCTGCGCCTGCGTTTTCTCCTGCTGTACCTGACAAGCCTGGTCTGCTGTCATCTGATGGGAATAAGGGATATGGTTAGAAAAGTATAGGATCAGACAGCTGGTTAGTGTTTTCAAGGGCAAAAAAGAACACAATATATACTATTTCACACTTTAATTCATAAGCATTATAAGTAATACCAGCAGCTGAAATGGAGTTATTTTGGACCTAAGGGGCCCCAGAGCAAAAGTGTCAAAATGAAATGGTTCACAGCAGCTGGTTTCAACATACCATGTCCTGTCTTACCCTCTGTGGCTGTGCGCGTAGAGCCACTTGGCCTCTGTGTGTGCATACTTTCAGGTATTGAGCCTGGGCAGCTAGTGGAAGGGCCTGGGGCATCATTGAGCTCTGAGGTAGAGGCATGATGGGAAGATGATGAAGACGACGACCTGACTGTTTGAGGGTGAATGCTGCCAGAGGTTGTTGGCACAACTGAGAGATCTGTGGAGGAAAAAAAAGGCAGGGGATAATTAAGAAAAGGAGGATAAGTGACACTTGTGCTCAGAGAGAGAACTAAAGGTGTTGCTTCACCAGTCTATGCATTCAAAGAGGAGAGAGAAAAGAGCACACGGTTCCTTGACAAAACAATAGTTCTTGAGTTACTGACAGAAAAAAGAATGACTGATCCTAAATAAAATTTACTTGTAAATACTTCATAATAAAATCTAATCTCACTACAAGGGGAGGGGGCTTTATCTGGGGTCTAGTTGGATTTCCATCCAAATAAAGTGCAAATTTGAACTGAATTTTCAGAAATCAGTAAAAGAAAATGCAACGTGCTTTTCAATCCGCTACTGAGAAGCGAATACTTGGTGTTGGTAGATTGAGATAAGTGATGGGTGGCGCTGATTCTCCAGTCTGGTGCCACTGTGTTTCCATTGCAATTAGTTGCATTCAATTTTATTGATACACCAAAACAACTTTTTCTGTCTGTAGCGTTTAAACTTTTCTGCAGTGCTTCAATATGCTTGCGTTTTTGATATGCAAATTGAGGTGGATGGAAGCCCACCTTGTGTGAGTTTTGTTCACCAAATCAACCCGCTATTAATAAAATTTCTCTTATGCAACATCAGTTTTCAAATAAATTGACAAGAATAGTTATGAGTTTAATATGACAACATGTAGACAACCTAAAATCCAACTTGACACTATGTCTGGAAAAAATAACCCTAGTGTGGACTGCAGCATGTGTGTACTTGTCTGCAGAGGCTTAGAAGCCGAGGAGAAGAGCAGACCTTATTAGCATTCCACTGTGTGCACTACATCTGCTTTTCAGATTCAGAAATTAATTTCCCTTCTTTTCCCTAAGAAATACAAATACTCTAATACTTCGGCTCTCCATAATTTTACTATCCGTCATGGGTGTGAGCTCATAAAGAGAGTCACACAAATGCCTATGGTTACAGAGCAGCGCCCTTTTACAGAAAATATAGTAAAAGAGGGTTAATGTTGATGGTTAATGTAGGACAACAAAATCGATTCTAACTGCTGAGTGGTTAATTGATGCACATTTGGGTTAATATGAAAGGCATAATAACAACCCTAGCAGTTTAGGATCTAAAATATTTGGATCTTAAATATCATTGGCACATTTGTGAAACTGTATTCTATGATCACTCTGTCTCAGACAAATGTTTAGTCACTGAATACATTTTATTCTTGTAGTAAACAGTTAGGATTAGGAGCATATTAATAACCTCCGCCAAGGAGGTTATGTTTTCGTCGTCCGTTTGTCTGCAAAATAACTCGAAAAGTTCTGAAAGGATTTTGAAATTTTCAGGAAAGGTTGATAATGGGACAAGGAACAGATGATAAAATTTTGGTGGTGATCGGTTGAAGCGAAGTGGATAAAATAATAAAATGGCGGGAAATCTGAGCTGCTTGGCGGAGGTCTGTGCTCTCTGAGTGCTCTAGTTACTCCTTGAGTCATCTGTAAAGTGCCTATCTCATATCTAAATAAAGATTAATGCGAAGCTCTGCAGCATCTTAAAAATGTATCTACTACACACCCAGGGTGATACGGCCAAACACATAGCTCCATGTCAACCTATTATATTACAACATATTATTTCTCCACCTTGTCACTAATGTCATGAATTTGACTATAAAAATTCAAAGCTAATATCACAGATCACTTTAAATTATAAAAGAATAATGTCTATGGCTTTCACATGTATGAAGCAAAAGATGTAGCAATATATCAAGGCATCACTGCCGACACACGGTAGATAACTTGAAAGGGGAGACGTCTCGTGAATCTATGCGTAGTGATCCTTTAAAGGCGCTGTATGTAAGAATGTGGCCAAAACAGTTACTGCACTCAAATTCAAAATACTGCCGCGAGTCGTGTCTGCCCCCCCCCTCCCCTACAGATGCGAGGTTGCTGGACAGCGGGACGCTGGAGACTGATTTGTTTGCCCACGGGCGGCTGCTGTGGCAGGGCTGCGTCTTCGGGTTTCCAGCGGACCGTTCGGGCAAGTCCGGCTTCAGACAATTCTCTGAATATTTTTGGGTCTTCTCTCATTTACGCTTCCCTGTAGCTGCTAAGTCAGCATCAGCTGTAGCATGGCTAGGTGAATTAGCTCGATTCATTTCAATATGTATTTTCAGACACAATTTGATTTAAAAAAAAAAAAAACATTATCAAGCAGTAATTTGGCAGCCCCCTGCAGTAACTCTGAGGACCCCTAGGGTTCGCAGACCCCTTTTTGATGACCCAGGTTTTAAATGGACAAAGTTAAAATGTACTTGGACAAAAGACATTTCCCTTGTTCTTACCATCTTCATCAACAGTGAGGTCCACCACCTCCCCAGCATTCTGACGCAGTGGTTGGATGACGGTGGAGAGTCTGTGACGTCCACGTGACTCCTGGAGACGATTCTGGGCGCAACTATTACCCCAAATCCTGCCAATACCCCCCACTGAGCGTGACCTGTAGACACACAAACATAAAAAAAACCTATTACAGCCAACAGCAGTAGAGGATCACTTATCTGACCAAGAGTATTCTCACAGCTCCCAGTGAAGCATTTGCTTTGCCAGAGCCAGACTCTCAGGCTCATTTCCAGGCCAGAGGCTGTTTTGACAAAAGCCTGCTGGGGCAAAGGTAAGCGAGGACATGACAGTGGACAAATCTGACAGAAGCTATTAGATCTGGTCTTACTATCTGATGAGTACAGTAGTTCTTACTGCAGTCTTTTAACCAACTGAGAACTGACCTTTCTTCATGGCAGACATCTTGACATGTTACAGCAGGAAAAGCACCGGTGTATGTACGGACATGAACAATGTCTCTGGCCTGTTTGGGTGTGTGTTATATGTGTTACATCTTTGGTACATCTGTGTTTGACAGGACTCAATTACCACAGTAATGAAATGTTATAGTGCTTGATTTAGTGCAGCAGAGCACTCTGAGTGCAAAGTGTCAATATTACACCTGATGCAGTTTATTTCATTTTGGGAGCTAACATGGTGATCGATCCTTACATGATTACTTATAAAGCCCTTGTTCAGTGTACACAATTGTATTTGTAGCAAGACAACAGGCACAAACCAAGGAATCCATAACAAGAAACTCTTGTATTTTACTAACTTGATGGATGGTTTGTTACAAAGAACCATCTGAGAGGCTGTCATTGAAAACCATTTGAAAAAGGGCAGGCACTTTCAAAAAATACTTGGCAGGTGACTGGATGAACTATCTGTCTTTTTCCCCACAGACTAACATTGGGAAAGAGACATCTTAAAACCAGTGGATACATTTTTTGAGCGTAACAGCCCCTGCAAAATGACTCATTTCACTATCCGGATTTGTTCATTTCATTTTGCAAGTCTATCCCCATTCAAGTTGGCAGAGAGCTAAACTGGAAGTTAGCTGCTCAGCTAGCAGAAGTCTCTAGCGTGCTTGCTCTATGGTACCAACAACGCGGAAGATCCAATTAATTTAATAACCTGGAAGTCAAACTTTTTTGGCTTCATACTCCACTGAGCAACTTTTATAGTAATGAACAGGTAATGGGGCTCCGCCTCCAATGTTGTATCCAGTTCGTTTTTACATCCATTGTTGTCGCACACACCTAAACCACGCCTGTAGCTGCCAGTAGCTCCTCACAGGATGTTGACTGACACAAACACATTACTTGAAGCCTGACAAAATAGATTTTTTTAAATTATTTTTGGGGGCTTTTTGCCTTTAATGACAAGACAGTTTTGATGCAGGATGAGACAGGATGCTGTCTTTGTACATGGTATGCCTGCCCTCCCTACTGAGCTGCTGGAAGCTCCGACAAGATAGATTTACATGTGATACCATGAGAATCCAGCTGCCATATGATGTAAGGACATATATATAATTTTAGCTCAAAAAAGAGTGCCAGTGAAGACTTACGATAGGTTTAGATGAACACAACACATACACCTGAAACTGAAGTGGGTGCTTTGTGGATCACAATGCATCATGTAACAAAACTGTTTGTGGTCTGTGGTCCAAAATAATTTTTCTGTTGAGTATCAAATCACTCTGGCAGGACTATGCGCCTATGCTGTATGGACGATGCCATCATGGAGCTCTGCATCTACAACAACCATCTAAATCTTCCCATTCTTTCCACCCACCTTCCTTTTTCCTATATCTCGCTCGAATGCTCTGCACCTCTCTGCCCTGTCATTGGCCGTTCCTCTTTCCTTCCTTTTAATTTTCTCTCTCAAAGGCTCCTGTCGCTCTACCCCTTGCTCTCTGAGACTGGAGTGAGAGGCAAGGGAATAGCCGCATTTCCCCCCACAGTGCCGTAAAGCCAGGTGATCAGAGGGAGGAGGGATAAGCTCGAGGGACAAGAGACTAGAGACTATATGGGAGTGCCGTAAAGCCTGATACCATGGAGCTTTGTGGCTGGGGGATTTCACTGCTGTTCCCTTAGAGCGTTTAAAAAAATGCACAGGAGCAGAGGGACAAGGCTGTGTACTGAGTGCCAAAAGCTCTGCACTGTAAACCACAACTGCATCGTAACTAAGGAGCTTTAGGTGTGTCAACCTGAACCATGGACTAGCTCTGTGACTCTTATTGATTAAATAATAAAACCATAAGGCCTAGTTGACACAGACAAGGCTATTTTTGTAAACAGGGTTTTCCCCTCCTTTGATCTAAAATAAAATCCCTGTCCACAGAATATTATAAAAAAAATCTTTGTCCAAATGAAAATGCAAAAACAAATTTGAAGTGCTGTAAATAGTATGCCAAACCCACAGGCAGCAATATAACTGTAACACTAAAGCCACACAAAAAGAAAGAAGATGATGTTGGCCAAACACAGGCCTGATAAAAAAGCGACCAGTGGCCTCAGTATAGGGGTGTTACAGTTCACAAAATTCACAGTTTGGTTTGATAGGATACAGGGGTGTCATGGCTCAGTATGTTTTCGATACAGCAAAAAAGTAAAAATGCCTGAGAAATAGCCATGGTTTTTAAATTTTTTTTCTTTTATGTTATTTTAATTCATTTATTAATTTAAACTAACATAAAGTATGATCTCTATTTACTTTGAACAGTGATGGAGCTATACCTGAGCGCCCCTTTACTACTGACATTAGGGTGCACAGTATCAATGTTGTTTCTTTCGCCCACTGAATGTCAGTGGTGAATTTGCTACGTCCCACAAGCTCTCCTAGCGTTTTCAGTCTAATACATACATGACATAAACATCTGTGTTAAATCCCAGAATCACTTATACACACAAGCTAAACAGCCATCACTAACGTAGTCTTTCTGACCAAATCGGCTACCCGAACCACCGGCAGTTGCTGCTCATTGCTGTGTGCTTTGTGCTAACATTAGCTGTTGACCCAGAGGCTGCCACCGCACAGTGGCTCTCGTCCCCTGGTTTGAAGGATGTGGTCATTATTTGGCTTGGTGTGCACAGTTGTTCTTTATCCACCACTTCCTTGCCATTGCCATCATATTTCACAGTGAAACCAAAGTGGCTCAATACACCAGATCTGTAGACTATTGGAGGATGTTATGTTTCTGGTCTGGTGTTCTGGCGTTACTGATCATCTTGCAATGTGCTAGCTTAGCATAGCATGCATCCCGGTGTGGTCTCTCTTTTGCTGTCTACAGATAGGTTATGTGAACTGGAAACCTTAAACTGGCTCATATGTAACATAATGTGTCTCTTTGTCGTAGCCTTTGTGTTGCCCTGACCTTCCCCCAATAGATACAGGCTCCATATCACTGTCAACAGGAAAAAGTGGGTACAAGGAATAGACGGGTGGGAATTATGTACTTGATATATTTTGCAATAAAATAACCAATTGAATTAATTTTTTTGTCCTGCCTGTAAGAAGTTATTAGCAAAGAAATATATGTTGTTTTTTTTTATGATTTTGTGTTTCAAAGGTATTTTAATGACGCAAATAACTGGAATGATGGAACAAAAAATATTTAGTATCTTTAGAGTTAAATGATCAAATGTGAATACATGAGTCCAAAGACTTTAAGATTATACTGGGTAAAACATCATAAACAATATTATGTAATGCTATGAACTGGTTAACTTATTGATATTTTCCTCTTTATGCTGAAAGACGTTGGCTTTGATCACATTCCTCAGATGTGTTTTAACGCAGGAAATGCCTTTTCACTGCTGTTTGTGATAAGGGGGATTCCCATCAGCTCATACTGTCTGCTTCCAATTCAATTTCCTGTGAGACATGCAGCACAATGCAAGTAGAGTAGAGGAGGAAGCTTATTAACTTTCATATTTCACAAATTGCTAAATCAAACTTGTGCCCATTCACATGCAGACACATACACACATTTGTGACAACCCACAAAACACACAGCAGCGAGGGTGGTATGCAGAGAGGGGCACATGGTTGTTGTGTTGGTGTATAATTGGCCAGGCTCCTCAGCTCTGGGTTGTTCCCAGGGAGCAGGACTAACCACGAGGGAGGGGCTCCTAATTAAGTAGACCTGGGATTATTTTGTAAATATCTGTTTACCACCATGATCTCCTGAGGGTAGGGGGCGTAGAGGGGGGTAGCCAAGAGGAAAACAGTACATTGTAAACATGAACACTATGGGAATGGGTGGCTTAGCAAAACTGAGGTTTTGCCAAGCCTAGGTGATGTGAGCCACATGCCCCGGGGATCAGAGATGAGTGATATAGAGTAAACTGGTAAGGCAGGAATAACATTGTGTAAGAGTGGTAAACAATTTCAGGAATCAAGCTTTGCAACGATGAAAGTATCATCACAATTCAGGTTACAATGACTTCACTTTCTAACTCACTGCACTGAGTAGAGAACTCGCTGTATACAAATGCGTATTCCTTTGTCTAATATAAAGACTAGAATTACCGCCTCATGGTTGTATGCCTCCGCGAACCAATCAAGTTGCACTTACAGTTCACATCCATGTCTGTGAAAACATGGATGCTTCACTCACACTCACACACACACACACACACACACACACACACACACACACCTTTCCCCCCAGCAGCACAGATCAGCACAGTTTTTAGATTAGTGTCACCAGTTCAGTATCTGACCAAATGTCTCCCCTGATGTTTCTGAGAGTAATGGCCAGAAAAGTGTTTTTGCAGAACATCATGACGTTAAAGTTGACCTTTGGAATATAAATTGTCATCACATCATCATTTTATCCTATTAGACATTTGTGTGAAATTTACTTAGTGAATGAATTATTGAGTTATGGCCAAAAACATGTTTTGTGAGGTCACGGTAACCCTTTGAGACCTTCAATCACCTCATTGAGATCAGTTCAATGCTGAGTCCAAGTGAACATTTGTGCCAATTTGAAAAAATGTGATGGAGACAGACTAAATCAAATTGACCTTGACCTCTGATCTATGAAGACCAAAATTTAATCAATTCATCTTTGTGTCCAAGTGAACATCTGTGCCAAATTTGCAGAAATTCCCTAAAGTTGTTCTTGAGATATCGCGGTCATGAGAATGGGATGGACAGACGAACAGACAGACAGAAATATGTACTGACGGACGGACACCGTGAAAACACAATGGCTCAGGGGCGTCGGTAGCTTAGTGGTAGAGTAGGCGCCCCATATACAAGGCTGTTGCCGCAGCGGCCCGGGTTTGAGTCCAGCCTGTGGCCCTTTGCTGCATGTCATCCCCCTCTCTCTCTCCCCCCTTCACACTTGGCTGTCCTATACATTAAAGGCAAAAATGCCCAAAAACATATCTTTAAAAAAAAGAAAAAAGAAAACACAATGCCTCCAGCCACAACTACCGCCGGCGCAAAAGCATAAAAATATTTCATCAGAAATACAGGGCCCTGTACATTTTGAGGACCATTCTTCTCAATGTATACACGAGAAGAAATATACATACAAAATATCTACATCATACCATCAGCTTTCTTTCATAAACAATTTTAAAACTGTCTCACAAATGTATCTTTAAACTCACCCTGTCTTTACAGCAGCATACTGAACATCTGTCCTCTTCGACTTGAGTGGAATAAGTTAGTATTTTAGATGGATGTGATGTTGGTGGATCAGTTGTAGTTGCAAGTGACTTTCATACCTGTTTGTTTGTAGCCATCTCAACTACAGGCACAGCATTATTATTTTATATGTAGTTAGGATCTACACTGGCAATGACATTTAAAAAGTTTTGTGACCCTACCACTATGCACGTCCTGAGCTGATATGGATTTTAAAAAGCCTTTATCAGCCCCTGCACTGATTCTGCATATCAGCTACATAATCCTTGTTTGTTGTAACTCAGTGCGCTCTAGGTGAAACCGCCGCCAAACACGCCCCACACTGCCCTGTTAAAACACTGGAATGTTCTGATGCACTGCAAGTGAACGACAGTTGAGCGACACGAACAAAAAAATAACAGCCAGCAGTTTAAATTAAACATATCCAAACTGACAGCGTGTCACTGAGCAATGTGAAAAGAGCAAGGTTGGGTTAAACATTATTTTGCTTTGCCCCAATTTCACTAATATTTGGCACCACATCCCTAACTTGCTGCTGTTGGTTGAAAACTGTGTTTGAACTTCCACATTTAGTTTGTACAAGCTGGAGATAAGGAGAGGAGACTGTCCAAATCCTGTCCTAAATAAGACACACACTCTTTTGTTCACACATATAAAAAAACATACTACTAGACACTATACAAAACACTGAAGGAAAGAATTTTCTTTATCAGTCACGGCCAACTTGAGGCTATGTGTGCATTGTGCAGCTTAATTTTATAGGACAACATACACTTCATTGCCAATTTATTAGGAACATTTAGTTAATACTAATGCAGTCTAACACAACAGTCCTGCACTAAATCAAACCACCATAAAAGGTTATAATGTTAGTTTTCTGTTGAAACTGTGTTGTTATAACTCTATTGATTATTTTGAAGGATCTAGTTTGTAATGCTTTTTAACTGTTTTACGTGAGTATTATTTTGGACTTGGTATTTTGACATAGAAAAAATTAATACATGGGATTAGAGGAAATTATCAACCAAGCAACCAAAAAAACAACAACCTATGAATATTTAATTGAGTTTTCCTCAACACAGTGTTGCACTATAAAAAACAGGGCTGTGACACATTCTGGGTGTGTCCTGTGCCTATATTGACATGGGGTGCACACAAACACACATTCAAAAACCGGACTGCTGGCGGTGTAAACAAAGCTTTCATTGCTCATTCTGTTGGCCTTTGGTTCCCCGCCCTCCTGCTCCCCTGCTGCCCATCCCCCCTTCAGGGAGGCTCATCCCTGCATTCTCTAGCGAGCCAGGACATCTTTGACAGTCAGGAAAACAGGAAGATTAGACAAGCCATAGCATTCCAAGCTTGGTGCAATCACTTCTGGGAAGAACTGTCAGATGTTACTGATGCATTCATATAAAGTAGGGAAGAAGAAAAGATACTGTGTTGGAAAAGATTAAAAAGGGATACAGATGGAGGTTAACACAAAGGGTTTATGAATTGAGATGCATTATTACATACATGAGGAACAAGGGGAGTATTGAGACGGCAAGTTATATCATGAGAATGGGGAAATAAGATTTTCAGTGGAGTGAGGATAATGGAGAGGACTGCAGAGAACAACAGTGGGAGCTATCTATCTAATGTAATAATCTAACACTGTAAATATTTAGCAGTTCTCAGAAATAGAGTACTATGTTCCAATTCTCAGATTGTCCACTTATTAATCCGCTGCTTATTTCTTAAATCCTTTTTAAAGACCTTTAAAGACGGATCATACCAGTTACGCCAGGGCCACACTGCCTGCGAAGCGCAGCGCAGCGAAATTCTCGCGCGCGCCGGAGAACCTCCGTTCACATCAGACGCGCATTTCTCCACGCCGTCGACAAGCGATTCAGCTCCCAGCTGTTATTTTTCACTGCCTGGCTTGACACATTCGCTCGCGGCTCGCGCAGAAAATAGACCAGACGCCGAACTGATCGCTGCAAATCGAGAGCCTGCCGCGGAGCTTCCCGGCACGGCGCGGCCAGTGTAGATGACACAGTCGGTTAACATGGGCGCCGAAAGGAAACTGCCTTCACTTCTCGGCGCTTCGAGGCTATTCGCGGCGCTTCCGCGGGCGGTGTGGCCCTGGCGTTAGGTGTAAGCAGAATATACGATGTTGTGGTTGCCAAGATATAAAGTTGGCTGTGCAGTCTCTTCTGGTATCTCTTTAGAGGCCCCGACACACCAAGCTGACGGTCGGCTGTTGGTCAGTGTTGGGCTGTCAGTGAGTGTCTGTCGCCCTAGTCGACACCACACCATTGCCCTTTGCCGGCTCCTTCTGCCTTCTTTTGGCCGATTCAGCATTTAAATTCGGCGTCAGGTACGGCGCCCGTCAGTTAATGAAATAACTCTGATTGGCAGTTCAGCTGAGCTCACGAGAAGAGAAACGGAAGTAAGGAAAGTAAAAAAAAACAGCTGAAGTCAAGAGGGAGTGAGATCAAAACAAACTTGTTGCATATGTATGATTATTTTTCTATAGCCACTGAGCTCTATAACAGAAATGTTTTGTGATGGTTTCTGGTATTGTTCACTGGCACACGTCCTTTCAACATCATGTTGTGTTCTTAATGTGCTAACCTGCTAGCTAACACCAAAATGGTCTTCGGCTGTCGTCTTTGCGGTGTGTTCATGTGTAACTTTCTGGCTGAGACATGCGTGACATGAGGGGATTCAGGAGTTGGCTTTTGTTGCCACTAGTTCTTTGAGGTCGGTTTGGTGTGTCTGGGCCTTAAAGTTTCTCACAGATAGTGACTGTTGGAAATTAGCTCTGTACTGAGCTTGTGGTCAGAAATATCACGGTGAGCAACCTTTTTGTATCATAGAATTATTTGTGCATGCATAGTTATTACTGGTGTAAAACTCATACTGCTGTGTCTATTAAAAATCATGGTTGACATTTTTTGACAACCTTTACTTTAAAGGATAATCCATCTCATGCTTGTTTCGAGCAAGCGGAACCCTCTGGGGCTGAAAAACCAAGCCAGGCAAAGTGCCAAAACTGCAGTTCCTTAAATGGCCACGTGAGGCTACCTCAAAAAGCAAGTCAATCCCCATAGACGCCCATGTTAAATGTTGACAAGCTGGTACAAACAAACAGTTCTGGTCTCTGAAGCTTATTTAAACATTCCTGACAGCTGTACTAGGGTGAATGTTTAAATAGCCCACACCTTTATTGTTATGGGCCTAAAGTTATACATAGTTAAGGGTGTGGCCACTTCTGAGTGACAGGTGGGTGTGGTATGGTTTAACCCCAGATTCACAGAGTATAGGCAGAGTAATTTGATGAATAATAGAACCCCTGACAGACAACGGAAATCCATCTGAATTTACAGGGTGTCACAGCTGGAGTGTGCAGAGCATTGTTACTCTTTACATAACATTATTGTTTATCATTGTGGGTGCTCACATCGTTATCTTATAGTTATCATTGCTGGTGTGGATGACTTCAGATTTCACAATCAATGTTAACTTCAATATTTGAATTTTTAAAAAAAATTGAGGGGGCATTTTTGCCTTCAATTGATAGGAAAGCTAAGCGTGAAGGGGGGAGAGAGGGAGGGAATGACATGCAGCAAAGGGCCACAGGCTGGAGTCGTATATGGGCCGCTGCGGCAACAGCCTTGTACACAGGGCGCCTGCTCTATCCACTTAGCCACCAACACCCCTCCATGCAAACTTTTGACCGCTCTTGCATCACAATCCACTTCTCCACTGCACACCCAAATGCACCATTTCTTCCAAAGTCATTTGTTTGCCAGAATATTGCTTCATTCACTGCTTCCGTTTGTTGCTTGTTCATGAGCCCATCACAAGTGTGAGAGACTTGTGAAAACACTAATCCCATACACTGAAACTCTGTTATAGGATGAGTTATAGTAACTGTTGGAGTGGTCATACCATTGACTAACATCCAAGTACACATACACAACCCCATAAAAAGCAGATTTTAATACTACGCAAACATAATAAAACATGACAACTTGTTTTTCAAAAAGCAAAAGACAAAAGACTACCCGAGTAAACAACACATGACCAGTAAAGCTTAGCAGCACAGGGAAACGGGGTTCTTCATGTTCTACAGAAAGCAGAACAAAACCACATGATCAGTCATGCAAAAGATACTGAGACGTTTGTCAGCCCCAGGCTCCAACGGACCTTATTACTCACAAGAGAAAAATGCACTGAAAATTTCTGACAAACAATAACAATTCTGAAACTTTTCTATCTAGTTTAAGATTAATTTACAGTCCTTTAGGCCTACTGAAACCCAAAACTACATTGGGGGAACTGACTGTGGTGTACCCCAGGGTTCAATATTAGGTCCTAAACCTTTTTAGTGTGTAGATGCTCCCCACAGTAGGAAAAATCCTGTGCTTGGTCCATTGTTGAGCAGGAAAGTCTCTCTTCATTTGTGTACAACTTGTTTACCACACAATCACAAAACATTTTGTACGTTGTTCCATAGACGTGCTATAAAGTTGTTATAAATACTTGACTTGTTCTCTTGTTATTAAGGTTGGCTTGCATGTCCACACTTAGAGCTCATAAATGTATTCAAACATGTTTATCTTGTCTGCTGACGTACTGTATATCTTGCTAAAAGTTTTACTAGGATTAATTTTCGAACCATCCTGCTGGCCTTGAGATCAAACAAACAAAAAAAAGACAGATACTATGTTGTCAGTATGTATAGAGAGTCCCATATCCTAAGGTTATCAAGGCCACATAGCTGACATTTAGTCTACTGGTTAACAAAACAAAGAGGGGGGAAATCTTTTTACATTTTTTTTTATTTAGGCACATTATGTCAATGCCTGCTGAAAAAGCTGCTGCGCCTACCTGAAACCATCCCCAACTGTGACGATCTCCACTTCACTGTCAGTTGAAGTGACGTTGATCTCCTCACTTGCAGGGACAGCAGGAGCTGGAGCTGGAGTTGCCTCAATCACCACCACATCCTCATCGAGGGCACCTGAGCACACCAGTTGAATTTAGTATAGTACTGATATACACCATAAATCTGACAAAGGCAAAGAAACTACAATAACTACAATAAAATAAATAGAAAATTTTAACGTGTAGCCTGACTACTCTTCATTGCACTGACACTTTTTTTAAACATTAATTTCAATATTATGATTCACAGCAATATGCTATAATTACAACTACATCTATTCTTTTAAACAGTATTCATATTTTGGAATCTGATAGATGTTATCTATATTTCCAAATTAAACTAACCACATGCAATTAATGGAGACCCCTGTCAATACTTTATCTCGAGAGATCCTGCATGCGTATTAATGCTGCCCACATCTCACACAAGGAGCACCACTGTTAAAACAAGTTTAAGTGACAGCAAACTAATTTGAGACTAATTAATATATTTTTTAATGGAGCTGCTGCCAAGACCATGGGAGGCCAATGGGGGCATTCGCTTCTTAAGCACAGTGTGTTGTGTTTTCTTTTATAACTGAACACACAGCTTTATCTACAGGTTTATTTTAAGGCTTTCAGCCCAGGTATACATACATTATTTTAGTCCCCACCAGTGATGAAGATCATATACAGCATATATTTGCAAACAATATAAGTTTATCAGAGCTAACAGTCTCATGCCTGTTTCTAATTATTGTCACCATTTCTCAGTGTAAGTGAGAGATGCTGACTCATGCATCTGGTCTATGAGTCAAAGTTATAAATTCTCTCCCACATTCTTTAGACTTCAATGTAAATCTTAAGTTAACCTTTCATGGCAGACAGTTTTCATCTTTATTGTTTTCGAACTAATGCATGAAAGGGCTGGGTATTGTTCAAGAAATTACAATACCAGTACCATTACGAGTGCCTTTAAAGCGATATTGATTCCGATAGAGTACTTCATGTGATACTTTTTTTTCTTTTCTTTTTTAAAGATTATTTTTATGGGCTTTTTGCCTTTATTGACACGACAGAGAGTGAAATGGGGAGACAGAGAGAGAGTGGGGACTGACATGCAGCAAAGGGCCGCGAGCCGAATTCGAACCCGCGGCCGCTGCAACGAGGCAATGCCTCTGTACATGGGGCGCTGGCACTATCCACTCCACTACACCCCTTGATACTTTTTTTTCTACTTCATTCAATGCCCATCATGTGACATCTGGTTACAAAATATAGTCATACTTAGGAAAGTTTTGGTGGCATCTCGTACGTGGAACTGCCAACACCGTCAAATACACCACGCTCAACTTCACCACACAACAGATTGTAGGGGTTGTACATCTGCTGCTGTGGTAGTGGGCTGATCACACAGCGCATTAAATCTAAGAACATCTGCAGTGATTGGCTGCAAGCAAAACCATAGAAACAGTCATTTATTTCTAGATCTGGATATGAAAATTATAGAGGTTTTAGTACTTTAATACTTTGTGGAATTTGATCAATGGCTGAAAATGCACAGGCTATGAATGCTGGTTAACAGTTTTAAGAGGCAAAAATATTTAAGGGCACTGCTACATTTCTCATATGTTTACTGAGTTTTCATGCACATCTCTAAGTGCCATAAACTCCCCAGTGTGATTTCTATTCCTAATGTCTCCTGAGAACTGCTGCTTAGCACCCTCTGCAAGACTAGCTGCCTGGCACTCTGGTGAAGCCTTCATGAGGTGACGCAAACAACACCCAACACCTTACTTACAACTTGCAGGGAGTTGTAACCAACCTGTGCATGATAGGTACAAAAAAACCTCCTTCTCCTACTACTATACCTGACACGACTACAGTACATAACAAACGCTGGAACAAACATGTCAAATCCCAAGTGATGATTTTCTTAAGTCAACCAGCCACTTGATCAGTTGGTAGTAAGAGTACATGCAATATGCTTGAGGCTGAACAATCATCCTTTGAAACTGATGATGATGATAACAATTCAGTGTAACCAATCATCAGATGTGTGCATAAGGGAATTTGTAGATTTTTATTGTATCTAAAATGACAACAATCCCGATGGGACCTGCATTTAAGGTGGATTTGGCTGAGATATTGTTTATTCACATTTAATATCTTCTGTTGTTCAGTTTAGAGGTGGGAATAAACTGTTCTTTGTCTACATCACGCACCTGCTCCAACTCTGGACATTTACAAAGGCAGGTTTCATCACTTGCCTCCATGCTTCCCATGCTGTAAACAAATGCCTTGTTTTCCCTGAGAGACCTGCTGTTTCCATGCAAAGCCAGTCACTATACAGTGACTGAGTTTTCTCCCACCTGCCTCCCACCATGGAGGCACAACAACTAACTTTCCATTCTCCCCTAGGGCCACAGCAGCCAGAATGTGCTGAGGCTAAATGGCTACACAAGGAAAACGATGAAGCAAGGTACAGATGTTTTTTTTTTTTAAAGATAAACTGACTCCTGTTGTAAATGCTGAAACATTTAAGATCAGAAAATAGCATGTGCCTTTCAGGTGCACAGACGATGGTGAGAACAAGCGCAGAAAGCTATGGTTTAGATTTAGGAGCTGTATAAACCTGTTGTTCCAACAGGTACAGAGGGCTGCAGTTTTCATTACTGCCTGCCAGGTGTGGGGCCATGAAAAGCAGAGAGGGGAGTAGCTGTTCCTTTATCAGCTGTGCCAAAGCCATTACAAAGACATACAGACCATAGTCTTATGTATGTTGCTACATTTATCGTGGGAGTCAAAAGCTTTAGTACAATTTCTTACACTTTTCACCTTGTTTGTTTATGTGAAAGTGGGACACTACAACAGTAATATGCATCCATGTGCAGGGGAACAGCTGTTTGTAAGCATGTTGTCACCACAATCAAACACTACACAAGGTGAGTCTTCCTTTACTTCCCCTTCTTTGGTTGATAGCCAGAATGAAATCACCTGGCGCAGAATGAAAACCTGTAAACTCTTGGTCCTGTTTCAGTAAATAGACATTAATACCTATTACCCCCTCAAAAATCTGTCTGTATATGCGTCTTTTTTACTAGGGATGCACCGAATATTCGGTAACCGAATATATTCAGCTGAATATTGCAAAAAAACACACATTCGGTATTCGGTGGAATAAGTTAAAAGCAAGGCCGAATAATAGCAGCGTGTTTTGATAACGCAATCAAACAGCGTGCCGTGACGGG